>NC_061512.1:163281453-163397211 GCF_022539505.1 Lolium rigidum
TCGCGATGCACCACGTCCCGGGCCACCATACGTGACGTTTTTGGCCGCTTTCGTCGGGCTAGGTGGCCTCAAAAACGAGAAAAAAAAAGTTTTGACATGCACCACGGAGGGACCAAAATCGTCGGCCATGGTACACCAGCAACCACGGCGCGACTTCAACTTCGTCGGCCATGGCAACTTTTCTTGTAGTGTGTAGGAGACCTTAGTTAGCATGGACGTTAGTTAGGAAACCAGTATTTTGGGAAAACCTATTTACAAAACAAATTCTTTCTTTGGTAGGCGAAAGAAAATCTTCTAATTTTCTTATCCCTTCAAAACTTCAAATTCTTACCTCGCTCTCTGATTTTTAGGACTTTGAAAGCTTTTAATTCTACCATCTCGTCCTTTTTCCTAATCAACATATTGGATGATGCCCCCAACTCAGACTAGGAGTCTCGAAGTCGAAGATGGATCAACCCTTCAGGAAGTGGCAAGTATCTCCGGCTGCAGCTATTGAAGATGGACGTCGACCTAGCAGTATGCGTATAGTGATAATAAGAGCATGTCTTTGGTTGTTACCAAAGTCTGTCAAGGAGTTGACCTCGTTCCTCTTTGGACTTGCACTTTTGCAGTCGTCAGGGATCAAGTCCTCAGTTTCTTGACTAGTAATTTTTTTAGGTTCGTCGCGGAAGTTGTTGACTCTGGGCACTCCAGCAATTACACTTAGAAGACCTCACATCCCTGGGTTGTTGAGACCAGAAGTTCTACACAGCTTTCGCCTCTGACTCAACATCGACGACTCAACATAAGGTCTAATTCACCACCAACTGCTACAAGAATCAATGTTGAAGTTAATGTCAGCAAAATGAAGACGTCTGCATCTCTGACCAACCCAAGATGATAGGATGGATAGGACAAACTCAATTGCTTCGATTGAGCTACCCCTGCGTATTAGGTATCCTTGGGTATTTGAAATACCTCGTGTGGTTTTCATGATTGCTTGCGATGTTCTGAATTTGCTGCTTGAGTGCTTGAGATTGTTTGTTGTGTGTATGTTGTTTTGGCCCTTCGGCTTGGAAAACCCTTGTTGAGTGCTAATTAACCTTGTCTAGGAAAACCCCCCTAAGATGTTTTCCTCGCATCTGGTCAAAATTATGGTATGTTTGTAAAGTTAACGGGAAACTCTAACTCTAACTCTAACTTGAGTAACAACTGGATGCCACCCAATTTTCCCGAAATACCCAACTCCAGTACGACATTCAACCCAAGACCCCCTGCGATGCAAAGGAAGCAGAAGCCAGTGCCTTCAAGATCGACTGCAGGTCTGCAACCTCACGAGAAGATGAAGCCATACTAATTTTGTCTAACCATAGAGCATAATCACGCTATCCTTGAGGTTATCTTCTTAAAACCTCAGTCTGCGTCACCTTCTAAATGCTAAGTGAGTTGTAGCACCGAAGCCAAGTTACTCTGCAAGGTCCATCTGGTCCTCTTCAATTTGAAGCCGTTGAAGACAACTCAAGACTCAAGATTTGGTGTACCTTAGTCAACATCAACCCTAAGGCTGAAAACTGTGTCTCCGACCATTTCTGCTGCTTTATGTGAAGACCCACCAGAAGTTCTGCTGACTTACTAACTTAACGAGCGCCTTACGGAACAGTAAACGTCGTGCGTGCCTCTCGAAGTTGCGGACTGCACTTCGCCCCTGAAGATTCTTCAACTCAAGACGGGAGATCGATGACTTCTTCAGAAACGTCCGACATGACCCCAAGGCAGAATCTCTGACCTTTCCTGAACCCCCGTTGAACAATCTTAAGGGTGGAAGACTTCGTCCTCCACTAAATGTTTAAGCAAACCCTAAAACTTTCAACCTTTCGAAAGCACCGTTTGGATGCTCTAACCCTCCAAGAGTCATGGACCCCTCGAAGATTGTTAGGAAGCTACAGATCTAACACCGGCATAGAGAAGTCAACCTCTTCACGAAGCTTGCCCCGGTGGAAAATCTACCAACTCCCTCAGAAGCTGAAGCTGTGACTTTCCGACAACCACACGTCAACCAAAGGATGGAGTCTAACTTAGTTTACCTTCTAACAACTTCTCTAGTACCATGCTTAGTAATCTCGGGACGAGATTATTTTAAGGGTGGAAGGATCTGTAACACCCCAATTTTTGCAACCTTGTTTAAGTATCGAGAGTGTAAAAATCAGGGGGAACAAAAACTTTTTGTGTTACTTGTGTGTCATGCTCTTGACTGAATTAGTTGTCTGATTTGTGTGGCATGGTCATGCATGTGCATTCTGAGTTCATGTGCATGCCTCTCCACTTATTTCTAAACATGGTTCTAAAAATATATTTTCATGGTGAGCATCATGGGTCAGGCTTTATTCTTGCTTCTCTCAAAAACCCTCTTCAGTCTAAAACTTCAAGTGGATAATGTGGGATCTAATGATCCATTACAAGCATTTCCATGTTGATGAACTAAATGAGTGCATGGCCTCATTTTTATCTACTTCGTGGTTTTCATTTTTGAGGACTTCAATAACTCACTTTATGTGAACAAGAAAGCTATCTCAAAAGCAAAAATCACAACCTTCTCTTGTTTACAAATTGTGTATTTTGAAAACTCCATTCCTGCATCCATGTGAGTGCATTAAAATTTGACCTAAGTCAAACAATGTTTGAAAATCATTCAAATTAGTCAAGTGGCCTTGAAAATACATCACACACACCTTTCTGCCTTCAGAGACTAAACCCTAGACCACTAAGTCTCTCAAAACAGAAGTCAATTTTGAAATCAACAAAAAAGCAAAGACTTAGAAATTTCAGAAAAAGATCCACGTGACATCTTTTTCCCCTAAATCTTCCTTTGATTAATTCCGTGAGACTTGATCTATAAAATCATATGAGAAAATCTACTTGGAGCTGGATAGTTTCTCTTTAACATTGATGTTGATCTTTTTTCCCAAAATCTTGCTGGTTTGATCTATAGAAAATTGGCAAATGTAGTTCGCAAGCTTTTTAACTTAGACATTTTGTCAGAATCTTCCGTCCAGTATTTTTTTTCCTCGACTTTGCCCCTCTCCCGTTTTATCTCCATGGCGTTTTAAAATCATCTCAAAAATTCCCAGTAATCTTGGTATATTCCTCTATGCAACTCAGAAAGTTTCATCCTATTTCGAGCTCTGATCTGTTCGCAGTAAATCAGCCAAATCGACCCGGTGAAGTTGTCATTTCTGAAATTCAGCTAAGTCTTCGCAGCAGTATTTTTCCTCGACTTTGGGACTATCTTTCTCCCCCGTTTGTCAACCGTTTGACTCTCTGAAAAATATCCGGTAAAGCTGGCACACCCCTCTACATATTTTATGTTTACCTTTTTACGTGAATGTTTCCGAATCGAGCTGCAGCTAGGTGGGAAGTGAGGCTCGTTAAATTTCAGCAGCCTGAGACATTTTCGAATTCTTGATCGAGCCAGCTCGATCTGACCATCTCTCCTTGGTCGTTCACTCCATCACTAGCGATCATTGGCATCATCTCTTCAGCATATGCACACCACCGACTTAAACCTCACCATCACCTTCTTGGCTTGTGCAAGATTTGTGGCCGACCATGTCTAAATATTTGCATGTGATCATGCCCTTTTCTCTCTCTCCACTTATTCTATCAACACTACTCCTTCACCTGAAGTCTCCACCATCCTGACCACCCTCTGGTCGTCCCTCTGTAGCACTACACCATCCTTGTTTGATAGCGTTTGGAGGACTATGAGAAAGAGAGAAAGAGAGAGGCCGGTGCTTGCTCTTGGCAAATTTTTGGGAGATCATTGTTGCAGCCCTCCTCTCTCCATATCCTCGGTACCAGCACCATTCCAACAAAGCCTATGATCGCTGCTGGAAGCAGCCCTAGCAACCCTGGCACTCCCCATCCTTTGTCTCTCTCTATTGGACACCAAATTTGGGCAACAAGGAAGAGACCGACATAGCTACTTAGGCTGCGCCAGGGAGACGTCGTCTGCACCCTCTCTGCATCATGCTGGCTCCCGAGGCAAGCCCTGCCTCACAACCCTCTCACCCGTGCTTGATGTGCCAGTGGTCACCACGTTTGGGCATGCAGTCCTTGGACAACAGGAAAACGACATTGGCATTCCCTTAGGCTGCGCCAGAGGCACGACCTGTCCATTCTATCTGAGCCTCGCACGCTCCCGAGGCAAGCCTCACTCCGCAGCTGACTCGCCCGTGATCGACATAATCGTGGTCACCACGATCGTGGACGCTGATCCGTTCCCATTCCATCAGTGCGCCCCAGGAAGAACCAATCTACAAATTCATTTACCTCGGATCCACCACACCAACGGAGTACATCCATTCCTTTTTCGTGGACGCATATCTGTAAAAGCAAGATCGAACACCTTCGTGTACCCGCAGACACCGTCTCGTTCCGACCTGTCCAGCACGCGCATCTCTTTCCCATTGCCCGCACGACACCTTACACTCCACGCCCTACACAACGCCACCGCCATCCTTCCCAATATCATCCGCGCACGCATCGCTCTCGAGCCATGCTCTACGGCCATGGTGCACCACCTCCCCCAGCTATAAATCCTGAACCCAAGCCTACTCGTGTTGATTCGATCCCTCCCTCACACGCCTTACAACACTTCCCATCCTCCCGTCCTACTCCTAGAAAATCCAGGAGCGAAGCCCTGCTTCGTTCCTACCCCGGCTGAAGCTGAGGCCGAGCCGGTGCTCGTCCGTCCGCCACTCGTCGTAGACAAGGCTGCCGCCGCACTCCGTCCTTGCTCTCTGTTTCCTTCTTCTTCTCGCACCACTAGGAACCCTCACGGCGTCCATTTTTTTTTCTCTCTCTCCAGGAACTCGCCCGAGGACGCCGTCGACCAGCCTTGTCCCTGTCATCGTCGTCGGCGACATTGACCCCGCGCTCGTCCGCGCCGACGGTCTGAAGCATGCCCGCACGTCCAAGTCAGCGAGAGGAGCGGCCGTGCGGTTACGCTCCGTCCTCCACGTCGCCTCCACCGCCCACTCCCGGTGACGCTCCAGTGACGCCTCTGTCGTCGTCGACCACCGCGCGGCGCGCATGAAGTTCCCGCCGTCAAGCTTCGTCACCGTCGAGGTCCGTGCGTGAATGCGCTGCATCGCTGGTCCTCGGCCTTGCCGGCGTCCACAACTTCTCCTGCACGACCATGAACAACGAACCGAGCTGCCCCAGGCCGCCGCACCACCACCGTGTCGCCGTCGTCGGCTTCGTCCGTGATAGTCTGTCCCGGGATCGTGCACGCTCCTGTCTGCGTTGTCGACCGAGAGCTCGCCAGCACCAGCAAGGCGAGCAAGTGCACCGCACCGAGTCCCCGCATCGCTACCACGTCGGCTCCGTCGTCTCCGGCCGTCCCAGGTGAGCTCAGGAGGCCTCGTCGTCGTCTTCAGCTAGCAGCCACGAGTTTGCAGTACATGCATGCACGATTAGCTCCTTCGCATGATTATTGAAACATAAACCTTTTCCTTAAGTCACGTTGGTTAACCACATCCATTAGATCTAGATCCAATGGTAACTTACCCATTCAGTTTTCGCTAAAAGCGTGTAGGTCCCGTAGTCAGGTTTTTAACATTTTTTTCCATCTCAGTTTCAGAGCCGTAGACGGGCTGGCCCAGCGTCGATCCGCTTCGCCGGTCATTTCGGCCCGATTCTCTTTATCTTTTTACTGCTGCATATATTACCCTGTGAGATATGTCTTAGGATTTAAATCCCTAAAAAATCCTTATACATCCTTTCGGCATGATTCAAATTTCCTGTAGTATATAAACAAACTTCAAATCACATAGAGTTGCATGCATGTGGATTGCTACTGTAAAATTGTTCTGATAAATACTTTTCTGAAAAGTTGCTATTGCAGTAAATAAATTGTTGTGATAAATGTGTGTATCCTTTTTGAGTAAAACAAATTTTGTTGAGAAGTGGAGATCAGTATCTTTATTTTGGTACAGGTCTTGCATGCAGGACCTTCCTAGTTTTTAAATGGTTTAAAAATATAAATCTGGCCAGTAGGCTCTTACTTGAATTTTGTTTTGATAACTAAAAATGTTTTTGCAACGAAACCAACTCTCCGTGGTACATATCTTGTTAGGCTATACCCAGGTCAGAGGAAATATTTTTGTCACCTATAGTTTATTTCTGGGGAAATTATATCCAAAACAGGGTACCTTTTCAGTATAAAAATTATGATAATTATTTTATAGCTCATCAAAATGCCTAGCCAGTTTTGGTGGATTACATATCTCAGTACCTATCTGTTGGTATATTTTGTACTGGTTTTCTATGATTTTATGTTTGTTTGTTTGTTTTAAAAATGGATGGCTCTAGTTTCTGCATTGTTTAAATGTCTAAAAATATTTGAAAACTTGTTTGTGTATGATTCCAGGGCATGTGTGTTCTAAATGTTAATAGTTTCCAGTAGATATGTTGCATGCATTTTTGTGAGCCACAGAAATATTTAGGTTATTTATTTAGTCCCTAAGTCATATCTAGTTTTATAAAAATCATAACTCTTGTTTTAAAAACCCAAATTGAGTGAATCCAATTTCTGTAGCTTTATAAAGTCAAGCTTTACTCTCTGTGATTTTACCAAATTTGTGTGTGCATTTTTATTAAGGGGTTTGTTAATGTGGTGTTGTTGCTTATTTTACCCATAGGGTAATTGTGTTATTTATGTTTAAAATGCTTTTTAATGAACCTTGGCACCAGACCCCTACTGGTGGTTTCGAAAGGTCATTAGCCACCTCTTATTGTGAAGATTATATTTTGTTGTGCGGCAGAGCCGTTTTAGCAAAATAACCATTTTGCTCTAGGTGATACTTTTTGATGTGTTTAGTGTCTCCGATTTAGTGGTTGGTTGTTGTGTGTTGCTGTGTGGTTTGATGCTATGCCTAGGGATTGATTGCCTTCTCTTTCATTTTGCGGCGCTAGAATGCGAGTACTATCGGAGAAGGAGGAGAGGATCCCGGTGAGGATTTCGAAGAGGGAGGAAGATCAAAGGTTCGTGAAGAAGAAGTCCAGGGATAAATAGCCAACAAAGGCAAGCCACCTCTTGATGCATATCTCATCCTAATTATCTTACTCTTGCATTATTAGCAGCTTTATAAATTGCATGATTTTATTTATTTATGTGGGTGGTTATTGTCACCCGGAGTTTTATTATTCCACCCTTGCGGGTGCATCCCTCGTTGATACCCAATAAACAAATATATATTAGTGATATGGTGCTTAACACCTTATCATCCTTGTCGCCGCTTTTCAAAGAAAAGTCGGACTATAGGTCGGGAGCCTCTTTAAAAAGGTTTGTGAAAACGTTTTCAAGAAAGAAGTGTTTCGAAAACCTTGGAATGGGGTAGCCCTGCTGATGGCGTGTATTTCACACGTTCGTTGGGCAACCCCAAGAGGAAGGTATGATGCGCACAGCAGCAAGTTTTCCCTCAGAAAGAAACCAAGGTTTATCGAACCAGGAGGAGCCAAGAAGCACGTTGAAGGTTGATGGCGGCGGGATGTAGTGCGGCGCAACACCAGAGATTCCGGCGCCAACGTGGAACCTGCACAACACAACCAAAGTACTTTGCCCCAACGAAACAGGGAGGTTGTCAATCTCACCGGCTTGCTGTAACAAAGGATTAACCGTATTGTGTGGAAGATGATTGTTTGCAGAGAAAACAGTAGAAACAAGTATTGCAGCAGGTTTGTATTTCAGTATTAAAAATTGGACCGGGGTCCACAGTTCACTAGAGGTGTCTCTCCCATAAGATAAAAGCATGTTGGGTGAACAAATTACAGTCGGGCAATTGACAAATAGAGAGGGCATAACAATGCACATACATGACATGATAAGTATAGTGAGATTTAATTGGGAATTACGACAAAGTACATAGACCGCCATCCAACTGCATCTATGCCTAAAAAGTCCACCTTCGAGGTTATCGTCCGAACCCCCTCCGGTATTAAGTTGCAAAGCAACGGACAATTGCATTAAGTATGGTGCGTAATGTAATCAACAACTACATCCTCGGACATAGCGCCAATGTTTTATCCCTAGTGGCAACAGACACAACACAACCTTAGAACTTTCGTCACTTCGTCCCGGTGTCAATGCGGACATGAACCCACTATCGAGCATAAATACTCCCTCTTGGAGTTAAAAGCAAAAACTTGGCCAGAGCCTCTACTAGTAACGGAGAGCATGCAAGATCATAAACAACACATATGTAATAACTTGATAATTAACATGACATGGTATTCTCTATCCATCGGATCCCGACAAACACAACATAGAGTATTACGGATAGATGATCTTGATCATGTTAGGCAGCTCACAAGATCCAACAATGAAGCACAATGAGGAGAAGACAACCATCTAGCTACTTGCTATGGACCCATAGTCCGGGGGTGAACTACTCACTCATCACTCCGGAGGCGACCATGGCGGTGTAGAGTCCTCCGGGAGATGAATCCCCTCTCCGGCAGGGTGCCGGAGGAGATCTCGAGAATCCCCCGAGATGGGATCGGCGGCGGCGGCGTCTCAGTAAGGTTTTCCGTATCGTGGTTTTTCGCCTCAGGGGTTTCGCGACGGAGGCTTTAAGTAGGCGGAAGGGCGAGTCGGGGGCCCGACGAGGGGCCCACACCATAGGGCGGCGCGGGCCCCTCCTTGGCCGCGCCGCCTTGTGGTGTCGCCACCTCGTGGCCCCACTTCGTATGCTCTTCGGTCTTCCGGAAGCTCCGTGGAAAAATAGGCCCCCGGGTCTTCGTTTCGTCCAATTCGAGAATATTTCGTTACTAGGATTTCGAAACCAAAAAAGCGAGAAAACGAGAACGGCACTTCGGCATCTTGTTAATAGGTTAGTTCCAGAAAATGCACGAATATGACATAAAGTGTGCATAAAACATGTAGGTATCATCAATAATATGGCATAGAACATAAGAAATTATCGATACGTCAGAGACGTATCACCTGCCCAAGTGTGACTTTATGAAAAGGTAAGGGTTTGGGAAGAAAAATTGCTGGAGGCAAGTGGAGATAGAAATGTTTTCGAAAACCTTTGGTGACTAAGTACCTGAACCGGACCTAGCCAGTACAACCACATTACCCTTTAGTGGGACGGGGCGCAGCGTAGTAGTTTGTCTCGCCTTAGTTTGGGTCCTACAAGTGTAGTGGCAGTCCGACCATGGACGCTTCGACCGGGGTTCTTCCCAGGAGATGGGACGCAACCCATTTGCCTTTTTAGGTACGCAGGGTACAACTTATGAGCTCCCATTGAAAGATGCCTAAGTGGTTGGATGGCATTCCGGAGGGTCGGGTGTCGGGGACTTTGCAACTCCTGGGTAAACGGCATCCCGGACTCTGGTGTTGGGAGGTACAACTCATTCGGCATGTCTTAGGCTAAGGCGAGCAAGCGAAAAACTGCGATCGGTTATCCGAGCCTCGCGTTGTGACGCATGGCGAACCAGGGATGATCCCGGCGGATTTACCGGATCTTGTGGGGAAAGTGTACAACCTCTGCAGAGTGTAAATCTATTCGAATAGCCGTGTCCACGGTTATGGACGTGGGAATGGAAGCTGCTTGGCATTAAAGAAAGTTTTGGTTTATAAAAATGTTTTCCAAAGGGTTTGGAAAAGGATACCAGTGGGACTGGTGGAAATGTACCTGGGAGGTACGGTGGAAAGTTGGAAAAGTTGTTTTGGTCATACTAAGATGTCCGGAAAGGAAAATGGGTCGCCCGTACCTATTAGTCTTCAAAAGAAACTTTCTTTCAAAAAGGTTTTCAACAAAGATATAGAGATGTCATATTCTCGAGAGAAACTATCTCTCACTCCTTGTAACCCTAGAATAGTGCCTGTTCCTTGCTACTGCCAAATTGCATATCCTTTACTTCTCTCTAAGGTGGTTTGCGAGTACAATTCATAATGTACTCATGGCTTTGTCCCTGGCTATTTACTTGGCCAGACTTGGTGAAGACCGACAGATGAAGAAGGAGTCGACGACGTCTATGCGAGCTAGGAACGTCTTCCCAGTCAGTTGCCTGTAGGGTTATGGCATGACTTGGGCCTTGCGAAAATCTTCGTCTGAAGTATTTCCGCTGTGTGGTTGTTGATTTCCTGCCATTGAGGCTCTCATGTAAGTATTTGGTCATATGACCGTTGTAATCTTTTTTTCGGTACTGTATTGGATGTTGTATTTGATACCAGTTCGGTTATGCCTTGACGACACACTGATCATGGGATCGTGAATGTGTATGCATAACGGGTGTTTCGGACAGCTAGTCCGGGGCCCCACAACATGCTCACGCATGCATATGACTGAACAAAAGTCAATTAAGCCTCGATGATTTACATTGCTTCAGAGTTCTTGTATCACTTTTATGCCTCAGTTAATTTATTTTGCCGCAAGCATGATTATGACAGTTACTGCTCTCTTGATCTGTCGCTCCCTAGTCTTTTGCTAGCCTTCACTTGTACTGAGCGGGAACACTGCTCGTGCTTCCAAACCCCTGAAAACCAAGTTGTTCCAGAGTGTCCACCATAAATACCTATGCATGGCATTTCAAACCATTCCAAGTAAATTCTCATGTGCTACCTTTAAACATTCAAAATGCTTCTCAATTTGTGTCAATGTTTCATAGCTCATGAGGAAATATGTGGTGTTTATCTTTCAATCTTGTCATTTACTTTTGACAGACTTTCATAATGGACTAGTGGCACATCCTCTTATCCAATAATTTTGCAAAAAGAGCTGGCAACGGGGTTCCCAGCCCCAATTAATCAACTTTCATTAATAATTCTCTTCACATGTTTTGCCCTGATTCATCAGTAAGCAACTTAAATTGCAAATAGACACTCCTCCATGGTATGTGATTGATGGAAGGCACCCGAGGATTCGGTTAGCCATGGCTTGTGTAAGCAAAGGTTGGGGGAGTGTCATCCATAATGAAACTAAAATACGTGTGTAAACAAAAGAGAAGAGGGATGATTTACCTTGCTGGTAGAGATAACGTCCTTCATGGGAGCCGCTCTTGAATGTCTGGTTGACGAGGTAGTTAGAGTACCCATTATCATTCGTTGACAACAACAAACACCTCTCAAAATAATTTTACTCTTGTTTTACAAATGAAAAGCTCTAGCACATGTTAATCCCTGCTTCCCTCTGCGAAGGGTCAATCTTTTACTTTTATGTTGTGTCTCCATCCTTTCTTTGAGCACTTTCTTGAGAGCACAACTGTCATTCTTAGTGTAATATGCTTGTCTCAAAATATGATTGATTGTAGTATGACTTTGATGCTTTTATCTTTGACAATCACTATTTCTAGTCTTTCTATGAACTTCAGAGGTGCCTGAGCATTTATGTTTTGCTGATAAAATATGGGCAAGCGAGATACCACTCTATCATACTCTTTTATGAACATTGCAATCCTGCTTATATACATGATTCATGATGCTTATTATTAATTGTTGGTACCTTTCCATGATTGACATAGCTATTGGATGATTTTATTTGCATGTATCTTATTATGAACTGCCTAAGTGTTAGCCATAGCATGAGAATATTTACATCATATGAACAAATGTGTTCGTGAAAGTTCTTTTATCGCTCAGTTGTTAACTGAATTGCTTGAGGACAAGCAATAAGCTAAGCTTGGGGGGAGTTGATACGTCCAAAACGTATCTACTTTCCCGAACACTTTTGCTATTGTTTTGCCTCTAATTTGTGTGTTTTGGATGCAACTAACGCGGACTAACGTTGTTTTCAGCAGAACTGTTCTGGTGTCCCGTTTTTGTGCAGAAATCCAACTTTCAGGAAAATCCTCGGAATTTATGCGAAAGGTCTTATTTTTCCAGAAGACTCACGGAGCCAGAAGGGCAAGCAAGGTGGAGGCCCTGATGTCTACGGGTGCTTCTATTCTTGTAGACAGTGTTGGGCCTCCAAGAGCAGAGGTTTGTAGAACAGCAGCAAGTTTCCCTTAAGTGGATCACCCAAGGTTTATCGAACTCAGGGAGGAAGAGGTCAAAGATATCCCTCTCATGCAACCCTGCAACCACAAAGCAAGAAGTCTCTTGTGTCCCCAACACACCTAATAGGTGCACTAGTTCGGCGAAGAGATAGTGAAATACAGGTGGTATGCTTAAATATAAGCAGTAGCAACGGCACCAGAAAAGTGCTTGCTGGCGTGTAGTTGATGGTGGTAATATTGCGGACAATACAGATGCAGTAGAACAGTAAACAAGCAGCGATAGCAGTATTTAGGAACAAGGCCTAGGGATCATACTTTCACTAGTGGACACTCTCAACATTGATCACATAACAGAATAAATAGATATATGCTAGACTCTACACTCTCTTGTTGGATGATGAACACCACTAACTGTGTAGGATTACACGAACCCTCAATGCCGGAGTTAACAAGCTCCACAATATTCGATGTTCATGTTTAAATAACCTTAGAGTGCATGACAGATCAACATAACCAAACCAAGTACTAACATAGCATGCACACTATCACCTTAACGCTACGAAAGGAGGCATATATCACATCAATACCATCATAGCAATAGTTAACTTCATAATCTACAAGAGATCACAATCATAGCCTACGCCAAGTACTACACGATGCACACACTGTCACCATTACACCGTGCAGGAGGAATAAACTACTTTAATAACATCACTAGAGTAGCACACGGATAAATTGTGATACAAAACACATTGCAATCATAAAGAGATATAAATAAGCACTTCACTTTGTCATTCATAACGGTGAATAAGTATTCGTGAAATATAGCCTAAGAGACCCACACGGTGCACACACTCGTCACCTTTACACACGTGGGACAAGGAGTCTCCGGAGATCACATAAGTAAAACCCACTTGACTAGCATAATGACATCTAGATTACAAGCATCATCATATGAATCTCAATCATGTAAGGCAGCTCATGAGATTATTGTATTGAAGTACATAGGAGAGAGATTAACCACATAGCTACCGGTACAACCCTTAGCCTCGATGGAGAACTACTCCCTCCTCATGGGAGACAGCAGCGTTGATGAAGATGGCGGTGGTGTCGATGGAGGAGCCTTCCGGGGGCACTTCCCCGTCCGGCGGTGTGCCGGAACAGAGACTCCTGTCCCCCAGATCTTGGCTTCGCGATGGCGGCGGCTCTGGAAGGTTTCTCGTACCGTGGCTTTTCCCGTATCGTGTTTTAGGCCAGGGACCTTTATATAGGCGAAGAGGCGGAGTCGGAGGGTCGACGAGGCGACGACACAACAGGGGGGCGCGGGCCCCCCCTTGGCCGCGCCAGGGTGTCATCTGGTGGCCCTGTGGCCCCTCTCTGGCGACTCTCGGGTGTTCTGGAAGCTTCGTGCAATCCTAAGATGCTGGGCGTTGATTTCGTCCGATTCCGAGAATATTTCCTTACTAGGATTTCGAAACCAAAAACAGCGGACACCGCAACTGGCCCTTCGGCATCTCGTCAATAGGTTAGTTCCGGAAAACGCATAAATATGACATAAAGTATGCATAAAACATGTAGATATCATCAATAATGTGGCATGGAACATAAGAAATTATCGATACGTCGGAGACGTATCAGCATCCCCAAGCTTAGTTTACTGCTCGTCCCGAGCGAGTAAACGATAACAAAGATAATTTCTGGAGTGACATGCCATCAGAACCTTGATCATACTATTGTAAACACATGTAATGAATGCAGCGATCAAAACAATGGTAATGACATGAGTAAACAACTGAATCATAAAGCAAAGACTTTTCATGAATAGTACTTTCAAGACAAGCATCAATAAGTCTTGCATAAGAGTTAACTCATAAAGCAATAAATTCATAGTAAAGGTATTGAAGCAACACAAATGAAGATTAAGTTTCAGCGGTTGCTTTCAACTTATAACATGTATATCTCATGGATATTGTCAATGTAAAGTAATATAACAAGTGCAATAAGTAAACATGTAAGAATCAATGCACACAGTTGATACAAGTGTTTGCTTCTAAGATAGAAAGAAGTAGGTAAACTGACTCAACAATAAAGTAGAAGATAGGCCCTTCGCAGAGGGAAGCATTGATTACTATATTTGTGCTAGAGCTTTTCATTTTGAAAACAAGAAACAATTTTGTCAACGGTAGTAATAAAGCATATGAGTTATGTATAAGACATCTTATAAGTTGCAAGCCTCATGCATAGTACACTAATAGTGCTCGCACCTTGTCCTAATTAGCTTGGGTTAACACTGATTATCATTGCATAGCATATGTTTCAACCAAGTGTCACAAAGGGGTACCTCTATGCCGCTTGTACAAAGGTCTAAGGAGAAAGCTCGCATTGGATTTCTCGCTTTTGATTATTCTCAACTTAGACATCCATACAGGGACAACATAGACAACGAGATAATGGACTCCTCTTTAATGCATAAGCATTTAACAACAATTAATATTCTCATAAGAGATTGAGGATTAGCTGTCCACACTCGAAACTTCCACCATGAATCATGGCTTTAGTTAGCGGCCCAATGTTCTTCTCTAACGGTATGCATACTCAAACCATTTGATTGTGAAAACCGCCCTTACTTCGGACAAGACGAACATGCATAGCAACTCACATGATATTCAACAAAGGTAAAAGAGTTGATGGCGTCCCCGGAAAACATGGTTACCGCTCAACAAGCAACTTACTAAGAAATAAGACACATAAGTACATATTCTTCACCACGATAGTTTTTAAGCTATTTTATCCCATGAGCTATATATTGCAAAGGTAAAGAATAGAAATTTTAAAGGTAGCACTCAGGTAATTTACTTTGGAATGGCGGAGAAATACCATGTGGTAGGTATGTATGGTGGACACAAATGGTATAGTTATTGGCTCAAGGATTTGGATGCACGAGAAGAATTCCTCTCAATACAAGGCTAGGCTAGCAAGGTTGTTTGAAGCAAACTCAAGTATAAAAGGTGCAGCAAAGCTCACATATGAACATATTGTAACTATTATAAGACTTTGCATTGTCTCCTTGTTGTTCAAACACCTCAACCAGAAAATATCTAGATTGTAGAGAACAATTATGCAAACCAAATTTTAACAAGCTCTATGTAGTTATTCATTAATGGGAACAAGGTACATGATGCAAGAGCTTAAACATGATCTATATGAGAACAACAATTGCCAAGTATCAAATTATTCAGGACATTAAACCATTTACCACATGCGGCATTTTCCGTTTCCAACCATATGACAATGAACGAAGCAGTTTCAACCTTCGCCATGAACACTAAAAGATAAAGCGAAGAACACAAGTGTTCATATGAACCAGCGGAGCGTGTCTCTCTCCCACACAAGCATGAATTTATTCAGAGAATGAAAATAACAAAACGAAAATAAAAGCACACAGACGCTCCAAGTAAAGTACATAATATGTGACCGAATAAAAATATAGTTTCAAGAGAAGAAACCTGATAAGTTGTCGATGAAGAAGGGGAAGCCTTGGGCATCCCCAAGCTTAGACGCTTGAGTCTTCTTGAAATATGCAGGGATGAACCACCGGGGCATCCCCAAGCTTAGAGCTTTCACTCTTCTTGATCGTATTGTATCATCCTCCTCTCTTGACCCTTGAAAACTTCCTCCACACCAAACTCGAAACAAACTCATTAGAGGGTTAATGCATAATCAAAATTCACATGTTAAGAGGTGACACAATCATTCTTAACACTTCTGGACATTGCACAAAGCTACTGGAAGTTAATGGAACAAATAAATCCATCCAACATAGCAAAAGAAGCAATGCGAAATAAAAGGCAGAATCTGTCAAAACAGAACAGTCCGTAAAGACGAATTTTATTGAGGCACCAGACTTGCTCAAATGAAAATGCTCAAATTGAATGAAAGTTGCGTACATATCTGAGGATCACTCACGTAAATTGGCATAATTTTCTGAGTTACCTACAGAGAATTAGGCCCAGATTCGTGACAGCAAGAAATGCTGTTTCTGCAGCGATAATCCAAATCTAGTATGAACCTTACTATCAAAGACTTTACTTGGCACAACAATGCAACAAAATAAGATAAGGAGAGGTTGCTACAGTAGTAACAACTTCCAAGACTCAAATATGAAACAAAGTTACCGTAGCAAAATAAACACATGGGTTATCTCCCAAGAAGTTCTTTCTTTATAGCCATTAAGGTGGGCTCAATAATTTCAATGATGCACTCCCAAGAAATAAGAGTTGAGGCAAAAGAGAGCATCAAGAAGCAAATTCAAAACACATTTAAGTCTAACCCACTTCCTATGCAAAGGAATCTTGTACACAAATGAATTCATGAAGAACAAAGTGACAAGCATAAGAGGATAAAACACGAGTAACTTCAAGATTCTCAACATAAAGAGGGAAACTTAATATTATTAAGATGCATATAACCATGTTTACCTCTCTCATAATAACTTTCAGTAGCATCATTGATGAAATCCACAATATACCCATCACTTAAAACATTCTTATCATGGTTCATATGCATAGAAGTATCATTAATTTTGGCATAAGAAGAGTTCTTCTCATTAATAGTAATTGGAGCAAGATTATTATCAAGAATTTGAACATGGTAAACTAGTTGCATATTAAGGGAATTGTTTTTGGTGATCCAATCATGACTATGACAAGTTTCATAAGGATAGTTATAACCTATATCATAGCATTCTTTATAATAATCATTAAAGGTTGGAGGCACGGTGTCATCATAAGAAATAGAATAGTTATCTTTCACAGTCGGTTTGTACGTGACCATACCATCATTGTTATTAGAAGGAGATGTATCAAACACATAATGATCAGTAGCAAAAGGATTTTCAAACACCTCTTCCCCAAGCTTAGAGCTTTCTATATCATTATGGGAGGAAGCATGGATAGCACTGATACTATGGTAATTATTATCATCATCATTTTCAGAATTAGTTTCCCAGAGATTTGCAATATCAAAAGTAGTGTGCTCATTCAAATCATGATCACTAATGTATGTAAAGGGCATAGGAAGATCATTGTATTCAGATTCATTATCATAATAATCATTAGGAGCAACATACTTACGGTTACCTAGCGTTATCTCATTCACGCGGGGATATGCCGTTACCTCTTTCTCTTTATTCTCCTTCTTCTTCTTCTTCTTCTTCTTCTTCTTCTTCTTCTTCTTCGTCTTCTTCTTCTTCTTCTTCTTCTTCTTCTTCTTCTCTTCCTTCTCCTCGTTTCCTTCTTTAGGAGGAAGAGGCTTGAAGGGTGGCTTGTCCGCATAACCTGATTTACTTTCAGAAGCAATAGAAGAAACTTGGGAGGATTCCTCCTTTTCATTAATTAGTTCAAAACACACAGCGGTCCTATCAAATTTTGGCAAGGTGTCATCTTCTAAAATATTTTGTATGTAAGTATTTGTATGGATATTATCAATGCAATAAGAAAAACACCCATGCAGGACGTCATCAATATCAAGATCACTCATATGTAACAAAGAGATTTTTCTTGAGAGCTCTTCACACCACAAAAATAAAGTAAGTTCATCATGCTGATTAGGAGTAATTTCATCATCACAATACAAATTTGTAGCACTCATGGGGTTCAAATTATCATTGGAGGAGCATTGAAAATTAAAATGACCCACTCTATGGCAAACTTCACAAATAAAAGGATAGAGGCCACACACTTTTTTACCAAGATCATCTAGAGCCCTAAACCACTTTCTAGTTTTTTCATTAATATGATGGATACAATATTCATCTTCGACTTGATTAATTCCACAAGGTCAATCCATTCCACAAAAATTAACATGCTTATAGGAAATAACATTCTTAGGAGTTTGAGCATGCTTATTGCAATCATTAACAACAATTTCATTCTTCATGCAAGCCTCTTTAAAAGGTTCATGATACTTATCAAAATTCTTTTTAGGAAATTTAAAATGAGAAGCAAAGGCTTTATAAAGATTTGCAGCAACTTGAGAGTCAAGACCATAAGTAGCACTCATATTTCGAAATTTATCAGTATCCATAAAAGCTTCAATGCATTCATAATCATAATTTATACCGACTCTTCACCTTTGTTGTTCTCCCATCCTTCGAGCGTTCTCCTCAATCCGATCAAGAAGATCCCACCTAGCTTCAACCTCCTTGCTTGTGAAAGATCCCTCCGAACAGGCATCCGGATAGTCCTTGTGTTGTCTCGAAAGCCTCGCATAAAAATTGTTAACAATAACATTACGGGGGAGCTCATGAATGGGACATTTGAGCATTAGTGACTTCAATCTCCCCCACGCTTGAGAAATATTCTCTCCATCACGAGGATAAAAGTTATAAATGTAATTACTATCAATATGCACTTCATGAGGAGGATAAAATTTAGAATAAAAGAGAGGTACAATTTCCTCCCAACCAAGAGAATGACTATTCTTCAACAATTTATACCAATGCGCCGCTTTACCAGACAGCGAAAAAGAGAATAGCTTCTTCCTCACTTCATCCATAGAGATACCTGCACACTTGAATAACCCGCATAATTCATGCAAAAACAATAAATGATCTCCAGGATGGACAGGTTCCATCCCCTTCATAGCGGTTATCAATAACACGTTCAATAATTTTCATGGGTATCTTGAAAGCAGTACTTGCGATAGGTGGATTTAAAATATCACAAGCATCATTAGAGTTATCGCAATATGGGAGATAAAGCATTATCGAACAAATTTTCTCCCCTAAGGATGGGAAGCTAAAAAGATCACGAAACTAGCTTCCCCAAGCTTAGACTTATCCATAGCATTAGCGGTGATTGCGTTCATACCAATAACATTGCTACTAGCATGCAAATGAGGTTCCATAGGTTCTTTAATTTTCGCATCACACAATTCATGTCTTAACTTAGGAAATAAAATAAGAAGCTCATTGTTGTCCATTATGCCTTACTAGTGTAAAACAAGAAACAAAAAGATGCAATTGCGGGATCTAAAGGAAATAGCTTCGAACACTCACACAATGGCAACGAGAAAAGTACTTTTACCCGGGACCGGAGTATGAGTGCCTTTTACCTTTCCTCCCCTGCAACGGCGCCGAGAAAAGTGCTTGATGTCTACGGGTGCTTCTATTCTTGTAGACAGTGTTGGGCCTCCAAGAGCGAGAGGTTTGTAGAACAGCGGCAAGTTTCCCTTAAGTGGATCACCCAAGGTTTATCGAACTCGGGGAGGAAGAGGTCAAAGATATCCCTCTCATGCAACCACTGCAACCACAAAGCAAGAAGTCTCTTGTATCCCCAACACACCTAATAGGTGCACTAGTTCGGCGAAGAGATAGTGAAATACAGGTGGTATGAATAAATATAAGCAGTAGCAACGGCACCGAGAAAAGTGCTTGCTGGCGTGTAGTTGATGGTGGTAATATTGCGGACAATACGGATGCGAGTAGAACGAGTAAACAAGCAGCGATAGCGATATTTAGGAACAAGGCCTAGGGATCATACTTTCACTAGTGGACACTCTCAACATTGAGCACATAACAGAATAAATAGATAGATGCTAGACTCTACACTCTCTTGTTGGATGATGAACACCACTAACTGTGTAGGATTACACGGACCCTCAATGCCGGAGTTAACAAGCTCCACAATATTCGATGTTCATGTTTAAATAACCTTAGAGTGCATGACAGATCAACATAACCAAACCAAGTACTAACATAGCATGCACACTCTGTCACCTTCACGCTACGAAAGGAGGCATAGATCACATCAATACCATCATAGCAATAGTTAACTTCATAATCTACAAGAGATCACAATCATAGCCTACGCCAAGTACTACACGATGCACACACTGTCACCATTACACCGTGCAGGAGGAATAAACTACTTTAATAACATCACTAGAGTAGCACACGGATAAATTGTGATACAAAACACATTGCAATCATAAAGAGATATAAATAAGCACTTCACTATGCCATTCATAACGAGTGAATAAGTATTATGTGAAATATAGCCTAAGAGACCCACACGGTGCACACACTGTCACCTTTACACACGTGGGACAAGGAGTCTCCGGAGATCACATAAGTAAAACCCACTTGACTAGCATAATGACATCTAGATTACAAGCATCATCATATGAATCTCAATCATGTAAGGCAGCTCATGAGATTATTGTATTGAAGTACATAGGAGAGAGATTAACCACATAGCTACCGGTACAGCCCTTATGGGAGACAGCAGCGTTGATGAAGATGGCGGTGGTGTCGATGGAGGAGCCTTCCGGGGGAACTTCCCCGTCCCGGCGGCGTGCCGGAACAGAGACTCCTGTCCCCCAGATCTTGGCTTCGCGATGGCGGCGGCTCTGGAAGATTTCTCGTACCGTGGCTTTTCCCGTATCGTGTTTTAGGTCAGGGACCTTTATATAGGCGAAGAGGCGGAGTCGGAGGGTCGACGAGGCGACGACACAACAGGGGGGCGCGGGCCCCCCTTGGCCGCGCCAGGGTGTCATCTGGTGGCCCTGTGGCCCCTCTCTGGCGACTCTCGGGTGTTCTGGAAGCTTCGTGCAATCCTAAGATGCTGGGCATTGATTTCGTCCGATTCCGAGAATATTTCCTTACTAGGATTTCGAAACCAAAAACAGCAGAAAACAAGCAATCGGCCCTTCGGCATATCGTCAATAGGTTAGTTCCGGAAAACGCATAAATATGACATAAAGTATGCATAAAACATGTAGATATCATCAATAATGTGGCAGGGAACATAAGAAATTATCGATACATCGGAGACGTATCAGGCCCGAGGGCCCCAGACAATAGGCCGGCGCGGCCCAGGAGGGGGGCGCGCCGCCCTAGCGTCTGGCCCCCTCGGCCGTCCTCCGACGCCCTCCTCTGGACTACTTAAGGGGTTTCGATCTAAAAATCGTGAGGAGTTAGTCGAAGTCGCCAGAAACCCTCCAGAACGCCGCCACATCGCGAAACTCCGTCTCGGGGGCCAGAAGTCTCTGTTTTGGCACTCCGTCGGGACGGGGAATTGGAGGAGATCATCGCCATCATCACCACCGACGCCTCTCCATCAACCAGCCATGTTTCCCCCATCCATGTGTGAGTAATTCCCCCGCTGTAGGCTGAAGGGGATGGTAGGGATTGGATGAGATTGGTCATGTAATAGCATAAGATTGTTAGGGCATAGTGCCTAGTGTCCGTAATTGGTACTTTTATGATATTGTTGCAACTTGTTATGCTTAATGCTTGTCACTAGGGCCCGAGTGCCATGATCTCAGATCTGAAAATGTTATTATTTCATCATGATATTCATTGTTTATGGTCTTACCTGCAAGTTGTATACACATGTCGCTGTCCGGAACCAATGGCCCCGAAGTGACAGAAATCGGGACAACCGGAGGGGATGGTAGTGATGTTAGGATCACATGTGTTCACGGAGTGTTAATGCTTTGCTCCGGTACTCTATTAAAAGGAGTACCTTAATATCCAGTAGATTCCCTTGAGGCCCGGCTGCCACCGGCTGGTAGGACAAAAGATGTTGTGCACGTTTCTCATTGCGAGCACGTACGACTATAATTGGAACACATGCCTATTGATTGATTAGTACTTGGATACCGTTTTATTATTATCTGCAAATGCCCTGCTTTGATTGTTACATGAGTTTCTCTCATCCATGCAACGCCCGTTCATCCATCCCTGTGCCTACAGTATTTTAATCCTGCTGTTTACTATAATCACTACTGCTGTCTTTGTTACTCTACTGCTGTTATTTCACTACTGCTACTGTTATAAAACTATTACTACTGATAAACTCTTGCGAGCAAGTCTGTTTCCAGGTGCAGCTGAATTGACAACTCCGCTGTTAAGGCTTTCAAGTATTCTTTGTCTCCCCTTGTTTCGAATCAATAAATTGGGTTTTACTTCCCGCGAAGACTGTTGCGATCCCCTATACTTGTGGGTCATCAGTCACCGTCGGGATGCACCGTCAATCCCATCCCCTCATTCGATCACTAACACACCAGAGATACCGCCGAGGCCAATGCCGAACATACATGCTGATGCCAATGCCGAACATGCATGCACGCCGCTGTGGGCACGGCCACGCCGCCCCGCTATGCTGGACGCCACAGACCATCGCGAGGTCTTTCCCTTCGCCACCACACTCTTCTAGCACCCATCTATACATGCCAGAAAGGAGAGACACTAGTTTTCTCTACATTGCTCGCGTTCGTGTCGGACACGGTCAGTCAAAGTTTTGAGGTAGTCGTCGATGTCGTCGACCATTTCTTCTCTTCTTTGCATGGTTAAACGCGTCTAGTTCATATCTATCTAATGCGTCTGGTCTCGCCTCATGCAGTTCTTTGTGGACGTCGATCTCATCTCGGCACCCCGCGGGCCACCTCCTCCGTGCCATCGCTGTAGAGCTCCGTTTAAAAATCTATTCCTACCCGTGTATTGCCCATTGTATCAGCGCCATGGCCCACTTGTCATTCGATATACCGAAGCCCCACTCGTGCGCGTTTTGGTCAGAGATACACCGATGCTTACGGTCAAACAAAGATGGATGGTCCGACGTGTCTTTGCGGGCTCTACGTGGCCCCACTAGTCGGAAGATAACGGTCAACCGTCGGGCAACCGGCCGTTACATCACGTGTGATGGTTTCAGACAAAGGCCTGGGTAAAACTGAGGAAAAACTAAGGAGCTGGGGAAAACTGAGCACAACTAAGGACCCGAGGGCACGAAAATAGAAATCCCTTTGTATGTTGGCTTACGAGCTGCTGATGGTGTGAGGCCTCTCCGCTGCTTTCTCCTCCTCATCCCTGCTAGGGTTCCCAGCCACCGCCTCAGGCAAACCTCCCCGAGCAGGTGCAGCCTTCTCTCTTCTTCCTCATTGCCCGTCGCCTCCCTCCCGCCTCGCCGGCGGCCGGCGACGAATCTGACGTACTTCCAACGTAATCCTTGCATATACGTTTTTAGGTGCAGTTCTAAATTGGATGCTTGGTTTCTTACAGATACGTCACGCTCACAAGTCACAAGTCCAGCTAAACTTATGTCTTGTCTTTAGAGTTTGGTTACCTGTGTAATTAGTAGTTCTTACCTCGTTTCATGAGCTTTTCACGGCACCATTAAATCAATACGATCTCTCTATTTCTCGAGAACAAATGGCGAGTAAGATTGTGCACATGGTTGCCCGAGCGATCCCGGAGGACCTCTACCGCTGCCTGTAGCCAGCCCCACTTCGGCCCCACCTGGCCGCTGCACTCGTCGGCGGTGGTGCCGGCGCCCATCCTGCCAAAGGCGGAGGGTAGGAGAGGGAGCGTTCGACTTCGCATCAGGGCGGTGGGGCCAAGTGACGGCGGGCTTTGGTGTTCTGCAGTGGAGGGATGCGGTGGGCGGCAATGGCTCGAGGATCTGGGCCCAATCTGGGCCTGATTCGGCTGCCTGGCTTGCTGGATCGCATGTCACGCGCTTGCCGGCCAAGTAGATTGCCTATTCCTCGGTCCCGACACTTCGTCTTCTCCTCTGCTGCCGGCCGATGGCGTGGGGGCTATTGGGCGCCTTTTTTGAATAAAGGTGGCTGTCCTAGGGTTCCTCTTGTGCAAAGATGAAGATATGCCTAAGGCGTGTCCTTCTTGATCTAGCCGGAGTGTTGAGTTCCGGAAGGCTCCGCTGGCGAATGTAACAATGCACCTTATGCCTAGAGTTTGGTGGATCGGGAGGTATTCGGTCGTGCGCACCCATGCTTTTATTCCGATTGGTTGGTTCGAGCGGCGCGAAGCTTTGTTTTGTTTTTCCATTAGATGACATTTTGGTCCATGGTGAAGTCCGAGGCGGAGAATATCATGATGGCTAGATTGGAGGACTAGCAATGGATGTTCGAGTCTGTGCACTGTTGAGGAGCTTGCTTGGTGTTCCGGCTTCGCAGCTGCAATATACAAGTGGAGGGCGACACCACTGGTGAAGTTCAGAGTCTTACCTTTCAGGGTGAAAATCCAAGTTCTGGCCTTAATTGGTTGTGCCTAGCAATGGCCTTGTTGCAGGCATTGTTTGAGCATGGACTATCTCCAGGGTGAAAACCTAAGATCATTGATCGGGCGACGACGATCCTTATGCACCATTGAAAGGACACGAATGTCGCCTAGAGGGGGTGAATAGGCGATTTAAAACTTTTACGAGATGGGCTTAACAAATGCGGGATAAAACTAGAGTTTACTTTGTCAAGCCCAAAGCCTATATACTATGGTTCACCTATGTGCACCAACAACTTATTCTAAGCAATGGTTCATCTATGTGCACCAACAACTTATGCTAAGCAATACAAGCAAGTATGTGATAGCAAGATATATATAACTTCAAGCACGATGGATATCACAAGGTAAAGTGCATAAGTAAAGAGCTCGGGTATAGAGATAACCGAGGCACGCGGGAGACGATGATTTATCCCGGAGTTCACACTCTTGCGAGTGCTAATCTCCGGTGGAGAGGTGCGGTGGCTTAGTGCTCCCGAACGCCACAAGAGGCTCACCTTGAGGTGTGGTTGCTCGATGCACACCAACGCCACAAAGGCCTCACCCCAAGATGCGGTACTCACACCACACACCGAACGCCACGAAGGCGCCTCACCTAAATCTCCGGTGACCCTCGCCACAAAGGCCTAGGTCGCAGTTCCACTAAGGGATTTCGTTCGAGGCGGAAACCGGGCCTTACACAAAGGTTGGGGCACACTTCCACAACTTAATTGGAGGCTCCCAACAAATCGCCACTAAGGCATAGAATCCGTCTAGGGTTCCAAGAACCCAAGAGTAACAACCTTCTTGCTTTCACCACCACGAATCACCGTGGAGAACTCAAACCGATGCACCAAATGCAATGGCAAGAACACCACAAATATGCTCAAGAACTTCTCTCTCAAATTCCAACAAAGCTACAAAAGCTATTGGGGGAAT
Source organism: Lolium rigidum (assembly GCF_022539505.1). Classification (NCBI taxonomy): domain Eukaryota; kingdom Viridiplantae; phylum Streptophyta; class Magnoliopsida; order Poales; family Poaceae; genus Lolium; species Lolium rigidum. Next base: position 163,306,430 of record NC_061512.1, read on the forward strand.
AAGAGAGGAAGAACAAATAGGAGGAGGAACACCAAATTTCTCCAAGATCTAGATCTAGTGGATTCCCCTCACAAAGAGAGGGATTTGATTGGTGAAGATGTAGATCTAGATCTCCTCTATCTATCTCTCAAATAGATGCAAGATTCATGGGATGGAGAGGGAGATAGAAAGCTCAAAGAAGGTCAACAATGGAGGCAAAAACGAGCTCAAACGGTTGGGAAACTTTGGGGAAGAAGACTCCCTTAAATAGGGCAAGAGAAATCTGCCCGTTATGCACAAAACTCGTCAAAACCGGAACTTTCGGTCACTTGGGGCGGAACTTCCGCCCCCCCGGAAGTTCCGGCCAACTTCCGGGTGTAGTAGGGCGCCCCCGGAATGCTTACGGTATACTTTCTGCGTGCAGATTCGTCATTTCCGGAAGTTCACCGGAAGTAGGGCGGAAGTTCCGGTCACCGGAACTTCCGGCCAACTTCCGGCCAAAAAAGTGCTTCACAAAAACTTTAATAACTTTTGCATCCGGACTCCGATTTTGATGATCTTGGGCTCGTTTTGAAGCTAGTAACAAGCTCTACAAGATCATGCAGGGAACCATCATAGTACAGTAAGGTAGGATAGAAATAAATGAAGAAAGGTTTTACCTATCTAAAAAAGACATACCGGTAAAACCTCCAACCTTGAAAATGCAACAAGTTGCCCGTGTAAAAACCATTCTTCATGAACTAGAGCTTGTCATGAGAATAAGCACAAGCTCTAAAATATCACATGGATAAGATCCAAATAACAACCAAGAAAGATGATGCAAGGATGCAAAGGTTTGAGCTGTCGAAAGGATACGATCGAGTTACTCACTCGAGAGCCCTCTTGATAGTACGACAACTAAACTATAAACCGGTCTCTAACTACACTATGAGACCGGTGAGAAAGAAACCCTATCAAGAGCAAACCTTATACTTGCGCATTCCACTTGAGCTCGATGATGACGATCTTGACCGCAACAAGATGGAACGCCTTTCTTGATTGTGTTTTCTTGACGAAGTCTTGTGGATTACTCCCCCATAATCCACCATGGGAGAGCTTCTTCTTCGGCGCATCTTCACATATCCATGATCACCATATGGATGGCAAGAGTCAAGCAAAGAATCTCTTCGAGATGGCTCATCTTGAACTTGCACATCATTTCGTTGATGTCTTGAAGTTAACCTTGAGAGCTCACTTCATCTTCATCTTCAAGACATACTTGACACTTGATCTTCTTCATTTGCTTCTTATTGCAATATTGAAGCCAACACACGGTTCAAGCATTGCCTTCAAGCATATGATCTCTTCAAGTTGGCTCATCTTGAACTTGCACTTCATTTTCTTGATGTCTTGAAGTTAACCTTGAGAGCTCACTTCATCTTCACCTTCAAGACATACTTGACACTTGATCTTCTTCATTTGCTTCTTAGTGCAATCTTGAAGCCAACATATGGTTCAAGCATTGCCTATGAACAACTCCTACAAATATAACTCAATGCAAACATTAGTCCATAGGGATTGTCATTAATTACCAAAACCACACATGGGGGCTCCATGCACTTTCAACCGTTCCCTTCTTGGAAGCATCGCTTTTGGGACGCCTGGAGTTCAGGTGTTAAAGCATCTCCACCGATGCGTCCCAAATAGTCGCCAACAGGGGCGCCGGCACTGCATCCTCTATTTGGGGATGTTGTTCCCACAACGGCGACCCCCATACGGTGGCCCCCAAAAGTTTTTTTTCTTTTCACAATATTTTTAAACAACATATCAATCATATTTTATTCATACTATATTAAACTATTCATACAATCACAAAAATAGTACTTAAATTATTTATACAATCAAACAAATGGAAATTAAATTATTCATACAATCAAGCAAAGGAAATTAAATTATTCATACAATCAAACAAATAGAAATTAAATCATGCATTGTTGGCGGCTCCTCTCCTCGCCCACAAATGCATAGCTAGATCCGCCTGAAGTTGAGCATGAACACCTGCATCTCGAATTTAATGATGCATGAAGAAAAGCGGCAAATTCTTGGGGTACATGCTCTACCTCAGCAAGATGCCCTTGATAATCAAATGGTTGATCATCATGCACAGGTTCATCGCGCTCGCTCTCAATGATCATGTTGTGCATGAGCACACATGCGTTCATCACCTCCCACATCTGAGACTCAGACCAAGTGAGAGATGGGTACCTGACAACGACGAAACGCTGCTGAAGTACCCCAAAGGACGCCCAACATACTGTAGAGAGTTTGTGAACATGTCGACTCCGTCATCCGTAGGTAGTCATTGGCTGTACCTGGAGGAGCTCTGTATGCAAGACAACGCATTGCAGTAGGGCACTTCTGAATTCCATGAAGTAGTCGTTGTACTCCCTGACGCCGTAGACAATCTTCATGAATAGATCCTTGTTCATCCTAAACCGGCGCCAAAATTCCTTCGACGAATGAGTCGCGTCGTCGTTGAAGTAGTCGGTGTCAAGCAACATTGCGCCGGCTTGACGATGTCGGTTGATATTCCTCATCTTGCCTGGCTTTGATCCGCCGCGTGATGCGTGCAGTCGACACGTCCGTTGGGAACCCCAAGAGGAAGGTGTGATGCGTACAGTAGCAAGTTTTCCCTCAGAAATAAACCAAGGTTTATCGAACCAGGAGGAGCCAAGAAGCACGTTGAAGGTTGATGGCGGAGGAGTGTAGCGCGGCGCAACACCAGGGATTCCGGCGCCAACGTGGAACCTGCACAACACAATCACAGAACTTTGCCCCAACGTAACAGTGAGGTTGTCAATCTCACCAGCTTGCTGTAAACAAAGGATTAGATGTATAGTGTGGATGATGATGGTTGTTTGCGAAGAACAGTAAAGAACAATTGCAGTGGATTGTATTTCAGATGTAAAGAATAGGACCGGGGTCCACAGATCACTAGTGGTGTCTCTCCCATAAGATAGCAGATGTTGGGTGAACAAATTACAGTTGGGCAATTGACAAATAAAGAAGGCATAACAATGCACATACATATATCATGATGAGTACTATGAGATTTAATCGGGGCATTACGACAAAGTACATAGACCGCTATCCAGACATGCATCTGTGCCTAAAAAGTCCACCTTCGAGGTTATCATCCGAACCCCTTCCGGTATTAAGTTGTAAACAACGGACAATTGCATTAAGTATGGTGTGTAATGTAATCAACACAAATATCCTTAGACAAAGCATCGATGTTTTATCCCTAGTAGCAACAACACATCCACAACCTTAGAACTTTCGTCACTATCGTCCAGATTTAATGGAGGCATGAACCCACTATCGAGCATAAATACTCCCTCTTGGAGTCACAAGTATCAACTTGGCCAGAGCCTCTACTAGCAACGGAGAGCATGCAAGAACATAAATAACATATATGATAGATTGATAATCAACTTGACATAGTATTCAATAATCATCGGATCCCAACAAACACAACATGAAGGATTACAAATAGATGATCTTGATCATGATAGGCAGCTCACAAGATCTAACATGATAGCACAATGAGGAGAAGACAACCATCTAGCTACTGCTATGGACCCATAGTCCAGGGGTGAACTACTCACACATCGATCCGGAGGTGATCATGGCGATGAAGAGACCTCCGGGAGATGATTCCCCTCTCCGGCAGGGTGCCGGAGGCGATCTCCTGAATCCCCCGAGATGGGATTGGCGGCGGCGGCGTCTATGGAAGGTTTTCCATATCGTGGCTCTCGGTACTGGGGGTTTCGCGACAGAGGCTTTAAGTAGGCGGAAGGGCAGGTCAGGGGGCCACACGATGGCCCCACACAACAGGCCGGCGCGGCCAAGGGCCAGGCCGTACCACCCTAGTGTGGCATCGCCTCGTGGCCCCACTTCGTAAGTCCTCCGGTCTTCTGGAAGCTTCGTGGAAAAATAGGCCCCTGGGCGTTGATTTCGTACAATTCCGAGAATATTTCCTTACTAGGATTTCTGAAATCAAAATAGCAGAAAACAGCAACTGGCTCTTCGGCATCTCGTCAATATGTTAGTGCCGGAAAATGCATAAATATGACATATAATGTGTATAAAACATGTGAGTATCATCATAAAAGTAGCATGGAACATAAGAAATTATAGATACGTTTGGGACGTATCAAGCATCCCTGTCAACACCCGGATTTTTAAGTCCAGATGCCTATTATGCCGTACATCGCAATCCCAGGAATATTGTTTTTGCGAGACATAATAGATTGATATCACAGAACATCATTTATTACAACACATAATCGTCTTACATAGAGGGATCACATGATCCAGTCTTAATACAACATAGTGGATCTAGAGATCCTATTACAAAACACATAGCGGAAGCGAAGTAACGGTTGCGGTCCATCTGTTCCACAGGCAACTGTTGACGTCAGGAGTAGTCCTAGTTGTCGTAGACGTCCTGCTGTCCATCTTCCTCGTACTGCTGTTCCTCTTCATAGTCTGGCCATTTGAATAGCCAGGGACAAAGCCATGAGTACTTTAAAGTACTCGCAAACTAATACTAATGTAAGCACTATCAACTATAGTAATGGGGTGCTAAGCTCTAAGTTTATTTGCATAAAGCCAATTTTAGTTCACAAACATTTAGTAAAAGCCTCTTCATTTGCTAACTAACTCAAGTGGGAACATTAGTGTCATTCCCACAACTCTGTTGTGATTCAAGTCAAAGTCACCATTCACCTTTCAAGTTCAAGTCACAAGTCACATATCATATTTTTGAAAAGAGTCTGATGACGGAACAGTATGGCCTTCCCAATCATCCGTAACCGTGGACACGGCTATTCGAATAGTTCTACACTCTGCAGAGGTCGTACACTTGTGCCACAACATTTGCAATAATCCGTCAGGGTTAACTGGCCCTGATTTATCACACTCCGTGTGCGGACTACCAACCATAACCTTTCACTTACATACCCTAGTATAGGCACCTCTCCCCATGAGCTTGGCCTCCCAGTGAAGACATACAGTCAGCCTGGGAACTGCACAGGGCTTGGGCCGGACATTCACCTCATTTCACGTCATTTCACATCAATTCACTTTTAGCGGAGGCAGCCTCGGCATAACCCCTATGACGCTTGTTTAGAGGGAACCCATACTAAGATACATAAATTTCCAGTTAAGCCCTACCCATATCAGGTATTGTGGTGGTACTTGTAAAATTGGAATGGTATCGCATCCGAACCCAACCATCAGTTTTTGTAAAGTTCACCATGTCATTCACAAGTCACATTCACCTTCAAAATCTTTCAATAGAATGACTCATCATTCCAAGGTTTTCAAAGTCATTTCATTCCACAAGTTCCCATCTAGAGTAGTCAATTTTATTTGTTAGCACTAGCAACTAGTCATGAGGGGTGCTAACTAGCTTTGATTATTCTAGGCTAACTTTGATACTCTTGTAGTACTCTATCTCTAGACCAAAGTTGACTATAAAAGCAAGTTATAGTAATCAAAGTACAAGTTTGGAAGAATAAAACTTGGGATGGGATCAGGAAGCATAAAGTAATTGGTGAGTGTGCCTTGCTCTAGTAGAGCTTTGCACTTTGCAAGAATATTAGCTTGCCTTGGTTGCGGAATTGGTCAAAGTGGTCCTCTTCTCCTTGGAAGTAGACCTCCTCCTCCTCTTGATACTCCTTGGTACTAGCGTCTAAAATACGAATACGAGGTATACGGTCATCATACCAAACTTAAGTACTAAACTAAGCACACACATGAGTCACACAACTTAAGCTAGTATCACACACTACTTATTAAGTTGGTGGACTTGTTTTTTTCTTATTTAAGAAAAATAATTTCCTCTCATATTAATTAAGGTGTTACTTTGAATTACTTAGAGAAATAATTCCCTCTCATTATCTTATTATAATTTAATTTCCTTCATGAAGAATATATGACCTAGGTTGACCAAAGTCAACCTCTTCATACTCATCATTTAAGAAAATGATTTAAATGAGGTGAAGCACCTCATACAATTTAATCCTAACATGGTAATGATTTAATATCATCAAACAAATCATATGAGGACTAAATTACCAGAGTCTCTATCTCATTTTGAAATGTTCATGACAAGATTTAAATGAGAGAAAAACTCCCATGTGATTTCTAAATAGTTTTGGACAATATCTTTGACTAGAAAATCGCCATATAGTCCTTTAATTAATCTAGGCCATGATCATTCAAAGTAAGCATGGCATATTTTTGTAGAAACAATTAGTACAAGTGAAATTTGATTTATAGGAGTTAGAATCAACTCAAAAGCATTTCTGGTTGATTTTTAATAATTATTCTAAGTCACAAAAATCCCTGTCTTGTTTATTTTACTATTTTAATTCTACACTAGATCTAGGGTTCAATCCAGTGGCATTGTGTAGAAAATTTCATAAGGTTTCCAAATATATAAAATTTGCAAAATTTGGCCTAGTAGATTTGTCCCTATTAAATTTGAAAGTTTACATCAGATTATATCATTTCTCTATTTTTTCAAAATGGATTTGAATCGTGGGCTGGCGGGAAAACTGACGGGCTGAGCAGTGTGAGAAGGAAGTGGGCCGGCCCAGCTTCGCAGCGGGCCAGCTGACATGGTGGGGGCCACCTGTCTGTGGGGGTTAAGCAGCGAAACGGTACAGGCTTTCTCAATCGTGCGATTAGAAGTGCATCGCACGGACGTGGTGCTTCGTAGTCGCCGGCGAGAGGGGAACTTACTGGCGACAGCGGTAGGGGGTCGGCGAGCTCGTCGGAGATGTGCGCAGGGACCGTGTCGTCGACGAGGAGGCGCCTTGAAGCAGTTGCGTCGCCTGAGGTGGTCTCCTTCTCCGGCGTGCTCCGTGTACTGGCGGCGGCTAGCTTGCAATTCGAGCGGTGGAGTGGCTAATCGATCAAATTGAAGTGGCGAGGAGAACTGTGGTGAGGTGAGGAAGAGAGGGGCGTTCTTAGTTTGGTGGGAGGAGCCCTCCTTTTATAGGAGCGGGAGGTGGCCGAAGGGCGGAGCGGGGGTCGTCGTCGTCGTCGCCGTTCCAGCGTTGCGAAGGGGCAAGTTATGGGTGCTACGGGTTTCTGCTGCTCTGGTGATGACGACGAGCTTGATCGTGGCGCGGCAGAGGCTCTGTGGCGATGGGAAGCTTGACGGGAAGTGTCCATGCCGCGGCGGTTGAACGGAGTCGTGGTCGTCGAGCCTGGCGTTCCCGCGGGCCAGTGAGCGTGTCCAGGCGATTCAGTGATGCGTCGTGCGTCGACTGGCGCTGAGAGGAAGGGTCGAGGTGGTGCGAGGACGCGGGCGTCAGCACGCTCTGGCGCGTCCAGGGTGAACGCCATGCGCGCTCTGGCGCGGCATGGGCGAGTTCTGGGCGCCACTGGGCGCTCGTGTCCTGGCGTCTCCGGTGCATGGCGTCGTCGAGTCAGTGTCTGGGCAGCATCAGGTGAGTGAGAGGGAGAGAGTTGACACGTGGTGCAGTCCAGAGGTGGCCAGAGGCGATGGTGGCATGCCATGCCACGGCATGGCATGGTTTGGTTGATTAGATAAAACATTGGCCAGTGCAAGTGGTGGAACTGATGTTGTGAAGTGAGAGGAGGGTCCAGGGGTTGCTGTGGTGGCTCAGGTTGGACTTGGTCCTCTCCAAATTTCAGTATGGGCCACAATTTTAACCCTGCCCTAAAGGTGTTTGATGTAATGCCCGAAAGAAAAATGTTTTTGAATCTTGCAATTATTTTTGGTGGGTTGTAATCATATATTAAATGGAGTAGAATGGTGTTGGTTTGGGTCAATTTGGAATTGGTTTGCAAAATCTCAAAATGGCATATGATCTTAGTTTAGTTTCAATGTCTCATCTTGGCTTGCTTATAATTTGAAATTGAGGCAGAGTTTGAGGTGAGTGTTTTGAGCAAAATTGTTGTCCTTGATGAGATCTTGGAAGAGGTGCAAAGAGTTGGCCAAGTGTAGAAAGAAAAAGTTAAAAACCAGGGGCTCAAAGTGGGTATCTTGCTGAGAATGTCTCACATGACCATAATCACATGTGATCACAAATTTGATTCAAATTTGATTTGAATTGAGTTTGATTGTTTCTAAAAGTGTTAATAAGTGTTTAGTATCCATTTACAACTAATGGTGCAAACCAAAATGGTCTAGATTAAACATTTGTAAAATTGGCCATAACACATAAGAGATGATGTGTCAATTTTCCTTATTCTTGTAATTTGTTTCCCTTGCTTTACTAGGGCAAGGTTGAGGATCAATTTAGTGTTATATTAGGTTTAGAGATGGTTTCACACCATTTGGTCAAGGTAGAAGGGCATAGGACAAGAATTGGTGAAATGGCTATGTGTCACATATGCCTCTATGCATATGTTGCATTTGATTTTTAATTTGAATTTTCTTGGCCCAATTGATGTTGTTGAGTGTTGAAATGGTATATAGGAGTGATCCAACCATTCACCACAAGTCTTAGGGTCAAGATCCTCAATTTCACAAATTTGCATTTTACTCTCATATGCCTCTAGGGCATTTTTAGTTTCTTTTTATTTTCTTTGGTTTCAACTTGGAAATGGTTTGAGAAGTACTAGATAAGGTTTATGAAGGTTTTCCAATCCTCTAAATAAAGTAGAAAGGCCTAGGGTAAAGTTTTACAAAAATAGCCATAGGCACATATGCCTTTTTCTTATTTAAATTCTTTTTATTTTATTTTATCTTGGATGGAAAAAGGAATGTGAGGTTTATGGTTTAAGAGTATTTCAATTACTAGTTAAACAAGCAATCATGGCAATAGCACAAGATTTAAACAAGATCTATATGTATCAATCTTATTTTAATAAAAAAATTTGTTGGTTCCAAAATTTGGAACTAGGGAAATTCATTTTGTTTGTTTTGAAATTTTTGGGATGTTACAATCCCCAAGCTTAGTTCCTACTCGCCCTCGAGTAGGTAAACAATAACAAAGATAATTTCTGAAGTGACATGCTATCATAATCTTGACCATACTATTGTAAAGCATATGAGATGAATGCAGCGATTCGAAGCAATGATGAAGATAATGAGTAAACAAGTGAATCATATAACAAAGACTTTTCATGAATAATACTTTCAAGACAAGCATCAATAAGACTTGCATAAGAGTTACTCATAAAGCAATAAATTCAAAGTAAAAGCATTGAAGCAACACAAAGGAGATATAAGTTTCAGCGGTTGCTTTCAACTTCAACATATATATCTCATGGATAATTGTCAACACAAAGCAATATAACAAGTGCAATAAGTAAACATGTAAGAATCAATGCACACAGTTGATACAAGTTTTTGCTTCTGGGATAGAAGGAATAGGCAACTGACTCAACAATAAAGTAGAAGATAGGCCCTTCGCAGAGGGAAGCATTGATTACTATATTTGTGCTAGAGCTTTTCATTTTGAAAACAAGAAACAATTTTGTCAACGGTAGTAATAAAGCATATGTGTTATGTATAAGACATCTTATAAGTTGCAAGCCTCATGCATAGTATACTAATAGTGCTCGCACCTTGTCCTAATTAGCTTGGATTAACATGGATTATCATTGTATAGCATATGTTTCAACCAAGTGTCACAAAGGGGTACCTCTATGCCGCCTGTACAAAGGTCTAAGGAGAAAGCTCGCATTGGATTTCTCGCTTTTGATTATTCTCAACTTAGACATCCATACCGGGACAACATAGACAACAGATAATGGACTCCTCTTTAATGCATAAGCATTCAACTACAGTTAATATTCTCATAAGAGATTGAGGATTGATTGTCCAAACTAAAACTTCCACCATGAATCATGGCTTTAGTTAGCGGCCCAATGTTCTTCTCTAACAGTATGCATACTCAAACCATTTGATCATGAAAATCGCTCTTACTTCAGACAAGACGAACATGCATAGCAACCCACATGATATTCAACAAAGGTAAAAGAGTTGATGGCGTCCCCAGAAAACATGGTTACCGCTCAACAAGCAACTTATTAAGAAATAAGACACATAAGTACTTATTCTTCACCACGATAGTTTTTAAGCTATTTGTCCCATGAGCTATATATTGCAAAGGTAAAGAATGGAAATTTTAAAGGTAGCACTCAAGAAATGTACTTTGGAATGGCGGAGAAATACCATGTGGTAGGTAGGTATGGTGGACACAAATGGCATGGTTATTGGCTCAAGGATTTGGATGCATGAGAAGAATTGATGTCTACGGGAGCTTCTATTCTTGTAGACAGTGTTGGGCCTCCAAGAGCAGAGGTTTGTAGAACAGCAGCAAGTTTCCCTTAAGTGGATCACCCAAGGTTTATCGAACTCAGGGAGGAAGAGGTCAAAGATATCCCTCTCATGCAACCCTGCAACCACAAAGCAAGAAGTCTCTTGTGTCCCCAACACACCTAATAGGTGCACTAGTTCGGCGAAGAGATAGTGAAATACAGGTGGTATAAATAAGTATGAGCAGTGGCAACGGCACCAGAAAAGTGCTTTGCCCAGGACAGTAAACAAGCAGTAGTAACGCAGCAGTAGTAACGCAGTAAAACAGTAAACAAGCAGCGATAGCAGTATTTAGGAACAAGGCCTAGGGATCATACTTTCACTAGTGGACACTCTCAACATTGATCGCATAATAAATAACTCTTTCTCATATGTGCTACATACACTCTTTTGTTGGATGACAAACACCAGTCGTTGTGTAGGGCTACAAGAGCACCTCAATGCCGGAGTTAACAAGCTCCACAACATTCGATGTTCATATTTAAATAACCTTAGAGCATAATAGATCATTGCAAAATAAACCAAGAACTAACATAGCGCACACACTGTCCACATTACACTATGAAGGAGGAATAGATCACATCAATACTATCATAATGATAATTAACTCCACAATCTACAAGAGATCATGATCATAGCCTACGACAAGAACCACACGGTGCACACACTAGTCACCTTTACACCATGCGGGAGGAATAGACTACTTTAATAACATCACATGAGTAGCACACAACTAGTAGCGATACAAAGCTCATCATATGGATCTCAATCATGTAAAGCAGCTCATGAGATCATTGTATTGAAGTACATAGGAGAGAGATTAACCACATAGCTACCGGTACAGCCCCGAGCCTCGATGGAGAACTACTCCCTCCTCATGGGAGACAGCAGCGTTGATGAAGATGGCGGTGGTGTCGATGGAGAAGCCTTCCGGGGGCACTTCCCCGTCCCGGCGGCGTGCGGAACAGAGACTCCTGTCCCCCAGATCTTGGCTTCGCGATGGCGGCGGCTCTGGAAGGTTTCTCGTACCGTGGCTTTTTCCGTATCGAAGTTTTAGGTCTGGGACCTTTTTATAGGCGAAGAGGCGGCGTCAGAAGGTCAACGGGGCGACGACACCATAGGGCCGCGCGGCCAGGGGGTGGGCCGCGCCACCCTATCATCTGGGGGCCCTGTGGCCCCCCTCTGGCGACTCTCGGGTGTTCTGGATGCTTCCGGGGATTCTAAGATCTTTGGCGTTGATTTCGTCCGATTCCGAGAATATTTCCTTACTAGGATTTCGAAACCAAAAACAGCGAGAAAACGACAACCGGCACTTCGGCATCTTGTTAATAGGTTAGTTCCAGAAAATGCACGAATATGACATAAAGTGTGCATATAACATGTAGAAATCATCAATAATGTGGCATGGAACACACGAAATTATCGATACGTCGGAGACGTATCAGCATCCCCAAGCTTAGTTTCTGCTCGTCCCGAGCGAGTAAACGATAACAAAGATAATTTCCGGAGTGACATGCCATCATAACCTTGATCATATTATTGTAAGCATATGTAATGAATGCAGCGATCAAAACAATGGTAATGACATGAGTAAACAACTGAATCATAAAGCAAAGACTTTTCATGAATAGTACTTAAAGACAAGCATCAATAAGTCTTGCATAAGAGTTAACTCATAAAGCAATAAATCAAAGTAAAGGCATTGAAGCAACACAAAGGAAGATTAAGTTTCAGCGGTTGCTTTCAACTTATAACATGTATATCTCATGGATAATTGTCAACATAGAGTAATATAACAAGTGCAATATGCAAGTATGTAGGAATCAATGCACAGTTCACACAAGTGTTTGCTTCTTGAGGTGGAGAGAGATAGGTGAACTGACTCAACATAAAAGGAAAAGAAATGTCCTTCAAAGAGGAAAGCATCGATTGCTATATTTGTGCTAGAGCTTTTATTTTGAAAACATGAAACAATTTTGTCAACGGTAGTAATAAAGCATATGAGTTATGTAAATTATATCTTACAAGTTGCAAGCCTCATGCATAGTATACTAATAGTGCCCGCACCTTGTCCTAATTAGCTTGGACTACCGGATCATCGCAATACACATGTTTTAACCAAGTGTCACAAAGGGGTACCTCCATGCCGCCTGTACAAAGGTCTAAGGAGAAAGCTCGCATTTTGGATTTCTCGCTTTTGATTATTCTCAACTTAGACATCCATACCGGGACAACATGGACAACAGATAATGGACTCCTCTTTAATGCATAAGCATGTAGAAACAATTAGTGTTCTCATATGAGATTGAGGATATATGTCCAAAACTGAAACTTCCACCATGGATCATGGCTTTAGTTAGCGGCCCAATGCTCTTCTCTAACAATATGCACGCTCTAACCATAAAGTGGTAGATCGCCCTTACTTCAGACAAGACGAACATGCATAGCAACTCACATGATTTTCAACAAAGAGTAGTTGATGGCGTCCCCAGGAACATGGTTATCGCACAACAAGCAACTTATAAGAAATAAAATGCATAAGTACATATTCAATACCACAATAGTTTTTAAGCTATTTGTTCCATGAGCTATATATTGTAAAGGTAGAGGATAGAAATTTAAAGGTAGCACTTCAAGCAATTTACTTTGGAATGGCCGAGAAATACCATGTAGTAGGTAGGTATGGTGGACACAAATGGCATAGTGGTTGGCTCAAGGATTTTGGATGCATGAGAAGTATTCCCTCTCGATACAAGGTTTAGGCTAGCAAGGTTATTTGAAACAAACACAAGGATGAACCGGTGCAGCAAAACTCACATAAAAGACATATTGTAAACATTATAAGACTCTACACCGTCTTCCTTGTTGTTCAAACTCAATACTAGAAATTATCTAGACCTTAGAGAGACCAATTATGCAAACCAAATTTTAGCAAGCTCTATGTATTTCTTCATTAATGGGTGCAAAGCATATGATGCAAGAGCTTAAACATGAGCACAACAATTGCCAAGTATCACATTGTCCAAGACATTATAGCAATTTACTACATGTATCATTTTCCAATTCCAACCATATAACAAATTAACGAAGAAGAAACTTCGCCATGAATACTATGAGTAGAGCCTAAGGACATACTTGTCCATATGCTACAGCTGAGCATGTCTCTCTCCCACAAAGTGAATGCTAGGATCCATTTTATTCAAACAAAACAAAAACAAAAACAAACCGACGCTCCAAGCAAAGCACATAAGATGTGGCCGAATAAAAATATAGTTTCAAGAGAAGGAACCTGATAATTTGTCGATGAAGAAGGGGATGCCTTGGGCATCCCCAAGCTTAGATGCTTGAGTCTTCTTGAAATATGCAGGGGTGAACCACCGGGGCATCCCCAAGCTTAGAGCTTTCACTCTTCTTGATCATAGTATATCATCCTCCTCTCTTGACCCTTGAAAACTTCCTCCACACCAAACTCGAAACAACTCATTAGAGAGTTAGTGCACAATAAAAATTAACATGTTCAGAGGTGACACAATCATTCTTAACACTTCTGGACATTGCATAAAGCTACTGGACATTAATGGATCAAAGAAATTCATCCAACATAGCAAAAGAGGCAATGCGAAATAAAAGGCGAGAATCTGTCAAAACAGAACAGATCCGTAAAGATGGATTTTATTGAGGCACCAGACTTGCTCAAATGAAAATGCCCAAATTTAATGAAAGTTGTGTACATATCTGAGGATCACGCACGTAAATTGGCTTAATTTTCTGAGCTACCTACAGGGAGGCAGGTCGAAATTCATGACAGAAAAGAAATCTGTAACTGCGCAGTAATCCAAATCTAGTATTCACTTTACTATCAAAGACTTTACTTGGCACAACAAAGCACAAAACTAAGATAAGGAGAGGTTGCTACAGTAGTAAACAACTTCCAAGACACAAATATAAAACAAAGTACTGTAGCAAAATAACACATGGGTTATCTCCCAAGAAGTTCTTTCTTTATAGCCATTAAGATGGGTTCAGCAGTTTTAATGATGCACTCGCAAAAAATAGTATTTGAAGCAAAAGAGAGCATCAAGAGGCAAATTCAAAACACATTTAAGTCTAACATGCTTCCTATGCAAAGAAATCTTGTAAATAAACAAATTCATGAAGCATAATGCAACAAGCATAGAAAGATAAAACAAGTGCAGCTTCAAGATTTTCAGCAGAAAGAGAGGTGTTTTAGTAACATGAAAATTTCTACAACCATTTTTTCCTCTCTCATAATAACTTTCAGTAGCATCATGAGCAAACTCAACAATATAACTATCACATAAAGCATTCTTATCATGAGTCTCATGCATAAAATTATTACTCTCCACATAGGCATAATCAATTTTATTAGTAATAGTGGGAGCAAATTCAACAAAGTAGCTATCATTATTATTCTCATCAAGTGTAGGAGGCATAGTATTATCACAACAAAATTTACTCTCCATAGTAGGTGGCACAAAAAGACCACTATCATTATAATCATCATAAATAGGAGGCAAAGTATCATCAAAGAAAATTTTCTCCTCAATGCTTGGGGGACTAAAAAGATCATGAAAACCAGCTTCCCCAAGCTTAGAATTTTCCATATCATTATCAACAATGGTATTCAAAGTATTCATGCTAATATGTTCCATGGGTTTTTTAATTTTCGCATCAAACCATCCATGTCTTAAATCAGGAAATAGAATAAGAAGCTCATTGTCGTCCATTATGCCAAACTAGTGTAAACAAGAAACAAAAAGATGCAATTGCAGGATCTAAAGGAAATAGCTTCGAGAACTTACAACGGCGAAAATAGCTTAGTAGCCGAGATCCGGAGTGTGAGTACCTTTTACCTTTCCTCCCCGGCAACGGCGCCGTGAAAATAGCTTGATGTCTACGGGAGCTTCTATTCTTGTATACGGTGTTGGGCCTCCAAGAGCGAGAGGTTTGTAGAACGAGCAGCAAGTTTCCCTTAAGTGGATCACCCAAGGTTTATCGAACTCAGGGAGGAAGAGGTCAAAGATATCCCTCTCATGCAACCCTGCAACCACAAAGCAAGAAGTCTCTTGTGTCCCCAACACACCTAATAGGTGCACTAGTTCGGCGAAGAGATAGTGAAATACAGGTGGTATAAATAAGTATGAGCAGTGGAAACGGCACCAGAAAAGTGATTTGCCCAGGACAGTAACGCAGCAGTAGTAACGCAGTAAAACAGTAAACAAGCAGCGATAGCAATATTTAGGAACAAGGCCTAGGGATCATACTTTCACTAGTGGACACTCTCAACATTGATCGCATAATAAATAACTCTTTCTCATATGTGCTACATACACTCTTTTGTTGGATGACAAACACCAGTAGTTGTGTAGGGCTACAAGAGCACCTCAATGCCGGAGTTAACAAGCTCCACAACATTCGATGTTCATATTTAAATAACCTTAGAGCATAATAGATCATTGCAAAATAAACCAAGAACTAACATAGCGCACACACCGTCCACATTACACTATGAAGGAGGAATAGATCACATCAATACTATCATAATGATAATTAACTCCACAATCTACAAGAGATCATGATCATAGCCTACGACAAGAACCACACGGTGCACACACTAGTCACCTTTACACCATGCAGGAGGAATAGACTACTTTAATAACATCACATGAGTAGCACACAACTAGTAGCGATACAAAGCTCATCATATGGATCTCAATCATGTAAAGCAGCTCATGAGATCATTGTATTGAAGTACATAGGAGAGAGATTAACCACATAGCTACCGGTACAGCCCCGAGCCTCGATGGAGAACTACTCCCTCCTCATGGGAGACAGCGAGCGTTGATGAAGATGGCGGTGGTGTCGATGGAGAAGCCTTCCGGGGGCACTTCCCCGTCCCGGCGGCATGCCGGAACAGAGACTCCTGTCCCCCAGATCTTGGCTTCGCGATGGCGGCGGCTCTGGAAGGTTTCTCGTACCGTGGCTTTTTCCGTATCGAAGTTTTAGGTCTGGTTCCTTTTTATAGGCGAAGAGGCGGCGTCAGAAGGTCAACGGGGCGACGACACCATAGGGCCGCGCGGCCAGGGGGTGGGCCGCGCCACCCTATCATCCGGGGGCCCCGTGGCCCCCTCTCGGCGACTCTCGGGTGTTCCGGATGCTTCGGGGATTCTAAGATCTTTGGCGTTGTTTTCGTCTCGATTCCGAGAATATTTCCTTACTAGGATTTCTGAAACCAAAAACAGCGAGAAACAAGAATCGGCACTTCGGCATCTTGTTAATAGGTTAGTTCCCGAAAATGCACGAATATGACATAAAGTGTGCATATAACATGTAGAAATCATCAATAATATTGCATGGAACACAAGAAATTATCGATACGTCGGAGACGTATCAAGAATTCCTCTCAATACAAGGCTAGGCTAGCAAGGTTGTTTGAAGCAAACTCAAGTATAAAAGATGCAGCAAAGCTCACATATGAACATATTGTAACTTTTATAAGACTTTATATTGTCTCCTTGTTGTTCAAACACCTCAACCAGAAAATATCTAGACTCTAGAGATCAATCATGCAAACCAAATTTTAACAAGATCTATGTAGTTCTTCATTAATGGGTACAAGGTACATGATGCAAGAGCTTAAACAAGATCTATATGAGCAAAACAATTGCCATGTATCACATTATTCAAGACATTAAACCATTTACCACATGCGGCATTTTCCGTTTCCAACCATATAACAATGAATGAAGTAGTTCAAATTTTGCAATGAACATTAAAGATGAAGCTAAGAACATATGTGTTCATACGAAACAGCGGAGCGTGTCTCTCTCCCAAACAAAGAATGCTAGGATCCGATTTATTCAAACAAAAACAAAAACAAAAACAAAAACAAACAGACGCTCCAAGTAAAGCACATAAGATGTGACGGAATAAAAATATAGTTTCACTAGAGGAACCTGATAAGTTGTCGATGAAGAAGGGATGCCTTGGGCATCCCCAAGCTTAGACGCTTGAGTCTTCTTAAAATATGCAGGGATGAACCACGGGGGCATCCCTAAGCTTTGACTTTTCACTCTTCTTGATCATATTGTATCATCCTCCTCTCTTGACCCTTGAAAACTTCCTCCACACCAAACTCGAAACAAACTCATTAGAGGGTCAGTGCATAATTCATATATTCAGAGGTGACATAATCATTCTTAACACTTCTGGACATTGCTCAAAGCTACTGAAAGTTAATGGACCAAAGAAATCCATCAAACATAGCAAAACAGGCAATGCGAAATAAAAGGCAGAATCTATCAAAACAGAACAGTCCGTAACGACGAATTTTAAAGTGGCACCAGACTTGCTCAGATGAAAATGGCCAAATTGAATGAAAGTTGCGTACATATCTGAGGATCACGCACGTAAATTGGCAGATTTTTTTGATTTTTCTACAGGGACTGCTGCTCAAATTCGTGACAGCAAGAAATCTGTTCCTGCGCAGCAATCCAAATCTAGTATTGGCTTTACTATCAAAGACTTTACTTGGCACAACAATGCAATAAAATAAAGATAAGTATAGATTGCTACAGTAGTAAACAACTTCCAAGACTCAAATATAAAATAAAGTGCAGAAGTAAAATAATGGGTTGTCTCCCATAAGCGCTTTTCTTTAACGCCTTTCAGTTAGGCGCAGAAAGTGTGAATCAAGTATTGTCGAGAGATGGAGCATTACCTCGGGCATTACACCTACCTTTCTTATTATTTTTCTTACCCTTTGATTTAGGGAATACATGTCTACCTCCCGGTGTAGAGGTGAATTTTAGGGTGCCTTCTCCCACATCTATGACTGCTCCCAATAGTTTCAGCAGGGATCTTCCGAGTGTGATTTGTCCTGTTCCTACACAATCAATAACAAGATAATCAGTGGATATTGTTCTTCCAAGAATGGTTGTATGCACACCCTCGGCTATTCCCTTTGGAATTATAACAGAGTTATCAATAAGAGTTATTCCTTCTCCCCCTTCAACGAGTCCCCAAAGTGTCAAAAATTCATAAATACTCTTAGGCATAAGGCAAAATTCAGACATAATATCACAATTGGCATGAAAAGTTTCACCACCTATGAAAACTTTAATAGTAAGGTCCCATGTTGAAGGTTCAGAGTTCACCAAAACTTGATCAAGACGGTTACGAACATAACTATAATTTTCTTTCAACCAAGATGCACTTGTCTCAAGAGTGTTTAATCTATTATAAATGCTAATAAGAGCTGAATCAAAGTTATTAGCTGAACTATGTGATGCAACCAATTTTTTTATTGTATTAAAAGCTTGATCCCCATCGCAATGAAGGAAATCTCCTCCCACTACAGCATCCAAGGCATATCTATAGCGAATCATAAGCCCAAAATAAAAGTTACTAAGGAGCAAACTTAGAGTCATTTGAGGTTCAACTTTACGATAAGAATCAAAAATTCTGGACCAAGCATCTTTAAAACTCTCCTCATCCCCTTGTTTAAAAGTGAAGACTAATTCCTCAGGTGAAGAAGTAACAGGTGCAGAGCTAGACATGATAACAGAAGTAAAAATGCAAGTAACTAATTTTTTTGTGTTTTTAATATGGAGAGCAAGACAGTAAATAAAGTAAAACTAGCAACTAATTTTTTTGTGTTTTGTTTAAGTGCAGCAAACAAAGTAGTAAATAAAGTAAAGCAAGACAAAAAACAAAGTAAAGAGATTGGAAGTGGAAGACTCCCCTTGCAGCGTGTCTTGATCTCCCCGGCAACGGCGCCAGAAAAAGAGCTTGATGCGTGCAGTCGACACGTCCGTTGGGAACCCCAAGAGGAAGGTGTGATGTGTACAGTAGCAAGTTTTCCCTCGTAAAGAAACCAAGGTTTATCGAACCAGGAGGAGCCAAGAAGCACGTTGAAGGTTGATGGCGGAGGAGTGTAGTGCGGCGCAACACCAGGGATTCCGGCGCCAACGTGGAACCTGCACAACACAATCACAGAACTTTGCCCCAACGTAACAGTGAGGTTGTCAATCTCACCGGCTTGCTGTAAACAAAGGATTAGATGTTGTTGCGGTCAGAAACCCACCGGCGAGCAGCGACGGGCAACACAGTAGAGCCGGGAGGCTCCCAGGACTGCGGCTGGCCCTGGTCCCTCGAGCGACGGCCCGCAAAGACTCGGCACGCACGTCCGATGCTGGTGCAAGGGCGTGCCACCTGACCTATACCTGGTCAGGAAGGTGATGGATTTGCTTCGCTTAGTTTCCTGCATGGCATACACGTAAACATTAAATACGAGTCTCGATCGGCTCTCAGGTTGTCCCGTGGATCGGCTCAAGGAGCCGATCCACCCATGATTCGTACGAGGTGTACGATCATATGGTGGTCCTGCTTGATCGATATAAAGCTAAAACGACCTACGACGATTTGGGGTTTTCACCACATAATCGGAACATCATACGCGTGATTGAGCCTGGCGGCCACGCACGGTGATCATAAACCGACCCTAGACAAGGCCTAAAAACCAACATGAAGTTGATCCCCGGAACATCTTGTCTAGGGCTAGCAAACTACACCCTACGTGCCACTGGATCCTTCAACCCGTTTGTAAGGCCTAACTATGCAGATATTAAACTAATCCTTGAAGAACAAGGAGCAATCACAACGAATCGGATCTACTAAATAATGATCAAGCGAGGTGCCGCCCTTACACCTAAGATAGGTGTAAGGGCGGCTAGACGTCTAAGGGTTGCACGGACGAAAGCATATGATACGATGAAACAATGCTAACCCTAACACATCTATGATAACTACGTTGCTCGCCATCAACAAGGATTCAGCACGAGCAACGCATGAACAGCGAATAAACATGTACTGCCTAGATCGCAAGATGCGATCTAGGCAGCATGATGCTTACCCGGAAGAAACCCTCGAAACAAGGGAGTTGGCGATGCGCCTAGATTGGTTTGTGGTGAACGTGATTGTTGTCTTTCTCAATAACCCTAGATACATATTTATAGTCCGTGGACTTTCTAACGTGGGAATAATCCCAACCGTGCACGAGCCGATTCTATCTAACCGACACGTATCCTACTATATTTACAGATACACGGGCTAACTAGCCCAAACTTTGTATACAAGGCCGATTCATGTATTTCTTCCATGTATATTCTTCAAGCCCATCTTAATCGTGGCCCACCTCTGATCCGGTCAAATTCTGGTGATAACACATGCCCCCCTGGTTTTGGAAATGACAATTCCAAAATCACTCTGCCTTTTCTTCGCCGGGTCATGTCGTGGCAGAGCAGAACCGCCACGGTATCCCTTCATCATGATACCTTGCCTTCTCAACTTCTCCGCATGATTTGATGGTTTTGGCACTACATCCTCGGGAAACGCTGCAGCATTGAATCATCTCCACTATATCGCCTCTATTTTAACCGCATCCTGCAGTTCACTTCTTCATCCCCTTCGCATTAGCACTCCAAAAGCCCTCCTCTGCCACCATGTCTTCTTCCTCCTCTGCCTCGTCGGGTCTTTCCACCCAGTCCTCCCCCTCCCGCGAGCCGACGCCGGAGTGGGACCCGGAGGAGGCCCACGAGGCCTACATTCGCCGCGCCATAGAAGACGGGGACGAGTCCAGTCACGACTTCTCCGTCTGGTCTGAGGACGACAAGTCCTCGACCGACGGGGAAAGTGACCTCCGCTTCCTTGCCGACGGGGAAACGGAGGAGGAGAGCGATGACGATCGCTTCTCCTGGGACGACTTCACCTCCTTCGAGGAGGAGGAGGAGGAGGAGGAGGAGGACGACACCTCCTCCGATGAACCGCCGGCCAAGCGCTTCTGCCCCTGGCCGGGGAACCTCAGCGACTTCGACAGCGACGACGACGCTGACGAGGAGGACGAGGACAACGAGGGCCCTGCCGGCGGCCGCGGCAGCAGCGACGACGAGCCAGCCGGGAGTAGCGCCGACAGCGGCGACGATGGCGACGACGAGGGCAGCGACGGCCCATAGATAGGACCCTTAGCATAGGATCAGTAGTAGTAGATGGGGCAATGTATCCCCTGGTACTTCCTTTTGAGAGCAATCAGCTCTTTATGTAAGGAATCCCGTTATCAATGAAGAATTTCCTTCAATTTGATTTTGCCGATTTCCTTCATGCTAATTTAGCCGATTTCCCCTCATACTGACTTTGCCGATTGTCAACTTAGTCAATGCTCAATGAGCCGATGGCAACGCATCGGTCCCTCACAATCTATCCTTCATTTCTTCGACTAAGGAGCGATTGTCAACTTGGTCAATGCTCAATGAGCCGATGGCAACGCATCGGTCCCTCACAATCTATCCTTCATCTCTTCGACTGATGACTTTGAGATCCGGTGGATAATGTGGAAGACCCATGCCTTCAGGAGAGCCCTAGGACCGTTGCTGAAACAACTTGACGCTGAAGCTGATACTTCTGCAGAACAGGTGCCACTTGCTCGCAAATCTCCTCGCGATAGTTTCCAGTGATGCTTTATAACCCTGCTTTGTTTCTTTGCAGCAACAAGATGGCCCAGAGCCTGCCAATAATGATGGATCCCCCTCTAAATTCCTCCCACCAGCTCCAGTGATCCTCTTCTGCAGGAACTCACCACCTCTTTTTTTAAAAAACAAAATTGTGATGCAGAGCCAGCCGATTCCAATAAAATCGGCTCCCAAGAGTAAAGACTCTTCAGGGCCAGCTGCCTCCCGAGCCTCATTCAAGGCGAGAACAGCGGTGAGGACACACAGTTCAGTCGAAGGGACTCGAGCTCGGGCAATTCTGAGAAAACCGCCACGCAGAGCCAGCCAGACCTGCCACCGTCGGCTTCCAAGAAAAGGTCAGCCACTGAACCTGCCGTTTCCCAAACTCCCATCCGAGCGGGGCAGGACAGCCTACGAACAGAGAGCCGATGCATCGAGAGAGCCCGCCAGGAACCGCAAGCCTCTCCATTTGCTGCCTTGGATCGGGCAACAAAACAGCTCATTATTGAAGCTGAGGAAGCTCTCATCGTTCACTCCCTCGAGGGAGCAGAAGGCCTCGAAGCTGAACTGAAGACCGACTTGGTCGAAATCCGCGCCTTGAACACGCAGCTAGTAGACCCTGTGTAATTTGTACTAGAGTCGATGGCTGTGCATCGGCTGTACATCATAAAAAAATTTACTGGCCGATTTTCTATCGGCCCCCAATATTTCACTGCACATGTATCGCACATGTTCATCTGATTAGGTGCCCCCCGAGCCGAATCTGTCAGGTAACTGCAGATATCGGCTCTGTAGTTAGCCAAGGCACTGTACTTGAACATCGGCTCCGTCCGGACCAATATTGACTTCTTCCAGCTCATCAGCCGACGTAAACCCGTATCTCCGCTTTCCGCCGCCCGTTGGATCGATGTTGAACACGGGCAGAACGTATGGTGGGGATAATTTTGGCCGATTGCTGGAATCGGCCTCCATGTTGATTGAATTGTTCAATGAAGGTTTACATCTTGGTCTTGCTTCAGTATAACTACGTGACATGCTTGAGACAAGATTATCCCTTTTTATTTTTTGGGGCCGATCACAAGGATCGGCCTTGCCACATTCGTCCATAGATTTTGCTCTTGTTACACGGTCAGGCCGGTGGATAAGACCAGCCTCACTCCGTCCTTCGTCACGTCGATGTGCTCGCAGTCATCCAAAGTGATGCCTGAGAGTGGCTCTTGGCCTGTCGTCTCCCAAACGTTCATGGCAGCCGTTGAAATCTCGGCTGAGTCATCTGCTTTGATGACCTCTACTTCATCTCCATCCCACTGTATTAAACATTGGTGCATCGTGGATGGAATGCAACAGTTGGCGTGGATCCAATCTCTCCCTAGCACGACAGCATAGGTGCTCTTGCTATCGACAATAAAGAACGTCGTTGGGATGGTTTTTCTTCCTACGGTCAGATCCACGTTCAGAACACCTTGTGCTTCAGATGCTTGGCCGTTGAAATCGCTCAGTGTAACGTTGGTCTTGATCAGATCCGAGCTAGAGCGTCCCAGCCAACGTAGCATGGAGTATGGCATAATGTTGACTGCCGCTCCGGTATCCACCAGCATCTTGTTGACAGGCTGCCCATTGATATAACCTCGCAAGTACAGGGCCTTCAGGTGTCTGTAGCTTCTTTCTCGTGGCTTCTCAAAGATAACCGGCCGTGGGCCGCAGTCAAGTTGTGCCACAGGTGCTTCGTCTAATCCTGGAGCATTAAACTCCGCCGGAAGGATGAACACCATGTTTGTGCCAGCCGATGTCTCGTCATCGGCTTTCTTTTGTCTGGGGCGCCATTCTTTCTTTTGTGGCCGTCCTTCCTCGTCCAGAGTTCGCTGAATTTTCGCGGCCAGATCAGGCCGCGCCTTCCTTAACGTGTGCAGGTATAACCTTTCGGCTTCCTCCAAACCACGTAGTCGCTGAACCCTACGCTTTTGGGAACGGCTGAGTCCATTAGGGCACCACCTTGGCCGGTGGTACTTATCTTCTTCTTCTTCATCATTGTCTTCCAATTCCTCGAGATCTTCCACCCGAGAGGACTCAGCGTGCTTGTTCCGAGGCGGGAGAGGCCCTAGACGCTTGAACACGGACACGTTAGCCGTATCCTTCTTCTTCTGTCTACATTCTGGGCAGTTGCCGATTGTAGGAAATCGGCTCATTCCTGAATCCCAGCAGTGTCTGAAGAAGGGACAGTCCCAGTGCCTACCCACGTCGTCTTGCTCTCTTGACTTCTCCTTGGCATGGCGCTCATATCTCTCCTCGTCGCGATCATGCCGACGATGTCTCCTGGCGTACCTGCTAGCCAGACGATCTTCGTCGTCGTCGTCGTACCGTCGGCGTTGGTCGTATTGACTCACATACTTGTTGAGGAGGTGATCAGAGAGAGGTCGCTGATATCTCACATTCTTCACTTCTCCCTCTGTGATGTAGCGCTTGCCATCGTGCCGGAGCCGATCGCGTGGAACGGCTTCCTCCTTGTCCTTGTTATGAGAGCAGCTGCCCTCGTCTTTGTCCTTACCAGGGTGGTGCCCAGGTCCTACCATGTTGATGTTGAACGAGACTCTTGGCTGGCACCTCCCAGGGTAAGTGTATTCCACCATGTTAACGGCGGGGAAGGGGTGTGTGTCGACCTTCATGGCGTACTGGCTGAAAACTAGACGCCCTTGTTCTATCGCCATTTGGATCTGCTGCCGCCACACCCTGCAGTCGTTGGTGGCATGGGTGAACGTGTTATGCCACTTGCAGTATGGCTTTCCGTTCAGCTCCTGCGTTGTGGGGATTTTGTGGCCTTCGGGTACCTTTAGCTGCTTCTCCTTAAGTAAGAGGTCGAAAATCTGTTCAGCCTTGGTCACGTCGAAGTCAAACCCTCTTGGAGGACCTTGTGGCTTAACCCATTTGCAGGACACGGGGCTTGCCCCCCGAGTCCATTCAGCCACTGCTACCTCTTGATCTCCCGCAGAGCCTTCATCTTCATCTGCCTCAACCAGGACCACCGCACGCTTGAATTTGTCCTGGTACACCTCTGGGTGGCGCTGTTCATATAATGACAACTTCTGCACCATATGCGCCAGTGAAGGGTAGTCTGCTTGGGAGGCCACGTCCTTGATCGGTGATGCGAGACCCACCACCGCCAACTCGACTGCTTCTTTTTCAGTCACACGAGCCGAATAGCATCGGTTCCTAACGGTCCTGAAGCGCTGGATGTATTCCGACACTGTTTCTCCGCGCTTCGTCGTACTTGTGCTAGATCGGCAATGCCAGCCCTCGGAAGCCTCCGAGTGATACCGCATGTGGAACTGTTCTTCCAACTGCTTCCAAGTCCGGATTGAGTCTGGTGGCAGCGATGTGTACCACCCGAAAGCCGATCCTGTGAGGGACTGTGCGAAGAACCTCACACGTAGCTCATCTGATGCTGAGATCGTGCCCATCTGTGCCAAATATCGGCTCACATGCTCGATTGAGCTGGAGCCATCTGATCCACTAAACTTGGAGAATTCAGGGAGCCGATATTTGGGTGGTAGTGGGATCAAATCGTACTCGTTGGGGTACGGCTTGGAATAGCCGATTGCCCTCCTTTTCGGCACCATGCCGAACTGGTCTCTCAAGATCGTACTGATCTGATCCGCGGTGCTGGCTGCAGGAGTCGAACTCTGAAGATTCACCGGAGTGGCATACTTAGCCAGCCACGCTTGCTTCTCAAGCTCCGAGCCAAGCTGCAGGAGTTGAGCTCCGGAGGTTCGTCGGAGTGGCATACTTAGCTAGCCACGTCCGCTTCTCAAGATCTGTTCCCGAAGTTCCTCCTGCTGTTCCGAAGTCCCTGCTTGTTGCGGTCCGGTTCGTGAGTGTCCGAGCTACTGCGGTCTGGCACGTATGTGCACGTGTATCCGTGAGGGATCTCCTTAGGCGCCTCATACAAGAACTGGTAATCACTAGGGTCACCACCGATCTTGTAGACGACGTATGCCGGTGAACTCGGCACTTCTGGTGCTGCCAACGCGAATGGCAGCGGTGGTCGGGACTGGAGTGGCATCTCTCCTTGGTGAGTCCCTAGAGCTGGTCCTGACGGAGAGTGCTGATGCCTCATGATTTCCTGGATCACCCGAAGGGAGACACGCTCCAAAGTGTTCACCAGGCTCTCAGAATGGCGGTGCAGCGAATGAGCCACCATGAAATTAATCTCCTGACGCAGAGACCTGGTGCGTTCTTCTGATGGCGCAGACAGGTCCACTCCATCGAGCGCGCCTTCGGGTGAGAACCCCTTCCACCTGATGCCGTGTGAGCGGGTTCTCTGGAAAGAGCCGATGAGGTCGGCTTCGAGGATCGCTTTGACCTCGTCATACTTCTTCTTGAGCTCCTCAGTCAGGTCTTCGTACGTGACTGGAGTTCCTTCCGCCATCTCAGATGTAGATGGCGATGCAGTTGATGTCGAAGACTGTCCCACCGGGCGTGCCAGAATGTGTTGCGGTCAGAAACCCACCGGCGAGCAGCGACGGGCAACACAGTAGAGCCGGGAGGCTCCCGGGACTGCGGCTGGCCCTGGTCCCTCGAGCGACGGCCCGCAAAGACTCGGCACGCACGTCCGATGCTGGTGCAAGGGCGTGCCACCTGACCTATACCTGGTCAGGAAGGTGATGGATTTGCTTCGCTTAGTTTCCTGCATGGCATACACGTAAACATTAAATACGAGCCTCGATCGGCTCTCAGGTTGTCCTTGAGCCAATCCACCCATGATTCGTACGAGGTGTACGATCATATGGTGGTCCTGCTTGATCGATATAAAGCTAAAACGACCTACGACGATTTGGGGTTTTCACCACATAATCGGAACATCCTACGCGTGATTGAGCCTGGCGACCACGCACGGTGATCATAAACCGACCCTAGACAAGGCCTAAAAACCAACATGAAGTTGATCCCCGGAACATCTTGTCTAGGGCTAGCAAACTACACCCTACGTGCCACTCGGATCCTTCAACCCGTTTGTAAGGCCTAACTATGCGAGATATTAAACTAATCCTTGAAGAACAAGGAGCAATCACAACGGATCGGATCTACTAAATAATGATCAAGCGAGGTGCCGCCCTTACACCTAAGATAGGTGTAAGGGCGGCTAGACGTCTAAGGGTTGCACGGACGAAAGCATATGATACGATGAAACAATTCTAACCCTAACACATCTATGATAACTACGTTGCTCGCCATCAACAAGGATTCAGCACGAGCAACGCATGAACAGCGAATAAACGTGTACTACCTAGATCGCAAGATGCGATCTAGGCAGCATGATGCTTACCCGGAAGAAACCCTCGAAACAAGGGAGTTGGCGATGCGCCTAGATTGGTTTGTGGTGAACGTGATTGTTGTCTTTCTCAATAACCCTAGATACATATTTATAGTCCGTGGACTTTCTAACGTGGGAATAATCCCAACCGTGCACGAGCCAGATTCTATCTAACCGACACGTATCCTACTATATTTACAGATACACGGGCTAACTAGCCCAAACTTTGTATACAAGGTCGATTCATGTATTTCTTCCATGTATATTCTTCAAGCCCATCTTAATCGTGGCCCACCTCTGATCCGGTCAAATTCTGGTGATAACAGATGTATAGTGTGGATGATGATGGTTGTTTGCGAAGAACAGTAAAGAACAATTGCAGTAGATTGTATTTCAGATGTAAAGAATAGGACCGGGGTCCACAGATCGCTAGTGGTGTCTCTCCCATAAGATAGCAGATGTTGGGTGAACAAATTACAGTTGGGGAATTGACAAATAAAGAAGGCATAACAATGCACATACATATATCATGATGAGTACTATGAGATTTAATCAGGGCATTACGACAAAGTACATAGACCGCTATCCAGCATGCATCTATGCCTAAAAAGTCCACCTTCGAGTTATCATCCGAACCCCTTCCAAGTATTAAGTTGTAAACAACAGACAATTGCATTAAGTATGGTGCGTAATGTAATCAACACAAATATCCTTAGACAAAGCATCGATGTTTTATCCCTAGTGGCAATAGCACATCCACAACCTTAGAACTTTCTGTCACTGTCTCAGATTTAATGGAGGCATGAACCCACTATCGAGCATAAATACTCCCTCTTGGAGTCACAAGTATCAACTTGGCCAGAGCCTCTACTAGCAACGGAGAGCATGCAAGAACATAAATAACATATATGGTAGATTGATAATCAACTTGACATAGTATTCAATATTCATCGGATCCCAACAAACACAACATGAAGGATTACAAATAGATGATCTTGATCATGATAGGCAGCTCACAAGATCTAACATGATAGCACAATGAGGAGAAGACAACCATCTAGCTACTGCTATGGACCCATAGTCCAGGGGTGAACTACTCACACATCGATCCGGAGGCGATCATGGCGATGAAGAGACCTCCGGGAGATGATTCCCCTCTCCGGCAGGGTGCCGGAGGCGATCTCCTGAATCCCCCGAGATGGGATTGTCTGCGGCGGCGTCTCTGGAAGGTTTTCCGTATCGTGGCTCTCGGTACTGGGGGTTTCGCGATGGAGGCTTTAAGTAGGCGGAAGGGCAAGTCAGGGGGCCACACGAGGGCCCCACACAACAGGCCGGCGCGGCCAAGGGCCAGGCCGCGCCGCCCTAGTGTGGCATCGCCTCGTGGCCCCACTTCGTAAGTCCTCCGGTCTTCTGGAAGCTTCGTGGAAAAATAGGCCCCCGGGCGTTGATTTCGTCCAATTCCGAGAATATTTCCTTACTAGGATTTCTGAAACCAAAAACAGCAGAAAACAAGCAATCGGTTCTTCGGCATCTCGTCAATAGGTTAGTGCCGGAAAATGCATAAATATGACATATAATGTGTATAAAACATGTGAGTATCATCATAAAAGTAGCATGGAACATAAGAAATTATAGATACGTTTGGGACGTATCACCGCGCCGAGGCTTGACGAACAAAGGCTGGCGAACACGGAGCAAGCTCATCAGCCTCAACGTTCTGCTCCTCCGTGAACAGATGCACCATCATCTCGTCGTTGTTGTCCAACGCGGCAATCCCTGCGGGCAAGGCGGTTGTGCGGCGGTGGCGGTGAGCTCTATTCCGGGCAAACCAGCGGCCACCGGTCGAGGGGGTGGCGGCCTTGTCGATGGACGACAGTTCCTGGACTGGCGTCGGTGTCTATTGCAAGCAGTTGCGCGACGGCGACGGTGACGGTGGCGATCTAGAGGGGTGGGAGTCGGCTCGGGCGTGGGTAGGAGGTGGGGTAACCGGTGCGTCTGGCTGCCAGGTGAAGCACACGCGCGTTTTCTGGCCTGCTGCGAGGCGCCGATGCGCTCGATCCATGCCCTCTACGAAGTGACCGGCACGGAGTTGCCGGTGATTCTATTGGGCTCGAAAACTAGCCGATGTCTTTTGAGGTGCACCGGTGCGAGCCCAAAAACCACACCGGATGCTCTTATATTGCTGGTGGATGTGCTAGGGCTGGAATACCGTAGCAGGACTTTTATTTTCTTAGTTTTCTATTCCTTTTTCTTTTCTTTGGGTGTGTGCATCCGTTCCGTTGTTGCAGAATTTGAATATAATTGGTATCTCTCAATATTAATATATTTTCTTTATCGAAAAAACGGTTGCCCTCAACCGTGGCAGGGATTTTTATTCTCGCAGTTCATTGTAGTGGTCTAGCTCTCCGATGACCTTGTGATAACTACATGCAGGCAATGTATAAACTCAAATCTGTTCCCTTCACCAAATTCTATGAATTTCTGTTGAGCTATGGAGTATATGCTTTATTCTTGTTCAGACATTTGAATTCTACGACACAACAAACTTATTAGTTCTTTTTTTGTCTCATCGGAATATGCAGAAGTTAGTCTCGCGGTACTTATTCTCCTGTGGGTACACAACTTTGTTACGTGTTTCATCATGCCGCAAGATTTAGATGTGTATCTCTACGTACGATAGTATTGATAAGCTTGGTGCTTCTTTGCCTACAAGATTCAAACACATTTCGGCTTTTCAGTTGGCCTGTAAATTTCAGTGTTCATTTGTTAAGTTTTAGATAGTACTGTTCTTCGAAGCAGACGAGCAAAATGATTCTGGTAAATGACCTGTTTGAATGCTACAGAAAGTTAACTGCAAATAGTGCATTATGTGATGACGCGTCCTTGCACATACATCTCCGGTGCAATGTATATGCTGGGCATATCGCTGGCAGGGACGGAGCCAGCTTTCAACCTTGAGGGGGGTAAAATAGTGTTATAAACTTTATGAGGGGGGCAGAGTAAGATAAATCAGCAAGAAATTACAATTCTAGTAAGTAGTGTTCTTCATAAAATCCTAACCATGGGGTGGCTGACCCCCCCCCCCCCCCACTAGTAGAAACAAGGGCTTTTATCCTGTCCTCGAAATTGCTTTTGCACCGGATTTGGCACGAACCGGTGCTAAAGGGGTCATTAGCACCGGTTCGTGCGGTCTGCACGTCCAGGGGGCATTAGCACCGGTTCGTGCGGGATCTTTTGCACCGGTTCGTAACACGAATCGGTGCAAAAGGGTTGGCGTCAGCCACAAACTCTTTTGCACCGGTTCGTGTTACGAACCGGTGCAAAAGGTCTACTTACGAACCGGTGCAAAAGGTTTTTCTGCTCCCCACGCACCTCCACCCCCCCCCCGTGGATCGCCTTTTTTAACACTGTAGAATAGAAAAGAAAATGATAGATTATTCAAAAAATGAAATCTTTTGAGATTCATGTATGTTATGCAACCTACTATTAGGGAAAATTAACAAATTTGAATTTTCACATTTATTGCAAAAAATGTTTGAAAAATGGTAAAACCGCATTAACTTTTGCATACGACGTCGAAAAAAAACGTATAATATATCAAAATCATCGTGGGACAAAAAAACATCCAAATTCACCTGGGTTTACCCGGTTAGCTAATTTTTCGATTTTGAAAATTCCAAATGAAAATATTAAAGCAGGAAGATTTTAGTTTTTTTTGCAGAAATTTAGGATTTCATATTTTTTTATTTTTTAAAATTAAAATTAATAATTGCATCCTGCATAAAGATTGCTATTACTTTTAGCAAATTATAAGATTTTCAAATTTTTAGGTTTTAGGTTTGGCAAAAAAAAATTAAAAATTGAAAAATTGAAAATAATTAAAAATAATACAAATTATAAAGTTAATATTTATTTATTTATTCAAGATTATTATTACAACATTACTTTGGTTTATTAAAATAATTATTTGAAATTCGAACAATAAAGAAATATGTCCACCAAAACTCCAAGTCAGCCATTAATTCATTATTGTGAGTCTCAGTTGTACCTCTAGCTCCTCAGTACCGTCACATATCATTGTTCCTTGATGAGAGCTCGGTATTGCCACTTAAACTTACTGTCGTTGAAATAGAATAGGAATGGAAGGCGCTAGGAAAGAAATTGGCGTCTGTGATGCACATGGCTACACATATGCACACCTCCGTAGATGTAAGTGGCACCGGCATTCAACCGGAGCACATACACGGCCCGCAAAAAGTCGATCAAACCGCATATACGGACCCACGCAAAAACTTATGTGGCTGCATGGCCGAGCCACGAACGGCCAGGGCGGAGGGCCGCATCAACGTTGTCATGTTTGACTTGCCTCATGCATGCTTTGTTTCTTCCCAAGACAACCTCGAAGCACAGATCGGAAATACGTACATATACAAAGCTAGTGCTAGTCAAAACAAGTACGGTGGCCCGTGGCCGAGCTTAGCTAGACGGAGTTGATTGATCGTTTTTTCTTGTGGATTTGGTACGTAGCAATGAGCAAGCTAACAAAACGTAAACTGCAAATTCAGCGACTGCGTCACCGATGCTTGTGATTGGTAGACATAACCCTGCGTCTTCTACCAGTGTTTCCCTCTCTCTCAAGCACACACACACCATGAGAGAACTAAGACACATACACGTACACATCTAAGGAAGAGGAAGAACAAAGCTTTGCCATGAGGTCTCCCTTCGCACACACAATAGCTACATTTTCACTAAGTTCTCATTACTTGACTCATCTGATCCTATTTCTACTCTCCACTATCTACACACATGCACACGTTTTGGCACGTGCATGCCATGCATCTCTCCTCAACACTAAGAGCATCTCCAGTCGCGTCCTCCAAAACGTTCCCCAAACCACGCCGAATTAATCGTTTGGGGGATGTATTTCGTGCGTGCCGCGTTTGGGGGACGTCGCTCCCTAGCCGAGTCCCCCAAACGCCGCCCCCAAACATTAAAATACTATTTTTTATTTTTTTTACATTTTTTTCAATAAAGAGAAGTAATATTCCACAAACTAATATATAATTGGGAACGTGGTTTACACGAAGACACAATTTGGAACATGGTTTTTCACAAACTAATACATAGTTTGAACCATGGTTGACACAAATATAAAATATTGCAAAAAAACTAAACCTAACTAGGTTGTGCATCGAATGTTTCCTGTGTTCGCTGCTAAGAAAGAACACTCGAGGGCACACCCAGTCACCCAAACTGGAATATCCAGCGGGAGATGGTGCCCTTGTTGGTTCTACCGATGACGAACAGTCAGAAACCTCCGTGCACGTATTCGCTGCGAAGAAACAACACTCTTCATCAGTCGTCCTCCTCGTCGGTGTTGTCGCCGTGGTAGTCCCGGCGGCAGCGCGTCTCGTCGAAGACCTTGACGCTCATGTCCCTGTCGCCAAAGTAGGAGAACAGGAGGATGAAGCCGGCTTCGAGGCTATGGTGGCGCGCAAACTTCTCCCAGCCGATGTGGAGGTACATCTTGCCGTGCGCGTCGTAGATCACGTCGACGATCCATCGGTAGTAGCCGCACGAAGCCTCCCGCAGATGCATCGTGCCCGGGTGGTCGTCGCCGGCGACGTACTCGGTGAAGGAGTCCGGCAGCCTCTGGATGCCACGTGGGTCGCCCTTGAGGACGAGGACGAGCAGTACGGCGCAGCAAGCACGAAGGATGGAGGACGCGATGTATCCGCCGACGCGCTGTCCTTCGGCACTGCGTGTATTGCTACATGGCTAGGCCTATCC
This sequence comes from Lolium rigidum, assembly GCF_022539505.1. NCBI lineage: Eukaryota > Viridiplantae > Streptophyta > Magnoliopsida > Poales > Poaceae > Lolium > Lolium rigidum. The sequence goes on from NC_061512.1 coordinate 163,339,383, forward strand.
GGTCGGATGTAGGGGTCAACCACCCGTCGGTGTGGGCCCGGTTGCGCGAATCTCCAACAAACCGTTCGGTCTGGATTAAGGGCGGGCGTCATAAGGTCCTGAAGTTGTATTTACCGCAGTGGGACTAGCTCACGAATGCGTAGTAGTAGGTCAGTTGCAGGACAATGTGAACTGCTTCGTGACGTACGTACTTCAAATGTAAATGTAATCCATGTGCATACATTTCTAGGAGCATTCTTAATTAGATGTGCTCTACCCAGTTCAACCAAAAGACCGTCCTATTAGAGGAGGACTAGACAATTATATTCAACACCTGACCAGTGGTCTTTTTTTTATAGATCTCGCACTGGCCTTAGACGTGTATCCTTAGATTTATTTTTTAAGGAGGCCACAAATATTTATTTTAAATAATACGTTGGCTAGGATTTGAACCCAGGACCTTGTGGTCTGATACCATGTTGAGTTTGGGGAACGATAGTACCCGTTAGGGTGATCGGTTTCGTGTTATATATTAGGAAAAAAACTCCTAAGAGGTATATACAGATGTTGTACAATATACGATCGGAGTACTACTCCGTATCGTATAGGTACAGATATTACAACACTAACAGTCATAAAATTTAAAGCGAAAAAACAGATGTGGGCATTTCGGCTAGTTGTATGACCCTAGTAATTTCTTATCACCCTCCTGCATTCAAATCCCTACAAAGGCTTATTGTACCGGGAGTGGTGTTTTGGAACATGGGAGCATATGCTCCCTATATTTTGAAATACATCTTACATATATTTTAAATTTCACACGTACATCTTCACGTGCTACGCGCTCACAAAGTTGTTTCATAAAAAATAAACTTATCATGTGACGTGTGTAAAAAAGACAAAATTCAGTGCTGAAAACAATGCTTTTCACTGGATAAGTTTTCTCTTTTTTACATAGGCCACAAAAAATATTATTTTTTCGTGAAACTTGACGCATACACATATATTATGGAGATGTACATGTAGAATTTTTTGTCAAATTTTTTCCACACTTCAAAATATGTTTTATTTGTAGAGGGAGCATATGCACCCGGGAGCCGAATTGAATTTCCGTATTGTACCATAATATCTATTTGTAATAAGCGTGAGCGGCATTAACTAAGTGAGGATGATGCCACCTCCAATATTTTCCTAACGTATCTTGTAGGAGACGCATAGTTGTATTGTATATATCATGGTGTTAGTTTAGTGTGCGTAGGTTATGCACTCTTCCAACAAAAGGAAACACAACGATTTCTAGTGTTTCCAACTATCTCGGAACTTTAGGGAAACTGAATTTAAAATTTGAAAATTTGGTACAAAAATTATTGTTGTGTGGGTCATGCTCTATGCACATGCATCAGTTACGGCACACCCACACGAGCCAGTATTATGAGGTCGATCTGAAAAATCATGCCCTTACCTGAAGTCGTTATTGCCGGGCTCTATATATATTGACATCACTGGCCAATCATTTCTCATCATAAACATGTTCTCGATGATTCACCCATGAATCTAATTTTCTTACCTTCGTACACCCATAGCTACGTACATAGAATGCTATGGGAGTGGGAGACAAAGGGAGCGACATTTTTACTATTGAGTGAAATGCCGCCGCAGCACACAAATTGTGAAGGAAACATAACACAACAGCTAGCGGCAGATTTTTCATGGGGAAAACTCCGGGCAAGGATAAGCTGGTGTGCCTTGTTGTTCACATATATCACGACAGACGAGAGAACAAGGTGTCTAGTGTTTGAGATTCAATCGCGATTATTTCATCTGTATTTTATTTTTGGCAATCTGTCATGGAAAAGATACAAGAGAAGGGAAAATCTTGATTTCAACCTGTTGGCCGGCAGAGAATAGACTGATCAAATGAGCAGGCAGAACAACAAAACCTTTAAACGAGGATGCATTTGACATGTGGAAGATGGCGAGAAAATTAATATTTAGGATGATCCGTGGATCCCAATAAGTCCAACAAAGAAGCTGTAGATTTTGAAAGGTGCTATTTTCATGGATAAAGTTTCTGATCTTATTAACGTGGCCACATGATCATGGGATGAGGAGTTGGTGCATGAGTTGTTCTTGAATGTTGATGCTAACACAATTCTTGAGATTCCTATTGCTCCATCAGGTATGAAGGATTTTGTTGCTTGGCATATTAGAAAACTGGTTTATTTACGGTCAGAACAGCCTACCACACGGATTGGAATACCAGTTTGGTAGACACAACCCAGATGTGATGGACATTGGATGGTCACAACAGAGTATGGTGTGGAAAATATTATGGGTGTTATATTGTGATCCAAATTCATTCTAAAGGGAGGCTAACTTCTGATGAGCGGAGCGAGACCCGTCGCCAGTAGGCTTGGGCCACCGCCTATATTTATATTTTGTAAGCCGCCGGCTAGGGTTGATCAGATTATAAGGTAATCCACGGCGTTTGTAAACACTTTTCGATATAGTAAAGTTTTGCTGGCTGGCGCCCGTGGTTTTTTCCCCCACTATGTTGGAGGGGTTTTCCACGTTAAAATTTTGTTTCTCCGCTGCGTTTTCTTTATCGTTGTTCGTTATTTGCTTGTCGCGTTTTTAACAAGTGGTATCAGAGCCCGTGTTTCAATCTAGGGTATGCGACATGTATTCCTTGAACTTCGATCTACCACAACTAGATTACACCACGAGATGTTCTCTTGTTAGACTTGGACCGATGATGAAAAGCGAAAAGATCGTAAGGCTTTGTCATTGACTCAACTTCATTTATCCAATAATATTTTGCAAGAAGTGCTGGCTGCGAAAACTGCAGTGGCGCTGTGGTTGAAACTGGAATCGGTCTGCATTTCCAAATATCTAACCAGTAAGATGCATGTGAAGATGGAGCTATTCTCGCACAAGTTGCAAGAAGGTGCGTCAATGATGACTCACCTATCGATCTTTAGAGAGATCGTTTCTGATTTTCTATCCATGGAGGTAAAGTATGAAGATGAGGATTTCACTCTTCTCTTGTTAGTCCCATTTCCTAATTCTTTTGCGAATTTTCGAGACACCATACTATATAGCTGTGATGAACTAACCCTTGAAGAAGTTTATGAGGCCCTCTAGCAGAGGGACAAGATGAAATCTATGGTGCAGGCAGAGGGTCAGGTTCGAGGCAGGACCGAGCACAGCAACAACAACTACAACAGAGATAGGAGCAAGACCGACATAGGTCACTCAAAGTCCAAGGGATGAGACAGTAAGTTCTGCACGTATTGTAATAAAACTAACCACAATATTGATGATTGTTGGAAGCTGCAGAACAAGGAAAAAATAAATGGTACTTACCAACCGAGAGACAAATCTGATGGTGATGGTAAGGTTGCTGTTGTTTCCAGTGATAATTTGGATGGTGATTGCTTAGTTGTGTTTGCTGGTTGTCTTTCTGGTAATGATGAGTGGATCCTTGATTCTGCATGTTCGTTTCATATTTGATGTAACAAAGACTGATTCAGTTCTTATTAGTTTATGCAGAGTGAAGATGTTGTGCATATGGAAGATAACAACCCACGTGAGATCGTGGGCATCGGCTCCATTCAGACCAAGATGCATGATGGCAGGACACGCACACCGACAGATGTGAGACACATACCTGGTATGGCCATAAATCTGATCTCTCTCAGTACCCTTGATGTTGATGGGCACAAACACTCCGATTCTCGCGGAGTTCCGAAGGTATCAAAAGGTTCCCTCGTTCACATGATTGGTGATGTAAATTCTACAAAATTGTATGTTCTTAGAGGTATCACTTTGTCTAGTATTGTTGCTACTGTTATTCCTGATGAACCTGGTAAAACTAATCTGTGGCATATGCGTCTTGGACATATGAGTGAACATGACATGGCAGAATTGCACAAGAGAGACCTGCTAGATGGCTGCAATTTGAGTAAGTTTGAGTTCTGTGAGCACTGCATTTTTGGTAAGCATAAAAACGTTAAATTCAATGCTTTTGTTCATACCACCAAAGGGATTTTAGATTATGTGCATGCTGATGTGTGGGGACCTTCCCGCAAGACTTTTCTTGGTGGTGAAAATTACATGCTTACTATCATTGATGATTACTCCAGAAAAGTGTGGCATTTCTTTCTGAAACATAAATCTGATGTGTTTGATGCTTTTAGAAAGTGGAAAGTTATGGTAGAGAAGCAAACAGAAAAGAAAGTTAAATTGCTTCGTACTGACAATGTCATGGAGTTTTGCTCTACTGTTTTTAATGATTACTACAACGATGAAGGCATTGTCAGGCACCACACCATCCGATACACTCCTCAACAAATGGCGTGGCAGAGAGGATGAACAAAACCATCATCTCCAAGGCTCGTTGCATGTTGTCACATGCCGATATGCATAGACGTTTTTGGGCTGAAGCAGCCTCCACCACTTGTTACTTGATAAACATGTCACCTTGCATTCCACTTGATAAGAAAACTCCTATTGAGGTATGGTCTGGTTCACCTATAGATTATTCACAGTTCAGAGTTTTCGGTTGCACTGTTTATGCTCATGTTGATTATGGAAAGCTAGAGCCTAGGGTTGTTAAGTGTGTATTTCTTGGTTATGGTTCAGGAGTTAAGGTATACAAGTTATGAAATCCTGAAACTAAGAAAGTTTTGCATAGCAAGAATGTTGTTTTTAATAAGACTGTGATGTTTTATTTGAGTTCATATATAGATGTTCCTGATGCTATTTGATTTTTCTGATGTTTCTGATAATGAAGGATTAGCGTGTAGGTGGAGCACGTGGAGGAGAAAGAAAATAATGCTGCTGAGAATGAAAACACTGTTGTTCAACACTCACTACCTGTTTTGCAGCAAACGAATAGTTCCATTGATGCTGATAGACCGAGGCTTAACAAAGGTCCACGTCTTCGTTTAATTGAAGATTGTAATCTTGTACATTATGCTTTGATTTGTGCTGAACAAGTGGAGCATGATACTGAACCTGCTACATATGTTGAGGCCGTTGCATCTGTTGACCGTGAGAAGTTGATTTCTGCTATGCAAGAGGAGATGCAATCAAGAATGACACATAGGATGTTGTGTGCTTGCCTAAACAAAAGAAGGTTGTCCGCTGTAAGTGGATATTTAAAAGAAAGGAAGGTTTGTCTCATAATAATCCTCCGAGGTTTAAGGCAAGGTTAGTAACAAAATGTTTCAGCCAAATTCTAGGTATTGGTTATAATGATATATTTTCTCCGGTTATGAAATATAGTTCCATTCATGCATTCTTTGGTACTATGGCTATGCATGATCTTGAGCTTGAATAGTTAGATGTGAAGACTGATTTTTTGCATGGAGAACTTGAGGAGGAGATATACATGGACTATCCTAAAGGTTTAGTTGTGCCTGGTAAGGAGTATCTTGTTTGCAAGTTAAATAGGTCCCTTTATGGTCTGAAACAGTCCCCAAGTCAGTGGTACAAGAGGTTTGATTCATTTATGCTTGCACATGATTTAAGAGATCTCAGTATGATAGTTGTGTTCACATCAACTTTGTTAATGGTTCACCTATATACTTGTTGTTATATGTTGAGATATGTTGATTGCTGCCAAGAGCAAGAAAGAGATCACTACTTTGAAAGCATAATTAAGTAGTGAGTTTGATATGAAGGATCCTAGTGCTGCTAAAAAAATACTAGGTATGGAAATTAGAAGAGAAAGAAAGTCTAGTGTGTTATTTCTTAGTCAACAAAATTACATTAAGAAAGTCCTTCAACGTTTTAATATGCATGATTCAAAATACACCTATTGCTCCCCACTTCAAATTATCATCATTGCAATGTACTAGTACTGATGGAGATATTGAGTACATGTCACGAGTTCCTTATTCTAGTGTTGTTGGTTCCTTGATGTATGCCATGGTTTGTTCTCGCCCTGATTTTTCATATGCTATGAGTTTGGTCAGTCGATACATGGCTAATACTGGTAAAAAGCATTGGAAAGCTTTTTAGTGGATTTTCAGGTACCTTCGTGGAACATCCAAAGCTTGCTTGAACTTTGGCAAGCTAGACCGGTGTGGGACTCGCAGGCTATATGGATTCAGATTTTGCTGCCGACTTGGATAAGAGAAGATCCCTCACAGCTTATGTGTTCACGGTTGGTGGAAGGCAACATTACAACCTGTTGTTGCCTAATCTACAACTGAAGTAGAATATATGGCTATTGCTGAAGCTTGCAAAGAGTCTGTTTGGTTGAAAGGTTTGTACGCTGAGCTTTGTGGAGATGATTCTTGCATTAACTTGTTTTGTGACAGTCAAAGTGCAATATACGATCAAATGTTCCATGGGAGGACAAAGCACATTGATGACAAATACCATTATGTTCACGACATTGTTGCTCAAGGTAAACTGAAGGTATGCAAGATAAGTAAGCATGATAATCCTGTTGTCTGATGACAAAGCCAGTCCTGTTGCCAAGTTTGAGCTTTGCTCGAGCTTGTTGGTATAACTGTTTATCCCAAGTGGTTGTTGGCGCAAGCAAGTGTTTTTCTTTGTTGTTAATGAGATTGTTGAAGTTCATGCTACAAGATGGAATTTATCTTAAGGTGGAGTTTGTTATATCATCCAAATTCATTCTAAAGGGAGGCTAATCGATGCCACCACCTGTATATACCTCTTGCAAGCCGCCGGCTAGGGTTTAATCAGATTGTAAGATAATTCACTGTGTTTGTAAACACTCCCCGATATAGTGAAGTTTTGCTGGCTGGCCTCCGCGGTTTTTTCCCCTCTGTGTTGACGGGGTTTTCCACGTTAAAATCTTGTGTCTCCGCTGCATTTTTTTTTATCTTTTTTGTTATTTGCTTGTCGCGTTTATAACAATGGGGACTACAGTTACCGTCCAAGATTAAAATATTTTGGTGGAGAGCAATTCATGGCATGATATAATGCTTGGCGTGTTGGTTATAGACATTTTTTTTAGATATGGGAGCATAGCCCCGGCCTCTGCATCAATCGATGCACACAACCATTTATTAAATAAAACATCGATGTCAAGTACTTATTACATAAAGATAGACTGGTAGCCGAAGAGAACTAAATATATCAAAACAAACATCTGTAGATGGAAAGTGTGCAAAAACTATCCATCTAGAATTCTGCTAATGTGCCGCCATCTAGTAGCCCGGAAATAGCAATCATGAGTGACCTCCAAGAGCCGGTTGCATCCAGAAACCATGGTATCCCGCTGGTCCGCCGGGAGCAAATATGCCCATAGTTGTATCCAATGCGCCGCACGAAGAATAACCTGCAAAAAAATTGTACCCTTTTGTTTATTAAAGATGATATCATTCCGGCTAGTCCAAATCGACCAACAAATTGCCGAAACACCAATTCGAATATATGTTTTATCCTTCTTATTCACTCCATTTAGCCAATTACCAAACATATTAGTTATATTGGAAGGAGGTGGAATATTATATGTAAAAAATATTATTCTCCAAACAATCTTCGCAAAAGGACAATGAAGAAATAGATGATCAACAGTTTCATCATTATTACAAAAACAACGTTTTTGACATCCAGTCCATTTCCTCTTTGCCAAATTATCCTTAGTAAGCAATACTCTATTACTTAAGAACCACATGAAAATCTTAATTTTTAGAGGAACCTTAATCTTCCATAAGTATTTCCGTAAAAATCTGGTATGGCCATTCATAAGATCAAGGTATATAGATTTAACAGAAAATATACCAGATTCATTTAGGTTCCAAACAAACGTATCTGGTTCATTAGAAAGATGAATAGACATGAGCCTCTGACATAAGTGTAACCACAAATTGTATTTATAATCATTAAAAATTCGTCTAAAACCAATATTCAGCGGTGTATTTGCTAATACCGTAGAAACCAACTCATTTTTCCGCTGGACAATATTATATAAAGACGGATATTGTAAAGCTAGAGGACAATTACCCAGCCAAGTATACTCCCAAAACCTCACCGATAGACCATTACCGACTTTGAACCTCCCCCTCTTAAAGAACTCCGGTTGAACCCGCATAAGCCCCTTCCAAAAAGGTGAATCTGTGGGTTTAGCCTCTACCTGAGCCAACGTTTTGTTTTTGATATATTTATTGTGAAGTAGTTGTTGCCACATCCCTTCCTCCTGCAACAATTTGAAAAGCCATTTGCTTAAAAGATATAAGTTTTTCAATTCAAGCACCTCCATTCTCAAACCACCCTGATCCTTAGGCCTGCAAACTATATTCCATCGAGATAATCTATACTTCTTCTTATCATTCTCCTCTTGCCAAAAAAAAACGAGAACGATAATAATCAAGTCTCTTGCGTACCCCTTTAGGAATTTCTAGGAAAGATAACATAAACATAGGTAGGCTCGTAAGAACAGAATTTACAAGCACTAAGCAATCCCCATAGGACAACAATTTTCCTTTCCAGCATCCTAATTTTGAGGCAAAACGGTTCTCCATCGGATTCCATTCAGAATTACGAAGTCGTCTGTAGTGTATAGGAACTCCTAAGTAACGTAGAGGTAAAGTCCCAGATGTACACCCAAAGATAGTTTTATATTGATGCTCAAAGTCTGTAGCTTTACCGAAACAAAACAGCTCGCTCTTATAAAAATTAATTTTAAGACCAGATAATTGCTCAAAAATACAAAGAATGAGTTTCATATTAACAGCCTTAACTAAGTCGTGTTTCATAAACAAAATGGTATCATCAGCGTATCGCAAAACTGAAACCCCTCCTCGACAAGATGTGGAATGAGGCTTCCAACTTGACCCTCCTCCTTAGCCCTAGCTATCAAAATAGCCAACATATCGGCAACAATATTAAAAAGGATAGGTGATAACGGATCCCCCTGCATCAATCCTTTTCGTGTTTGGAAGTTATGGCCCACATCATCATTCAGCTTAATCCCCACACTACCCCTCTCTACGAAACTTCTAATACGCTCACACCAAACGTTATTAAACCCCTTCATCCGAAGTACCTGCTGGAGGAAAGGCCATTTTACCTTATCATATGCCTTCTCAAAATCAATTTTGAAAAGGACTCCGGTGTCGCGGGAAAATTGGGCAGCCTGGCGGCGCAGATTCGATCTAGGGTTGGCCTCCGGTGTCGCGGGTGGGCGGCCGGCCCGCGACGCGCGCCTTTTATACCTACCCCCTTTTGTCACGGGTCGTGCCACCACCTGCGATAAAAGGGGGGTCTTTTATCGCGGGCCGTGGCACGACCCGCGACAAAAGGGGGTGGGGGCTGATCCGCGGCGTCTGCATCCAACGGCTCCAGCCGTTTGAATCCAACGGCAGGGAGCCGTTGGACGCGGATCAGCCCCTGGAGCCGTTTTTCTTTTCTGTTTTATAAATAAACCTTTATTTATCTATTTTAACTTAATAAAAACTATTATTTCAATAACTTTTAAATGGTAACTCAAATAGAAAAGTTTTATATATGAAAATTGATCAGAAAAATCCAATGAACATGAATATGACATCCATATAACTATTTGCATCTCGCATCATATCAAACATGTCGGAGTGACACCGAGTAAGGTTTCCCCGTGCCACGTGTCGCCGCCGCTTCCACGTGCCTCGCCCCGTCGATGCCGGCGTGCGACGTGTGTAGCCGTGGCTTACACGTGCCATGACCCGCATGCGCTATATAGAGCGACGCGTGCGGGCGCAACCACACGTCGCCACCGCGTCCGTTCATTCATCTCCGGGATGCCTCCACGTCGTCGAGGGTCGTCCGATTTCCGTGGCGTTCGAGTGCGTCCGAGCGGTAGGTTCTACGCGCTGGTGGCTTCCGCCTCACCCTCGGCACGTACAACACGCCGAAGCTTGCGGCGCACGCTTATGACACGGCGGCGTGGCGCTTTCGGCGGCCACGGCGCGACATGAACTTCCCGGATGTTTAATCGCTAGAGGAGGCGGAGTTCCTCGCGCCAGCGCCGTGCCTCGTCGATGACGAGGACCGTCGCCGGCACCGCCAGGTGCAGCGCAGGATCGCCATCGCCGAGCACGACGAGCAGTTGATGCGCCAGTGGAGGGCGCAGTTCCCCAACGACGTCGACAACACCGACGCGTTTTCGCTGACCTCGGGGCACAACGCAGGTCCAACGAGCGCCACCGTCCGGCCGTCGCCGAGTTCGAGCTCGAGAACCCGAATACAACTTGGACCGAAAACGACCCTCGGTGGGATGACATTTGGACGGAGACAACCTCCGACGACGAGTAGAGACTAGACTAGTCATTTATCTATTTTATTGTAATTTCAATAAAGTCATTGTCGGTTATATTAGTTTAAATTTAGTTTATAAAGTCGTTGTCGGTTGTTTTTGTTCAATAAAGTGGTTGTTACGAAATTTTATTACGATTGAACTGGAATTAAAGTACAAAGCTCAACTGAAAATTAAGATACATGGCCAGATTCGAATGTTGTATCCATTCAGTCATAGTCGTGCCTAGCCCTATAATAGTCGCCACTGTAGTCATCATAGTTGCCGACGTCATCGTCGCTAGCATCGGGGTCGCGGTTGTCGGTGAGCACGTGTGGTCTGGGATTGAGGGTAGCGCGGGCAGGGGCCACGGTAGGCCATGACGCTCTGGAGAGTCCGGCCGCGCCACCACAGCCGACGGCCGGCCTCGTTGAAGTTCGAAGGAGGCAGGCCGTCCTCCTCGTACCTGGCAACCGCCCTCTCACGCCGATTGATGAAGAAGCTGTCCCAAGTCGGGCTGTAGTCGGGATGCCACTGGGGATTCCTCCGCTGCTCAGGCGTGAGCTTGAAATAGTAGTGGTTCGTGATGGCCATCTCGCGTGGCACACCTAGAGGGATAGGAGGGACCGGTACGCCTTCGACGCTCAGCAACCAGCCGGTCGGGACGCGGTAGCCTGGCGGCCAGGGGTAGTTCGAGGCGCAAAGCGCCTCCGCCTCCCGGGGTGTTAGACATACGATGGAAGCCATGGGAGAGAGTGATGAGGTTTGCAGATATGAGTCTAGATGTGATATGTAAATGGCGCGGAAAACTTTCATCCCGGGTGGAGGCTCAAACCGGGACAAAAGATAGGGGGCCTTAACTGGGGGAGGCTTATCTAGGAGGGCCTTATCTGGGGGGCTGACGTGCGGGTAACCTTTTGTCACGGCTGGTGGGTGCAACCGGGACTAAAGCTGTCGGCAGGATAAGGATGTGTCGGTAACCTTTAGTCACGGTTGGTGGGTGCAACCGGGACTAAAGCTGTCGGCATGATAAGGACGCGTGGGTGCATGCACTGCTCGATGAGATAAAGCATGTAGCACACGACGCCCTGTCGAAGGAACAAGATAAAGTAGAAGCGGTGCCGTGCCTATAAAAGGAGCATCGATACGCCTTGTCAAGCAGATCAACAAGCCAAGCACAGTTTCATTCCCATGGATGAAGGAAAGGGTTGGGAAATCTCCCGTGGCGCAGCTTCTCGAAGATGTCGTTGGTGCACACGCCCTATGGCATCTTCGGAAGCTGCTCCTCGGAAAAATTTCCCTGCAAGCCCGTGAAAAACTCCATCTCCTCTAACAGTGTTGAGGAAAGGGTTCTCATTATTACATAAATGTAGAGATTGTCTTGGGAACTATATCTGAAGAATACATTATTACATCGCCATCTACTGTTGTGATCTTCTACGCCGTAGCCATGGAGAATCTTCATCATTTAGCAAGATTCTTGGGTCAATTTTCACCGTGAAGGGCGGAATTTCTTTGAACTTATTATAATCTTCCGACATGTCTGTCTTGTCATCCACTCCCACGATGTTTCTTTTCCCCGAAAGAACTATGTGGCGCTTTGGCTCCTTGGTTGATGTATTCTTTTTTTGATTTATTTTTCTCGATTTGCTACACATGTCCTTCACGTAGAAAACTTGAGCCACCTCGTTGGCTAGGACGAATTGCTCGTCCATGTACGCAAGATTGTTGGGATCCACTGTTGTCATACCGTACTTATCGTCTACCCGTACACCGCTGAGCTTCACCCATTTGCACCGAAACAAAGGGACCTTAAAAGTGGGACCATAGTCAAGTTCCCATATCTCCTCTATGTATCCATAATATGTGGTGGTTTGCCCATTCTCATATTTTGCATCGAAGCGGACACCACTATTTTGGTTGGTGCTCTTTTTATCTTGGTCGATCGTGTAAAATGTATTCCCATTGATCTCGTACCCTTGGAATGTACATATGTTTGAAGATGGTAACCTGACCAACAAGTACAGCTGCTCTACAATAGTTGGGTTACTAATGAGATGTCTTTGCAACCAACTGCCGAAGGTATTCATGTGTTGACGTGTAATCAAGGACTCGGGCTGGCCCGGGTTTATTTCTCGTAAAACATTCTTGTGTTTCTCGATGTACGCAACCACCAAGATGGAATTGTATAGAACTGTGTAGTGTGCTTGATTGAAAGAAATCTTGTCCCTGCACACCGTTGCTTTCCTTCCTAGTGTGCCTTTTCCAGTCAGCCTCCCCTCATACCGAGATTCAGGAACACCAATCGGCTTAAGGTCGGGAAGAAAGTCAACACAAAACTCAATGACCTCCTCGCTTCCGTAGCCCTTTGAGATACTTCCTTCCGGCCTAGCTCGGTTATGAACATATTTCTTTAAGACTCCCATGAACCTCTCGAAGGGGAACATATTGTGTAGAAATATAGGACCGAGAATTCTAATATCTTGAACTAGGTGAACGAGGAGGTGCGTCATAATATTGAAGAAGGATGGTGGGAACAACAACTCGAAGTTGACAAGACATTCGACCACATCTTCCTGTAATCCTGACAAAGTTTATGGATCCATTACCTTCTGAGAAATTGCGTTGAGGAATGCACATATCTTTACAATGGCTAGTTGAACATTTTCTGGTAGAAGTCCCCTCAATGCAACCGGAAGCAATTGTGTCATAAGCACGTGGTAGTCATGGGACTTCAGGTTCTGGAATTTTTTCTCCTTCATATTTACTATTCCCTTTAGATTCGACGAGAAACCAGACGGAACCTTGATACTGAATAGGGCTTCAAAAAAGATCTCCTTCTCTTGTTTTGTAAGAGCATAGCTAGCATGCCCTACAAACTGCCCTGGATGATTGCTGTTTCATCTTTTATGACGTTCCTGGTCCTCCCGTGCTTCTGTTGTATCTTTTGTCTTCCCATACACGCCCAGAAAACCTAGAATATTCACACAAAGATTCTTCGTCAGGTGCATCACGTCGATTGCGAGTGGACTTCCGGGACTTTCCAATATTCTAGCTCCCAAAAAATAGATTTCTTCTTCCACATGAGCGCGTGTCCGTCGGCGTCTTTCGGAACAGTGTCGACCGCTCGGACCCTTTCCAAAGATAACATTTAAATCCTTGACCATGTCAAATATATCAGCACCACTACGGGGGACAGGTTTCGGACGGTGGTCTGCCTCGCCATCGAAATGTTTGCCTTTTTTCCTTAGGGGATGCTTGCGCGGAAGGAAACGACGATTGAACAGGTACACAACTTTTATGTTTTTTCCCAAATATTTACTTTCAATCTCATTTAAACAGTGTGTGCATGCATTGTATCCTTTGTTCGTCTGTCCTGAAATGTTACTACGAGCAGGCAAATCATTGATGGTTACGAATAGCAACGCTCTTAGGTCAAATTCTTTCTCGGTGTGCTCATCCCACACACGTACACCTGGTTTGGCCCACAACTCCAAAAGTTCATCAACTAATGGCCTTAGGTACACATCAATGTCGTTGCCGGGTTGCTTTGGGCCTTAGATAAGCACTGGCATCATAATGAACTTCCGCTTCATGCACAACCAAGGAGGAAGGTTGTAGATACATAGAGTCACGGGCCAGGTGCAATGACTGCAGCTCTGCTCCCCAAAAGGATTCATGCCATCTGTACTTAGACCAAACCATAAGTTCCTTGCCTCACCTACAAAATCCGGGAACTCTCTCCCAATGTTTCTCCACTGCCGACTGATACGTCTCCGACGTATCGATAATTTATTGTGTTCCATGCCACATTATTGATGATTTCTACATGTTATATGCACACTTTATGTCATACTCGTGCATTTTCTGGAACTAACCTATTAACAAGATGCCGAAGTGCCAGTTCCTGTTTTCTGCTGTTTTTGGTTTCAGAAATCCTAGTAAAGAAATATTCTCGGAATTGGACGAAATCAACGCCCAGGTTCCTATTTTGCCCGGAAGCATCCAGAACACACGAGAGCCGCCAGAGGAGGGCCCTGTGGGCCCCAGATGATAGGGTGGCGCGGCCTGAGCCCTGGCCGCGCCAGCCTATGGTGCCGCCGCCTCTTCGACCCTCTGACGCCGCCTCTTCGCCTATAAGAAGCCCCCAGACCTAAAACCTCGATGCGAAGAACCACGATACGGAAAACCTTCCAGAGCCGCCGCCATCGCGAAGCCAAGATCTGGGGGACAGGAGTCTCTGTTCCGGCACGCCGCCGGGACGGGGAAGTGCCCCCGGAAGGCTCCTCCATCGACACCACCGCCATCTTCATCAACGCTGCTGTCTCCCATGAGGAGGGAGTAGTTCTCCATCGAGGCTCGGGGCTGTACCGGTAGCTATGTGGTTAATCTCTCTCCTATGTGCTTCAATACAATAATCTCATGAGCTGCCTTACATGATTGAGATTCATATGATGATGCTTGTAATCTAGATGTCATTATGCTAGTCAAGTGGGTTTTACTTATGTGATCTCCGGAGACTCCTTGTCCCACGTGTGTAAAGGTGACAGTGTGTGCACCGTGTGGGTCTCTTAGGCTATATTTCACGGAATACTTATTCACTGTTATGAATGGCATAGTGAAGTGCTTATTTATATCCCTTTATGATTGCAATGTGTTTTGTATCACAATTTATCCATGTGCTACTCTAGTGATGTTATTAAAGTAGTTTATTCCTACTGCACGGTGTAATGGTGACAGTGTGTGCATCCGTGTTAGTACTTGGCGTAGGCTATGATTATGATCTCTTGTAGATTATGAAGTTAACTATTGCTATGATAGTATTGATGTGATCTATTCCTCCTACATAGTGTGAAGGTGACAAGTGTGCATGCTGTGTTAGTACTTGGTTTAGTCGTGTTGATCTTTCTTGCACTCTAAGGTTATTTAAATATGAACATTGAATTGTGGAGCTTGTTAACTCCGGCATTGAGGGTTCGTGTAATCCTACGCAATGTGTTCATCATCCAACAAGAGAGTGTAGAGTATGCATTTATCTATTCTCGTTATGTGATCAAAGTTGAGAGTGTCCACTAGTGAAAGTCTATTCCCTAGGCCTTGTTCCTAAATATCGCTATCGCTGCTTGTTTAGTGTTTTATCATGCGTTGCTATCGCTACCATATTACCACCATCAACCACACGCTAGCAAGCTATTTTCTCGGCGCCGTTACTACTACTCATATTCATTCATACCACTTGTATTTCACTATCTCTTCGCCGAACTAGTGCACCTATTAGGTGTGTTGGGGACACAAGAGACTTCTTGCTTTGTGGTTGCGGGGTTGCATGAGAGGGATATCTTTGACCTCTTCCTCCCCGAGTTCGATAAACCTTGGGTGATCCACTTAAGGGAAACTTGCTGCTGTTCTACAAACCTCTGCTCTTGGAGGCCCAACACCTGTCTACAAGAATAGAAGCTCCCGTAGACATCAAGCACTTTTCCGGCGCCGTTGTCGGGGAGGAAAGGTAAAAAGGCACTCATACTCCGGTTCCAGGTAACGATACTTTTCTGGCTCCATTGTGTTTGTGCTCGAAGCTATTTCCTTTAGATCCTGCAATTGCATCTTTTTGTTTCTTGTTTACACTAGTTTGGCATAATGGACAACAATGAGCTTCTTATTCTATTTCCTGATTTAAAACATGGATTGTTTGATGCGAAAATTAAAAAACCTATGGAATCTTATTTGCATGATGGTAGTAATATTAGTATGAACGCTTTGAACACCATTGTTGATAATAATGTAGAAAGTTCTCAGCTTGGGGAAGCTGGTTTTCATGATCTTTTTAGTCCCCCAAGCATTGAGGAGAAAATTTTCTTTGATGATACTTTGCCTCCTATTTATGATGATTATAATGATAGTAGTCTTTTGTTACCGCCTGTTATGGAGGATAAATTTGATTATGATTACAATATGTCTCCTATATTTGATGATGAGAATAATAATGATAGCTACTTTGTTGAATTTGCTCCCACTACAACTAATAAAATTGATTATGCCTATGTGGAGAGTAATAATTTTATGCATGAGACTCATGATAAGAATGCTTTATGTGATAGTTATATTGTTGAGTTTGCTCATGTTGCTACTGAAAGTTATTATGAGAGAGGAAAATATGGTTGTAGAAATTTTCATGTTACTAAAATGCCTCTCTATGTGCTGAAATTTTTGAAGCTACACTTATTTTATCTTCCTATGCTTGTCACTTTGCTCTTCATGAACTTGTTTATTTAAAAGATTCCTATGCATAGGAAGCATGTTAGGCTTAAATGTGTTTTGAATTTACCTCTTGATGCTCTCTTTTGCTTCAACCACTATTTCTTGCGAGTGCATCATAAAAACTGCTGAGCCCATCTTAATGGCTATAAAGAAAGAACTTCTTGGGAGATAACCCATGTGTTTATTTTGCTACAGTACTTTTATTTTATATTTGAGTCTTGGAAGTTGTTTAATACTGTAGCAACCTCTCCTTATCTTAGTTTTGTGTTTTGTTGTGCCAAGTAAAGTCGTTGATAGCAAGGTTGATACTAGATTTGGATTATTGCGCAGAAACAGATTTCTTTGCTGTCACGAATCTGGATCTAATTCTCTGTAGGTAACTCAGAAAATTATGCCAATTTACGTGAGTGATCCTCAGATATGTACGCAACTTTCATTCAATTTGGGCATTTTCATTTGAGCAAGTCTGGTGCCTCAATAAAATCCATCTTTACGGACTGTTCTGTTTTGACAGATTCTGCCTTTTATTTCGCATTGCCTCTTTTGCTATGGTGGATGAATTTCTTTGTTCCATTAATGTCCAGTAGCTTTATGCAATGTCCAGAAGTGTTAAGAATGATTGTGTCACCTCTGAACATGTTAATTTTTATTGTGCACTAACCCTCTAATGAGTTGTTTCGAGTTTGGTGTGGAGGAAGTTTTTAAGGGTCAAGAGAGGAGGATGATATACTATGATCAAGAAGAGTGAAAGCTCTAAGCTTGGGGATGCCCCGGTGGTTCACCCCTGCATATTTCAAGAAGACTCAAGCATCTAAGCTTGGGGATGCCCAAGGCATCCCCTTCTTCATCGACAACTTATCAGGTTCCTTCTCTTGAAACTATATTTTTATTCGGCCACATCTTATTGATGGCGTGTATTTCACACGTTCGTTGGGCAACCCCAAGAGGAAGGTATAATGCGCACAGCAGCAAGTTTTCCCTCAGAAAGAAACCAAGGTTTATCGAACCAGGAGGAGCCAAGAAGCACGTTGAAGGTTGATGGCGGCGGGATGTAGTGCGGCGCAACACCAGGGATTCCGGCGCCAACGTGGAACCTGCACAACACAACCAAAGTACTTTGCCCCAACGAAACGGTGAGGTTGTCAATCTCACCGGCTTGCTGTAACAAAGGATTAACCGAATTGTGTGGAAGATAATTGTTTGCGAGAGAAAACGAGTAAAACAAGTATTGCAGCAGATTAGTATTTCGGTATTAAAGAATGGACCGGGGTCCACAGTTCACTAGAGGTGTCTCTCCCATAAGATAAAAGCATGTTGGGTGAACAAATTACGGTCGGGCAATTGACAAATAGAGAGAGCATAACGAGTGCACATACATGTCATGATAAGTATAGTGAGATTTAATTGGGCATTACGACAAAGTACATAGACCGCCATCCAACCGCATCTATGCCTAAAAAGTTCACCTTCGGAGTTATCGTCCGAACCCCTCCAGTATTAAGTTGCAAAGCAACGGACAATTGCATTAAGTATGGTGCGTAATGTAATCAATAACTACATCCTCGGACATAGCATCAATGTTTTATCCCTAGTGGCAACAGCACAACACAACCTTAGAACTTTCGTCACATCGTCCCAGGTGTCAATGCAGGCATGAACCCACTATCGAGCATAAATACTCCCTCTTGGAGTTACTAGCATCAACTTGGCCAGAGCCTCTACTAATAACGGAGAGCATGCAAGATCATAAACAACACATATGCAATAACTTGATAATTAACATAACATGGTATTCTCTATCCATCGGATCCCGACAAACACAACATAGAGTATTACGGATAGATGATCTTGATCATGTTAGGCAGCTCACAAGATCCAACAATGAAGCACAATGAGGAGAAGACAACCATCTAGCTACTGCTATGGACCCATAGTCCAGGGGTGAACTACTCACTCATCACTCCGGAGGCGACCATGGCGGTGTAGAGTCCTCCCGGGAGATGAATCCCCTCTCCGGCAGGGTGCCGGAGGAGATCTCCGAGAATCCCCGAGATGGGATTGGCGGCGGCGGCGTCTCGGTAAGGTTTTCCGTATCGTGGTTTTTCGCCTCGGGGGTTTCGCGACGGAGGCTTTAAGTAGGCGGAAGGGGCGAGTCGGGGCCGACGAGGGGCCCACACCACGGGCGGCGCGGGCCCCCTTGGCCGCGCCGCCTTGTGGTTTGGCCACCTCGTGGCCCCACTTCGTATGCTCTTCGGTCTTCCGGAAGGTTCGTGGCGAAATAGGCCCCTGGGTCTTCGTTTCGTCCAATTCCGAGAATATTTCGTTACTAGGATTTCGAAACCAAAAACAGCGAGAAAACGACAGATCGGCACTTCGGCATCTTGTTAATAGGTTAGTTCCGGAAAATGCACGAATATGACATAAAGTGTGCATAAAACATGTAGGTATCATCAATAATATGGCATAGAACATAAGAAATTATCGATACGTCGAAGACGTATCAAGCATCCCCAAGCTTAGTTACTGCTCGTCCCGAGCGAGGTAAAACGATAACAAAGATAATTTACTGAAGTGACATGCCATCATAACCTTGATCATACTATTTGTAAACATATGTAATGAATGCAGCGATCAAAACAATGGTAATGACATGAGTAAACAAGTGAATCATAAAGCAAAGACTTTTCATGAATAATGCTTCAAGACAAGTATCAATAAGTCTTGCATAAGAGTTAACTCATAAAGCAATAAATCAAAGTAAAGGTATTGAAGCAACACAAAGGAAGATTAAGTTTCAGCGGTTGCTTTCAACTTGTAACATGTATATCTCATGGATAATTGTCAACATAGAGTAATATTACAAGTACAATATGCAAGTATGTAGGAATCAATGCACAGTTCACACAAGTGTTTGCTTCTTGAGGTGGAGAGAGATAGGTGAACTGACTCAACATAAAAGTAAAAAGAATGGTCCTTCAAAGAGGAAAGCATCGATTGCTATATTTGTGCTAGAGCTTTTTATTTTGAAAACATGAAACAATTTTGTCAACGGTAGTAATAAAGCATATGAGTTATGTAAATTATATCTTACAAGTTGCAAGCCTCATGCATAGTATACTAATAGTGCCCGCACCTTGTCCTAATTAGCTTGGACTACCGGATCTTTGCAATGCACATGTTTTAACCAAGTGTCACAATGGGGTACCTCCATGCCGCCTGTACAAAGGTCTAAGGAGAAAGCTCGCATTTTGGATTTCTCGCTTTTGATTATTCTCAACTTAGACATCCATACCGGGACAACATGGACAACAGATAATGGACTCCTCTTTAATGCATAAGCATGTGGCAACAATTATTATTCTCATATGAGATTGAGGATATGTGTCCAAAACTGAAACTTCCACCATGATTCATGGCTTTAGTTAGCGGCCCAATGTTCTTCTCTAACAATATGCATGCTCCAACCATTAAGGTGGTAGATCTCTCTTACTTCAGACAAGACGGACATGCATAGCAACTCACATGATATTCAACAAAGAATAGTTGATGGCGTCCCCGAAGCATGGTTATCGCACAACAAGCAACTTAATAAGAGATAAAGTGCATAAGTACATATTCAATACCACAATAGTTTTTAAGCTATTTGTCCCATGAGCTATATATTGCAAAGGTGAATGATGGAATTTTAAAGGTAGCACTCAAGCAATTTACTTTGGAATGGCGGAGAAATACCATGTAGTAGGTACATATGGTGGACACAAATGGCATAGTGGTTGGCTCAAGGATTTTGGATGCATGAGAAGTATTCCCTCTCGATACAAGGTTTAGGCTAGCAAGGTTATTTGAAACAAACACAAGGATGAAAGGTGCAGCAAAACTCACATAAAAGACATATTGTAAACATTATAAGAATCTACACCGTCTTCCTTGTTGTTCAAAACTCAATACTAGATGTTATCTAGACTCTAGAGAAACCAAATATGCAAACCAAATTAGCAAGCTCTAAGTATTTCTTCATTAATGGGTGCAAAGTATATGATGCAAGAGCTTAAACATGAGCACAAGAATTGCCAAGTATCAAATTATCCAAGACATTTTAGAGTTACTACATGTAGCATTTTCCAATTCCAACCATATAACAATTTAACGAAGAAGAAACTTCGCCATGAATACTATGAGTAAAGCCTAAGGACATACTTGTCCATATGCTACAGCGGAGCGTGTCTCTCTCCCATAAAGTGAATGCTAGTATCCATTTTATTCAAACAAAACAAAAACAAAAATAAACCGACGCTCCAAGCAAAGTGCATAAGATGTGACGGAATAAAAATATAGTTTCAGGGGAGGAACCTGATAATGTTGTCGATGAAGAAGGGGATGCCTTGGGAATCCCCAAGATTAGACGCTTGAGTCTTCTTATAATATGCAGGGGTGAACCACCGGGGCATCCCTAAGCTTAGAGCTTTCACTCTCCTTGATCATATTGCATCATACTCATCTCTTGATCCTTGAAAACTTCCTCCACACCAAACTCGAAACAACTCATTAGAGGGTTAGTGCATAACAAAAATTCACATGTTCAGAGGTGACACAATCATTCTTAACACTACTGGACATTGCATAAAGCTACTGGACATTAATGGATCAAAGAAATTCATCCAACATAGCAAAAGAGGCAATGCAAAATAAAAGACAGAATCTGTCAAAACAGAACAGTCCGTAAAGATGGATTTTATTAGGCCACCAGACTTGCTCAAATGAAAATGCTCAAATTGAATGAAAGTTGCGTACATATCTGAGGATCATGGACGTAAATTGGCTTAGTTTTCTGAGCTACCTACAGGGAGGTAGACCCAGATTCGTGGCAGCAAAGAAATCTGGAACTGCGCAGTAATCCAAATCTAGTACTTACTTTACTATCAAAGACTTTACTTGGCACAACAAAACTCAAAACTAAGATAAGGAGAGGTTGCTACAGTAGTAAACAACTTCCAAGACTCAAATATAAACAAAAATACTGTAGTAAAAACATGGGTTGTCTCCCATAAGCGCTTTTCTTTAACGCCTTTCAGCTAGGCGCGAAAGTGTATCTCAAGTGACATCAAGAGATGAAGCATCAACATCATAATTTGTTCTAATAATAGAATCATAAGGTAACTTCATTCTCTTTCTAGGGAAGTGTTCCATACCTTTCTTGAGAGGAAATTGATATTTAATATTACCTTCCTTCATATCAATAGTAGCACCAACGGTTCGAAGAAAAGGTCTTCCCAATATAATGGGGCAAGATGCATTGCATTCAATATCCAAGACAACAAAATCAACGGGGACAAGATTATTGTTAACCATAATATGAACATTATCAACTCTCCCCAAAGGTTTCTTTTTAGCATTATCAGCGAGATTAACATCCAAATAATAATTTTTCAATGGTGGCAAGTCAAGCATATCATAGACTTTCTTAGGCATAACGAAATACTTGCACCAAGATCACATAAAGCATTACAATCAAAATCTTTGACTCTCATTTTAATGATGGGCTCCCAACCATCCTCTAGCTTTCTAGGAATAGAAGTTTCAAGTTTTAGTTTCTCTTCTTTAGCTTTTATGAGAGCATTTGTAATATGTTTTGTGAAAGCCAAGTTTATAGCGCTAGCATTGGGACTCTTAGCAAGTTTTTGTAAGAACTTTATAACTTCAGAGATGTGGCAATCATCAAAATCTAAATCATTACAATCTAAAGCAATGGGATTATCATCCCCAAGGTTGGAAAAAATTTCAGCAGTTTTATCACGAGCAGTTTCAGCAGTTTTAGCAGTTTCAGGTAATTTTGCGCGCTTTGCACTAGGAGTAGAAGCATTGCCAACACCAATTATTTTACCATTGATAGTAGGAGGTGCAGCAACATGTGAATCATTAGCATTGCTAGTGGTGGTGATAGTCCAAACTTTAGCTACATTTTTCTCTTTAGCTAGTTTTTCATTTTCTTCTCTATCCCACCTAGCACGCAGTTCAGCCATTAATCTTATATTCTCATTAATTCTAACTTGGATGGCATTTGCTGTAGTAACAATTTTATTTTCAATATCCTCAGGTTTAGCAGCCATTTTATTAATTAAAGAAGATTGTGACGCAGACATGTATGAGATTCGGTCTTCAGCATTTGCAAGTTTAGTTTGCAACCCAGAAATCTCCATATTCAAATTCTCAAGTTGATTTCCTATATTCTTCAACAAGGTAGATTGCTCATTCATAGTTTTAGTAAACAATTTATTTTGCTCATATTGTGATTGCATAAAGCTCTTGGTGGATCTTTCAATTTCTAACATCTTTTCCTCATTAGGTGAAACATATCTACCATAAGAATTACCATTAGCAGGATATGGCCTAGAATTTTGGGCAACCAATGAAGCTAACGGAACATTATTAGGATCAACATTAGTCCTACCATTCACAAGCATAGACATAATAGCATCAATCTTATCATTCAAGGAAGAGGATTCTTCAACAGAATTTACCTTCTTACCTTGTGGAGCTCTTTCCGTGTGCCATTCGGAGTAATTAACCATCATATTATCAAGAAGCTTTGTTGCTTCACCAAGAGTGATGGACATAAAGGTACCTCCAGCAGCTGAATCCAATAAATTCCGCGAAGAAAAATTTAGTCCTGCATAGAAGGTTTGGATGATCATCCAAGTAGTCAGTCCATGGGTTGGGCAATTTTTAACCAGAGATTTCATTCTTTCCCAAGCTTGAGCAACATGTTCATTATCCAATTGTTTAAAATTCATTATGCTACTCCTCAAAGATATAATTTTAGCAGGGGGATAATATCTACCAATAAAAGCATCCTTGCATTTAGTCCAGGAATCAATACTATTCTTAGGCGGAGATAGCAACCAATCTTTAGCTCTTCCTCTTAATGAGAAAGGAAACAATTTTAATTTTATAATGTCACCATCTACATCTTTATACTTTTGCATTTCACATAGTTCAACAAAATTATTGAGATGGGCAGCGACATCATCGGAACTAACACCGAGAAAATTGCTCTCGCATAACAAGATTCAAGAAAGCAGGTTTAATTTCAAAGAATTCTGCTGTAGTAGCAGGTGGAGCAATAGGTGTGCATAAGAAATCATTATTATTTGTGCTAGTGAAGTCACACAACTTAGTATTTTCAGGGTTGGCCATTTTAGCAGTAGTAAATAAAGCAAACTAGATAAAGTAAATGCAAGTAAACTAATTTTTTTGTGTTTTTGATATAGAGTGCAAGACAGTAAATAAGGTAAAACTAGCAACTAATTTTTTTGTGTTTTGATATAATGCAGCAAACAAAGTAGTAAATAAAATAAAGCAAGACAAAAACAAAGTAAATAGATTGGGAAGTGGAGACTCCCCTAGCAGCGTGTCTTGATCTCCCCGGCAACGGCGCTAGAAAAAGAGCTTGATGGCGTGTATTTCACACGTTCGTTGGGCAACCCCAAGAGGAAGGTATGATGCGCACAGCAGCAAGTTTTCCCTCGAAAAGAAACCAAGGTTTATCGAACCAGGAGGAGCCAAGAAGCACGTTGAAGGTTGATGGCGGCGGGATGTAGTGCGGCGCAACACCGGGGATTCCGGCGCCAACGTGGAACCTGCACAACACAACCAAAGTACTTTGCCCCAACGAAACAGAGTGAGGTTTTCAATCTCACCGGCTTGCTGTAACAAAGGATTAACCGAATTGTGTGGAAGATGATTGTTTGCGAGAGAAAACAAGAAAACAAGTATTGCAGCAGATTAGTATTTCGAGTATTAAAGAATGGACCGGGGTCCACGAGTTCACTAGAGGTGTCTCTCCCATAAGATAAAAGCATGTTGGGTGAACAAATTACAGTCGGGCAATTGACAAATAGAGAGGGCATAACAATGCACATACATGTCATGATAAGTATAGTGAGATTTAATTGGGCATTACGACAAAGTACATAGACCGCCATCCAACTACATCTATGCCTAAAAAGTCCACCTTCGGGTTATCGTCCGAACCCCTCCAAGTATTAAGTTGCAAAGCAACGGACAATTGCATTAAGTATGGTGCGTAATGTAATCAATAACTACATCCTCGGACATAGCATCAATGTTTTATCCCTAGTGGCAACAAGCACAACACAACCTTAGAACTTTCATCACATCGTCCCGAGTGTCAATGCAGGCATGAACCCACTATCGAGCATAAATACTCCCTCTTGGAGTTACTAGCATCAACTTGGCCAGAGCCTCTACTAATAACGGAGAGCATGCAAGATCATAAACAACACATATGCAATAACTTGATAATTAACATAACATGGTATTCTCTATCCATCGGATCCCGACAAACACAACATAGAGTATTACAGATAGATGATCTTGATCATGTTAGGCAGCTCACAGGATCCAACAATGAAGCACAATGAGGAGAAGACAACCATCTAGCTACTGCTATGGACCCATAGTCCGGGGGTGAACTACTCACTCATCACTCCGGAGGCGACCATGGCGGTGTAGAGTCCTCCGGGAGATGAATCCCCTCTCCGGCAGGGTGCCGGAGGAGATCTCCGGAATCCCCCGAGATGGGATTGGCGGCGGCAGCGTCTCGCAAGGTTTTCCGTATCGTGGTTTTTCGCCTCGGGGGTTTCGCGACGGAGGCTTTAAGTAGGCGGAAGGGCGAGTCGGGGGCGACGAGGGGCCCACACCACGGGCGGCGCGGGCCCCCTTGGCCGCGCCGCCTTGTGGTTTGGCCACCTCATGGCCCCACTTCGTATGCTCTTCGGTCTTCGGAAGGTTCGTGGCGAAATAGGCCCCCGGGTCTTCGTTTCGTCCAATTCCGAGAATATTTCGTTACTAGGATTTCTGAAACCAAAAACAGCAGAAAACAAGAATCGGCACTTCGGCATCTTGTTAATAGGTTAGTTCCAGAAAATGCACGAATATGACATAAAGTGTGCATAAAACATGTAGGTATCATCAATAATATGGCATAGAACATAAGAAATTATCGATACGTCGGAGAAGTATCACTTATGTACTTTACTTGGAGCGTCTGTGTGCTTTTGTTTTTGTTTTTGTTGGAATAAATGCTTGTGTGGGAGAGAGACACGCTCCGCTGGTTCGTATGAACACATGTGTTCTTAGCTTTTAATGTTCATGGCGAAGGTTGAAACTGCTTCGTTAAATTGTTATATGGTTGGAATTGGAAAATACTACATGTAGTAATTCTAAAATTTCTTGGATAATTTGATACTTGGCAATTGTTGTGCTCATGTTTAAGCTCTTGCATCATATACTTTGCACCCATTAATGAAGAAATACTTAGAGCTTGCTAATTTGGTTTGCATATTTGGTTTCTCTAGAGTCTAGATAATATCTAGTATTGAGTTTTGAACAACAAGGAAGACGGTGTAGAGTCTTATAATGTTTACAATATGTATTTTATGTGAGTTTTGCTGTACCGTTCATCCTTGTGTTTGTTTCAAATAACCTTGCTAGCCTAAACCTTGTATCGAGAGGAAATACTTCTCATGCATCCAAAATACTTGAGCCAACCACTATGCCATTTGTGTCCACCATACCTACCTACTACATGGTATTTATCCGCCATTCCAAAGTAAATTGCTTGAGTGCTACCTTTAAAATTCCATCATTCACCTTTGCAATATATAGCTCATGGGACAAATAGCTTAAAAAATATTGTGGTATTGAATATGTACTTATGCACTTTATCTCTTATTAAGTTGCTTGTTGTGCGATAACCATGTTTCTGGGGACGCCATCAACTATTCTTTGTTGAATATCATGTGAGTTGCTATGCATGTCCGTCTTGTCTGAAGTAAGAGAGATCTACCACCTTAATGGTTGGAGCATGCATATTGTTAGAGAATAACATTGGGCCGCTAACTAAAGCCATGATTCATGGTGGAAGTTTCAGCTTTGGACATATATCCTCAATCTCATATGAGAATAATCATTGTTGCCACATGCTTATGCATTAAAGAGGAGTCCATTATCTCGTTGTCCATGTTGTCCCGGTATGGATGTCTAAGTTGAGAATAATCAAAAGCGAGAAATCCAAAATGCGAGCTTTCTCCTTAGACCTTTGTACAGAGCGGCATGGAGGTACCCCATTGTGACACTTGGTTAAAACATGTGCATTGCAAAGATCCGGTAGTCCAAGCTAATTAGGACAAGGTGCGGGCACTATTAGTATACTATGCATGAGACTTGCAACTTGTAAGATATAATTTACATAACTCATATGCTTTATTACTACCGTTGACAAAATTGTTTCATGTTTTCAAAATAAAAGCTCTAGCACAAATATAGCAATCGATGCTTTCCTCTTTGAAGGACCATTCTCTTTACTTTTATGTTGAGTCAGCTTCACCTATCTCTCTCCACCTCAAGAAGCAAACACTTGTGTGAACTCGTGCATTGATTCCTACATACTTGCATATTGCACTTGTTATATTACTCTATGTTGACAATTATCCATGAGATATACATGTTACAAGTTGAAAGCAACCGCTGAAACTTAATCTTCTTTTGTGTTGTTTCAATGTCTTTACTTCAAATTATTGCTTTATGAGTTAACTCTTATGCAAGACTTATTGATGCCTCGTCTTGAAAGTGCTATTCATGAAAAGTCATTGCTTTATGATTCAGTTGTTTACTCATGTCGTTACCATTGTTTTGATCGCTGCATTCATTGCATATGTTTACAATATGATCAAGTTTATGATGGCATGTCACTCCAGAAATTATCTTTGTTATCGTTTACCTGCTCGGGACGAGCAGAAACTAAGCTTGGGGATGCTGATATGTCTCCGACGTATCGATAATTTCTTGTGTTCCATGCCACATTATTGATGATTTCTACATGTTATATGCACACTTTATGTCATATTCGTGCATTTTCTGGAACTAACCTATTAACAAGATGCCGAAGTGCCAGTTCTCGTTTTCTCGCTGTTTTTGGTTTCGAAATCCTAGTAACGAAATATTCTCGGAATTGGACGAAATCAACGCCCAGGTTCCTATTTTGCCCGGAAGCATCCAGAACACACGAGAGCCGCCAGAGGAGGGCCCTGTGGGCCCCAGATGATAGGGTGGCGCGGCCTGGGCCCTGGCCGCGCCAGCCTATGGTGCCGCCGCCTCTTCGACCCTCTGACGCCGCCTCTTCGCCTATAAGAAGCCCCCAGACCTAAAACCTCGATGCGAAGAACCACGATACGGAAAACCTTCCAGAGCCGCCGCCATCGCGAAGCCAAGATCTGGGGGACAGGAGTCTCTGTTCCGGCACGCCGCCGGGACGGGAAGTGCCCCCGGAAGGCTCCTCCATCGACACCACCGCCATCTTCATCAACGCTGCTTGTCTCCCATGAGGAGGGAGTAGTTCTCCATCGAGGCTCGGGGCTGTACCGGTAGCTATGTGGTTAATCTCTCTCCTATGTGCTTCAATACAATAATCTCATGAGCTGCCTTACATGATTGAGATTCATATGATGATGCTTGTAATCTAGATGTCATTATGCTAGTCAAGTGGGTTTTACTTATGTGATCTCCGGGAGACTCCTTGTCCCATGTGTGTAAAGGTGACGAGTGTGTGCACCGTGTGGGTCTCTTAGGCTATATTTCACGGAATACTTATTCACCGTTATGAATGGCATAGTGAAGTGCTTATTTATATCCCTTTATGATTGCAATGTGTTTTGTATCACAATTTATCCATGTGCTACTCTAGTGATGTTATTAAAGTAGTTTATTCCTACCGCACGGTGTAATGGTGACGGTGTGTGCATCCGTGTTAGTACTTGGCGTAGGCTATGATTATGATCTCTTGTAGATTATGAAGTTAACTATTGCTATGATAGTATTGATGTGATCTATTTCTCCTACATAGTGTGAAGGTGACAGTGTGCATGCTGTGTTAGTACTTTGTTTAGTCGTGTTGATCTTTCTTGCACTCTAAGGTTATTTAAATATGAACATTGAATTGTGGAGCTTGTTAACTCCGGCATTGAGGGTTCGTGTAATCCTACGCAATGTGTTCATCATCCAACAAGAGAGTGTAGAGTATGCATTTATCTATTCTGTTATGTGATCAAAGTTGAGAGTGTCCACTAGTGAAAGTCTATTCCCTAGGCCTTGTTCCTAAATACTGCTATCGCTGCTTGTTTAGTGTTTTACTGCGTTACTACTGCTACCATATTACCACCATCAACCACACGCCAGCAAGCTATTTTCTGGCGCCGTTACTACTACTCATATTCATTCATACCACTTGTATTTCACTATCTCTTCGCCGAACTAGTGCACCTATTAGGTGTGTTGGGGACACAAGAGACTTCTTGCTTTGTGGTTGCAGGGTTGCATGAGAGGGATATCTTTGACCTCTTCCTCCCCGAGTTCGATAAACCTTGGGTGATCCACTTAAGGGAAACTTGCTGCTGTTCTACAAACCTCTGTTCTTGGAGGCCCAACACTGTCTACAAGAATAGAAGCTCCCGTAGACATCACCGACCATCAGCGGGGTGCCTCAACATCGCGTCTTTCTTACGTTCTTCCATGTGCCATCGCAACAACTTGGCATGCTCTTTGTTTCTGAACAAACGTTTCAACCGTGGTATTATGGGAGCATACCACATCACCTTTGCAGGAACCCTCTTCCGGGTGGCTCGCCCTCAACATCACCAGGGTCATCTTTTCCGATCTTATACCGCAATGCACCGCATATCGGGCATTTATTCAAATTCTCGTACTTCTCACCGCGGTAGAGGATACAGTCATTAATGCATGCATGTATCTTCTGCACATCTAATCCTAGAGGGCAGACAAGCTTCTTTGCTTCATATGTACTGACGGGCAATTCGTTATTTCTTGGAAACAACTTCTTTAATATTATCATCAATTTTTCAAATCCCGAGTCAGTCACACCGACCTCTGCCTTCCATTTCAGCAATTCCAATATGCTACCCCGATTTCTCTTCCCATCTTTACAACCTGGGTACAACAATTTGTGGTGGTCCTCTAACATCTTGTTGAACTGCAACCTCTCCTTATCCGTGCCAAAGTCTCTTCTTGCATCAGAAATGGCCCGACGAAGATCATCATCAACAGGAACATCTGCTGCCTGTTCTTCACCTCCTTCTTCTTCATTGTCTTCCATTGCGGTATCATCGCATTCAGAGAACATAGATCGGTACTGGTCATCGTTATCTTCTTCTTCATCACCGTCTTCCATCATAACCCCTTCTTCTCCGTGCTTGGTCCAAACATTATAGCTGGACATGAATCCAAACCGAAGCAGGTGGCTCTTAATGTCTCTTGATCAAGAGTAATCCTTCTCGTTCTTACATTTCAGACATGGACAGCACATAAAACCTTGCTTCGACTTGTTGGCCTCGGCCACAAGCAGGAGAGAATTCACGCCCTCTCTGAAAGCGGGAGCACATCGGTTAACGTACATCCATGGATGACTCATCTGCATCATAAGTACAATTATGTATCAGATGCAATCACCTTGCCAAAATTAGTATTGTACGGACTGTGTATATACGAGAAAATAGTTGCTAACCTTTTAGGATCAAAAAGAGGAGAAATCTTATCAAATAAAAACAAGTGGCATCAAACACCTCTTGTGCACATGAAGAAAAAATGAGCTCGCATACACCTCCACCTTTCACCACCAAGGAAAAAAATGTAGGGAGGTGGGGGGGGGGGTTGGCTGCGTGTATATATAGGCATGGCCCTTTTGTCGCTGGCCGTATTACGACCCGCCACAAAAGGGGTGCCGGCAGGAGGCGCCAAAGCTCAGACCCCTTTTATCGCGGGTTGTGATACGACCCGCGACAAAAGGGCGCGATAAAAGGCCCTTCTTGCTCTGAATGGTTCCGGGGCGATGTGGCCACGCCATTTGTCACGGGTGCAGTCGCGCCCGCGACAAAAGGCTCCCACGAAAGCCCTGTTTTCTACTAGTGCAAGACCGCCGGCGCAACAAGCCCAGACGTTGCGACCCCAGCTGGCGCGGCAGGCCTAGGCGCCCCCGGCACTGCATTACGGCCCACCATCAGCGCAGTATGTTGCACGACAGGCGCAGCATGTCCTGTATGCCGCCCAGTTTGCGCACCCGGCGCAGAATTCTGGCCCGCCATCGTCACAGCAGCGTGCGCGGTAGATGCTGCATGCGCTGCATGGCTTAGTCGCTGTGCCGTCGTCGCCGATCGACGTCCCGCCCCCTGTGACTGTAACATGAACTCTGCCTGGCTGTTATCAGAATGCCTAGCAGATTCAGTACAACCTTTTGCTCCACCAAAATGAGCACTAGACAGAGGTGAAAAAACTGAATCAAAAACGGACTCAAGAATATTTGGACTAAGAAAAGGAGATGCAAAATTAACACTAGAATACCTCACTGTATTCTCATTATGTTTATCTTCCATGCTCATAGGAGATAGTATACCATCCGTACTTTTCCCCAGGTTTTGTGGTGCACCAGTAGGAGACTTTGCAAGCTCTTTTCCAAACTTCTGTGAAGACTTCTGACTCTTGTCACCCTCACTGTTTTCACTGTTAGATATATTCATAGACCTTGTAATATCTCTGTGAGAAGCGTTTCCGCTCTGTCCATTGCCATCAGCACCTTCATCATCTTCCTTAGAATTATTTGTCATAACAACATCAGCCGGAGGTGGACGCTGCAATCCCTCTACCTCAAACCGAAGACGAAAAAAATCGTTCTTAACCTTTAAATCCCAAGTGTTAGGTATCAAAGTGCGGTCAAGACAAGTAACCAGAATACCAAGAACTTTATTGGCTCTAGTGAAAACAATATCCAAGTCCTTTGTTTTACCTTTGTTTTACCGAAGACATCCCCAATAGCCCACATAGCCAAAAAATCATCAAGAGCCAGAGGAGGTAACTCATATACCCTTACCCAAACATCTTCCGGAGTCCATGCTGGTTGAATATCTATTTTCCAAAAATCAAAGTGCATATGTATCTGAGTACCTGGAACCTGGAACCGACCGAACCGCTGCACCCTTACAAGATCATGTTTGCTTGGAAAATTTACTTTGAAACTGTTTTGCTCGACCATCTGTACATCCCACTGATACTGATCATCTGTGTCCACTATCCATCTCAACTGTGTAACAATTTCGTCAATTGAGAGAGACCCTCCAGTAATCTTCACACGTCCAAGCCTCGTGTTTTCCACACAAGGTCTCACCGAATCTGACAGGGGTAGTTCCCAGAATGAAAGATCTGGATGTCCCAGACCATACATAGCAATCCTCGGCCTTGGTGCTTTCAGAAGAGGACAATCAACAGTAGCATGTCCGGACTTTTGGCAACAGTCACACAACACAACAGAGCAATCATTCACACAATGGCCCGGCTTCTTACAGCGATAACAAGTTGGACCACCCTTCTTCTTCGTTTGGACAGAACCGCCAGCATCTGATCCTCCATCCGAAGCCATCCCTCTTCCCTGTTCATCAATGTCTGCATCCACAATGGATACATCCACTGAACGCTGCTCCAAGTCTTGATCCTATTGCAAATGGCCAAGGTTTGGAGAAATAGCAGCATTTTGATTAACCTTTGGCACATAAGTCTGTCTAGCCACATTATTGGATTTAGTAGCATGAACTGTTGGTTGTGCAGTTGGTTGTGCAGGAACTCTAGATGAAATCACATGCTCTCTCTGGCTAGGTCGATCTACAAATTGACGCGCTAAAGTCTCAGCCGTCTCCTTAACCAATTGCTGCTCTCTAGCCAATAAACCTCTGTTATTATATGCATTACGATTTGAGTCATACCTTCCTCCATAACCAGAATTGGTGAACCTCCGGTTGTTGTAGCTCCCATAGTTTCCTCCAAAATTTCGACGGCCATCGACGGCGCCATTGTTTGGACGGAAATTTGGGTTACGATTACCAGCCCCGTAGTTGTTCGGGCGAACATCACCAGCCCGAAACACACCGTCACCATAAACAGTACTGCTGGCCTGCCTGTCACCAGCTTCCGTCGACTCCGCTGTGTCGCTCGGACCCCGTGCTCGTACTGCATGCGTTCACCATTGGGACCTCCAACCCAACGGCCTCCACCACGCCCTCCCGACGACGGCGCTGTACCGCTCGGCCCCCCTTGTTCAAGTCGGCCACCATTGGGGCCGCCGTCCCACCGGCCTCCACCACACCCTCCCGCTGGCGGTGCACGCCCACGGTAATTCCCTGAACCATCTCGGCTGGCCATGGCGGCGGCGAGGATGCCAGAAGACGAAGCCTCCCGTACGCTCAGTTGGGACACGGAATTAGCGACACCGAACCCTAGAGTCCGTATCGAGCCACGATCAAAGTGTAGCCGATGACAGACAGAGGGTCCTCCTCCCTCTCGCCCGCGCGCCTGGGAGCTTCCGCTTCGCACAGGGAATCGACCAGCTGGGCCGCGCTCCCGGGAGGCCCACATATAGGTCCGTTCGGTTCCGCCACGGGGAGCGAGCAGCTTGTATGATACGTCTAAGCGGAACGAGCTATTTAAACCGGTCGCGTTTTTCCTAAAGTTTCGAGGTGGGACTAATTGGTTCGTGCATGCAGGGTCTCACGCGCGGGTCAACGCGCTGGCCGCTGCCTCCTCTGTTCTGGTGGATTCATTTTCCTGGCATGCGGTCACGTGAAGTAGAAAACGAAGAGGTACAGACTTATTTAAGAGCATGGATGCTGAGCAACTCGGTTGCTTTCTTTACTCCACAATTACTCGACACACTAATTTCCTTGTACTTTTCCTTCGTAGCAGTATTCCAGGTGCAAACGACTATGTGATCTATAAAACTGAGTCTACTTGCGCTGTTTGACAATAAATAAAATCTTGATGTAAAAAAAGGACAAATAATCACCAAGATAAAGAGAAAATCAGCTCGCATGAAAAACAGCATGCTAGCTTATTGAGCGATTCTTTTTTTATTGAACATGCGCATGCAATGCTGATCGATGCATGCAGTACGTACGGAGTGACAGCTGCTTGCTTCTTCTAGTTTCCTTTTCACGCATGCATGTGCGTGGTGGCTCAAAAAAAAGTTTCTTATCATCGTACGTGAAAAATGTTAGAGCGTCGAGCCTTACGAGCGATGCCTTTTTTACTGAACCTGACGGTGTGACGCATGCTGTCGTTAGCTTGCTGTTTAACAACGTAGACGGTGCGGAACAACTATCTACATAGCAGGGAACAACTATCTACACGACAGGGAACAACTATCTACACCGCAGGGAACAACTATCTACACGACAGGGAACAACTATCTACACCGCAGGGAACAACTATCTACACAGGAGGGAACAACTATCTACACCGCGGGGAACAACTATCTACACCACATGGAACAACTATCTACACGCAGGGAACAACTATCTACACCGCGAGGAACAACTATATACACGACAGGGAACAACTATCTACACCGCGTGGAACAACTATCTACACCGCGGGGAACAACTATCTACACCGCGAGGAACAACTATCTACACGGCGGGGAACAACTATCTACACGGCAGGGAACAACTATCTACACCGCGTGGAACAACTATCTACACCGCGGGGAACAACTATCTACACCGCGAGGAACAACTATCTACACCGCGAGGAACAACTATCTACACGGCGGGGAACAACTATCTACACGGCAGGGAACAACTATCTACACGGCGGGGAACAACTATCTACACGGCGGGGAACAACTATCTACACCGCGGGGAACAACTATCTACACGACAGGGAACAACTATCTACACGGCAGGGAACAACTACATCAGCAAAAACATATAATAATTCTAGTCCAATTATTTTAAGTAACTAGAATAATTCTAGTCCAAAAAGAATTAAAAAAAATACAAGAAACAAACAATAGAAAAATCTAGAAAAGAAACATACCAGCAAAACGAAAAAGGAAAAAGGAAAAAATTACAGAAATATACGTATCTTAGTACTGTAGTTGTACAATTATACCTTGCTAAGTTTACGATGTGGCCAGCCAAACCAGCTGTCGTGCGGAACGAACGAACGAGCACTTGTAGCATTTTTTTTAGCTTACGCACTTGTACCTGTAGGGAACGAACGAACCAGACAGCTCAAACGGGCCGGCCCAGTAAGAAACATACTTTAGTGAACCGGTGCTACGACGCGCGCGCGCGCTAGGGAGCAATTTCCCAGACAGAAGGTCGTCTCGTCGATCGCCCCAGGCCCATACGGCCCTGCAATTGGGCAAATCGGTGTACTGCATATTCATGGCCCGGTTGGCCCACATAGTTCATATGAGTTTGAAATTGGATCGGATTCGTAGCAGAATTTGGTGTGGTCATCAGCGCAGATCGAAGAGGACTCCGTCGTGTCATCTGTGCTCGTCTCTTACGCCGATAGACCGAGATCCATTCAGCTGCATCAAATTCTTCCAAAGCAAATGTCGTGGGCGACAGCACTGGAAGGGCATGCTTCTTCATCTCACACCTGCTCACAGAAGACATCACACCATTATCAAGCAGAGATGGATTCTCACCTGATCGGAGGGTTTGGCCCGCCTCTCTCTGTCTTCTTCTTTTCTCTTCTTGTCGCCTGATCGCTGAAGTCGCCGCCTCAGCGAGACCGCACGCTTCCTCCACCGGCGTCCGACATAGATAGGCAAGGGGGCCTATCACCGGCGAAACCAGTTCCTCTCCGTCGTCTTCATCGGTGTCGTCGGCGTCCGATCCTTGGGCGAGCGCCCAGAATCGCCCCGGCGTCGCCCGTAACGGGCGTCCGTGAAACCCGGTCATCCTGCGTTGGTGTGCCAGTGCTCTACTATTTGAGGTAGCAGTGGCACACACTGCTGACTGGAACTATAGACATACTGGCACCTCTAGCCAATGTCCGATTTTGTAGTGTTGGATGTGAGGATATTATGCACACTGTTTTCAGCTGTCCTCGAGCTAAATAAGTATGGAACAAGTTTAGGGTAGGACACATCATCAATGGAGTGATACATCAGGATCGATTGGGACCTTTGCTTCTAGAATATATGATTTTTAACCTTGGTGAGAGTGGGCGCCCAATAGAAGGTATTGGAGTTCCAGAAATTATACTTACAGATGCATGGTGTTTAATGTTTATAGCGGGGAAGACATCAGTTTACCCACGGTGAAAACCATCAGCCAACGCATATGAGTGCAATGTCGATTGGGGATTGGGGTTCTGGTTACTAATTAGTAGAGATTGAAGGAGAAACAGTTTTAGAGAAATATGGAAGCATGGTTGAGAGCTCCAGAAGGTGTTATAAAAATTAATGTGGACGATGCATATGACGTTCATCTAAGGAAATGAGGTATGGGGGCAATAGCCAGAGATAATAACGGGAAGTTCATGGCTTCAGGCTGTAAAGAACTTCATTTTCTGGCGGATCCCTTTGTGGCCGAAGCTTATGCTTTGAGATATGGACTTGGCATGGTACAATATCTTGTTTGTAAAAACCCCGCAAAAGATATCTTGGAAGTAATATGTTTATTATCCAACACTTCTGCTCCGGTGCTCCTCCCCTGGAATTTTTTTGGCGCGTCAAACACAACAGCGGTGGAGATTTTTCCATACATGTTCGTAAGCGGGGGCACGATCGTAATTTCATTGTATGTCCACCGTCCGTACAACCCTATATAGACCCGTATGGCACGTGTTGTGTTGTACCTCGTTTTTGTACGTATCTACGGTCACGTGCGTGTGCCGAAATATAAAAGTCCTATAAAGATCTTGCTCACGTGACCTTTTTTTTCTTACGCGATATACACATATTGTATCAATACAGATTGAGCTGAATATGAGTTTCGGCGGATCCAACACATGGAAAAATAACTAACTATGGCCCTCCAACTTCATTTAGGGGGAGCACCGGAGCAGCCCTCATTATCCAATCGGAGAACAAGAAGGCCATTGACACTATGATCGGTGGAGGTTTTTTTATTGACTTCATCGGCAGCAATCTTTGATAAGTGTAGGATTACTTCTGATTTTGGAAAGATTTCTTTTAGCATTGTAATTGGGAGGCCAACTAGGCGGCACATCCTAACGACTACATTTAGTGCTCTGTCTAGTTGTTCAGTGGAAAAGTGGTTCAACTTGGTGTCTAATTATATCTGTCTGCATCAAACATAATTGTGCAGCTACGTACTACAAGTCAACAACTGTAAGAAAAATACATGTCCGTTTCTATATCTTTATTATGTTACTTTTTTTGCAGATAAAGATGTACTCTGCTCTGAATTATAAGAGGTTCTATTTTTTGAATGATGAGAATGATCATTCGCAAAAAAAAAGAATGATGAGAATGATCGATTTGTTTGGAATTTGACACAAATGGCTTGTTTACAGCGAAATCTATGTATGAGGATTTTATGAATGACCACACACCTTTTCTGCGAAAATACCTATGGAAAGTTAAAGTTCCTCTTAAGATAAAAATATTTATCTGCTTTCTGAGTAATAAGGTTTTACTTACTAAAGATAATTTAGCTAAAATACGGTAGAATGGGTGTACAAAATGTGTTTTTTGCGGAGAACATGAGACTATTGAACACCTCTTCATAACTTGCTCTTTAGCTAAACTACTTTGGCGCACGGTTAATTTCACTTTTGACATTCCACCTCCAACCAATATTACGAATATGTTCGGTAATTGGTTAAATGGAGTTGATAGACAATCTAAAGCTTTCATCCGTGTTGGGGGTTTTTGCCTTATGTTGGTCTATATGGAGGGCGAGGAATG
The DNA here is from genome assembly GCF_022539505.1 of Lolium rigidum. Taxonomy (NCBI): domain Eukaryota; kingdom Viridiplantae; phylum Streptophyta; class Magnoliopsida; order Poales; family Poaceae; genus Lolium; species Lolium rigidum. The sequence continues at coordinate 163,376,678 of NC_061512.1, forward strand.
ATATTATTGTTAACAAAAAACAATCTTTTCACTTTTTGCAGGTTATCCATATGGTGTCACATTGGGTTCAGTTGTGGGCTCTACTGTCACCGGAGGGACAGCGGGATGCTATGGCTACTGGATGCACATGCCTCCGGACGGTTGCTCGGGATATCTTGTGCCAGACTGGCTGGCGGCACAATACGTGGCTACGTTGATGTGTAGTCCAATTTTACTTTGTTTCTTTCGCTGGTTGATTTTTGTATCAATTCTGGGCGATGCCTGAGATGTTCTAAACTTTGTACTCGTAACTTTTTTAATAAAACGCCGTGTGCATCATCATGATGCAGAAGCCGAGATTTAAATCCCCATTTCGAAAAAAAATGTATCTAGGCATCTTTTAGTGTGTTAATTCACTCATTTTAGTCCATATTAAGATATCTGAAACATCTTTATTGTCATTCGGAACTGAGGGAGTACCTTTTTCAATATACAAGCTTGGGATTATTCTTCATTACACTTAGCGTTTAACTTAGTCATGTTAAACATATAAGACTGGATGAAATGAGAGTAATATATTGACTTCAATATATGTTTTTGAATGCTAGGAAAGCGCAAACCAGAAGACCAGAACATTAAGTCTTGATTTACCAGATAAGCTCAAGGAATAAACTACAATTTTCCCTTGAGTCAATACTACAATTGCACTGCCACAAAAATGCAGTATATAGTAATTTGTTTACGATGCATGCAACCACTCTATTATTGTCTAGAACTTAATAAGCACTATGCCAATAATATATTTAGAAACTCCAGAACTAAGGGGTCGACACTCGACACAACGATTGCACGAGCATATAGCTAGTGGCCAACGCCGTCGCTCGGCGTAGACCAAAGCGTCCGGCTACGTCCAACGCCGTGGTTCGCCGATGTATGATCAGCCGGCGGCCATGTTGTCCGAACATCGCCGCTGCCGCTGCCGGTGTTGGTGTGAGTGTGACTGGAAGCCTGGCTGGCATGCGCGTGCCGATCATCCGGCGCCACCCGAGCATGAACATGAGACGGAGAGGCCAGTAGGAAGACGAACAAGAACACCGTGGCATGCGGCAGAAGAGACATGGATATGGTGGTTTGAAGCTAGATTCAGTACTGGCCTATGCACGTGTGGACGATCTTGTATTGCTGAGGGCTTTGTTTGGATATTGTTAAGAAACTTGTTGAAAACTTGGGACGTACTTATAAGGAAATGAAAGTATACGGCCGGGCGATGCAGAGAATTCATCTCGAGAGAAAGACATGTAGTGCGGGTCAAGTACGGCTAGCGAAGTCAATCAACTTGACCATTTCCCTCGGATTGAGGCACACCATTTGATGATTTGAAGGAGTCCATGTCGATTGCCCTTTTCTGGGATCGGATTGGCGCGCCGTATGTGTGCTGACCTTTCACAAGACATCTACCAGCAGACAGCGCAGTAAAGCGTGCGGTCTATGTCGTCATCTGATGTTCTAACGGTAGCCAAGTTGGTCAAACTGAGGGACAGCCATTAAGAGCATATCTAACAGTCCCCGTATTCCTCTGCCCGTATAACGCGAGTATTTCGCTTCGTATTAAAAAATTGCTCACGGAAGAACATTCCGTCTAGCAGACCCCGTATTTCGTCCCGTATTTTTAAAAATTAAAATCCGGGAAATTTATCCATAGTTCATCTTCATTGATCATACTACGGATCATACATACATTGCGAGATCCTACATCTATCCTACATCTATTCGTCAAGGATGCGAATGGGATGAACGCGATGGCCGCCGCCTCCTCCTGCGCCTCCCGCGCCTCGAATTCCCGGACGGCGGCGATGGCCGCCGCCTCCTCCGGCCTCTGCCTCCGCTCGAGCCTTCTCGGCGGCATCCTTCTCGGATGCGGCCACCGCCTGCAGGAACGCCGCGTCCTCCTCTGCCTCCTCCGCTTCCTCCTCGCCGGCTCGCGGATCTCCTCCGCTTCCTCCGCCGCTTGTGCTGCCGATGAGCGCCGCCCACGCCGCCTTCGACGCGTGGTCACGCTCCCACTCGGCGCGCCACTTCTCGAAGTCGCCGCCGCTCATTGGCTTGAGCGGCGGATCTTCTTTGTACCACCGCCCGCCCGCGGCGAACTCACGGAGCGACGGCCGCACGTAAAGCGCGCCGGCGTACCAGCACGCCGCACGGCGACTCCCCGCGGTGGAGCGCTTGCATTGGCGCCGCCACGCCTCCTCGACGGTGTCCGGCGAGCGGGATAGCTTCGATCCGCTCGCGGATGACGCGGAACTGGACCGGCGAGAAGACATGGCCGCAGGCGGGGGAAATGCAGAGGCGAGCTCTGCGGGATTGCTCGCCGGAGCTAAGCGGGGACGCGGCGGCGCACGGCGGACAGTATAAGTAGGGGCGGTGGTGCGGATTTCCTGGGGCCCGTATTCGGCCGAAACGGGCCGGCCCGAATACGGGGCCTGCTAGACGGCCCGAACCGCGATCACCCCGTATCCCGCCGGAATTTTACGGGGTGGGCGGGTTTTAAGGGGCCTGTTAGACATGCTCTAAGCCCGACGATATGGTTAACAACCAGGACGGGTGGCCCTTTCACTATTTTTGTTCCCACCTCTCTCATCCCTCTCCTATGTCTATGTATCGATCCCTTCCCGGCGTTTGGTCGAAGAACATGAGTTTCCTGACGATCAACAACATAAACCAACACAAAAGAAGATAAAGAACAAATAGGTCCTTCTAGCATATGATCATGACACTGGATGGTTAGGAACACGCCTATCTGATTTAGGTCAAACAGTATGATCATGGTGCTTGCTTAACTCCTAAAAATTGCATTAGTGTAATCTACTGTAATTTGTTTTTTCTCAGCCTAGGTGAACATTATTTCATACTGTGCACCGATAAAACACTCAAGCGATATTTGTAATCAGCATGAAAGAAATGTTCATTGACAGCTAGCTCGTAGTAAGTAACAACCTGTAGATAGTCGGACAAAGGGGAAAAAATGGCGTGTTGCTCTCGCGGTACTCGATCTCAAACAGCTAGCTCGCAGAACTATTTAAGCACATGATGCAGTTGTTAATTCATAAAACCCGAACACAAGACATAATTACTGAAGGGATCCGAGCATCAACACATAATCCACTAGCATGGCCAACCTGGATATTCCTAGCAAAATCCTTATCATGAAAAGATGGAACAAGTATTCCAGAGAAATTTCAAAGCTCTCTTAATGTTCGATTCAGTATTCATACGTGATCCGAGCATTCATTTTTAAGTAGCAGGCCTATCACTACGTCAAAACGGTCAAAACGGAGAAGATGTCAATGAAAATTGCATCTACAATTTGTGATGCTCCATGCTTGTTTTACATCAATTCATATATGTTTTGTTTACACTTCGTTGCACTTTTACATGATTTCCGACACTAACCTATTAACAAGATGCCACAGTGTCAGTTTCATATTTTCTGCTGTTTTTGTATTTTAGAAAAGTTGTACATGAAATATTCTTGAAATTTGACGAAACAAAAGTCGAAGTCAATATTTTACCGAAACGAAGACGAAATCCAGAGGGGAGTCGAAGAGGCGCAGCAGGGCGGCCAGACCACCCCTAGGCGCGGCCTGGACCTGGCCCGCGCCTAGGGTAGGTCTGGGCCCACCAGGCGCCCCACCGACCTAAATCCTCCGCCTATTTATACATCTTCTCGGAAAAACCCTGAATACCCGAGCCTCCATCCACGAAAAGTTCCGTCGCGGCTGCCATCGTAGAACCCATCTCGGGGGGTTTTCTGAAGCTCTTCCCGGCATCCTGCCGGAGGAGAAAAATCATCGCCGGAGGCATCTACATCGCCATGCTCGTCTCTGAAGTGATGCGTGAGTAGTTCATCCTTGGACTATGGGTCCATAGAAGTAGCTAGATGGGTGTCTTCTCCACTTTGTGCTTCATGTATCGATCTTGTGAGCTGCCCTACATGATCAAGATCATCTTTATGTAATCCTATATGTTTGGTTTGTCTGGGATCCGATGAATATTGTCTACTATGTTGAGATTGATTATATATTCATGTCATATGTTATTTGTGATCTTGCATGCTCTCTCGTTGCTAGTAGAAACTCTGGTCAAGTGGACACTTGTGATTTGTTCACCCGAGTTGGATTACGATCTATGTATTATGTTGTAATGCCCATATCAAATCTCATAGTAATCATCTTGTCATGTATTGGTCGATACTCAATCAATTGTCCAGTTGTAATTTGTTCACCCAACATGCTATTTCTTTATGGAGAGACACCTCTAGTGAACTGTGGACCCCGGTCCTATTTTCTTTACTGATAAATTCAACTGCAATTATGTTCTGTTTACTTTATGCAAACATCTTTTTCCACTCGGTACGTCTAAATCTTTGTGTTCAGCAAACCAGTGAGATTGACAACCTCACTGTAAGTTGGGGCAAAGTACTTTGGTTGTGTTGGGTGCAGGTTCCACGTTGTTTCTGACGCCGATAGTACGCCCTACCACTAGTCAGCCAACAACACCTTCAGAAGTCACGCTTTTCTCCTACTGGTCGATTAAACCTTGGTTTCTTACTGAGGAAAAACTTGCTACTGTGATCATCAATCATCTATTCTGACAGAAAGCACAGGAACACTAGTTTTCTTGGATTTACTAGGATGTGAAACAATATTAGAAGCATCTTCACAAAATATAATATGTCTATCTTCTACATTTTCAGTAACCATGTCCTTTACTATAGCTACCGCAGGTTCAACCGTTATTTGTTCATCAAGTTCTATAGGTTTGTTTTTACTTTTATTAACCACACTAGTTACAATAGAATGTTCCTTTACCTTGGCAGAGAAGGGTACTTTCTGAATATAAGGTTCAGGCAAAACATGATCAGCAGTACAAACTTCAATATTTCTAGCAGGAACACAATTAACAATATTCTTATAAGGTGCATGATACTTCCTCCACTCCTTTTTGGGAACCTCAAGATAAGAGGCAAAAGCCTTAAAACAATTTGCAAGAATTTGAGAATCAAGACCATAAACAACACTAGTATTACGAAAGTCATCAGTTTGCATAAAAGATTCAATGCATTCATAATCATAATTAATACCCGACTTTCTTCCTTTATCATTCTCCCATCCTTCAGTGTTTTTCTAAATGTGGTTAAGAAGATTCCATTTAGCATCTTCCTTCATATGTGTAAATGATCCAGAACAAGAAGCATTCAATAAATCCTTATCATGAAGAGAAAGCCTTGCATAGAAGTTATTAATAACAATATTACTGAGGAGCTCATGAATGGGGCATTTGAGCACTAGTGACTTCAATCTCCTCCACGCTTGGACAATACTCTCTCCATCTTGAGGCCAAAAATTATATATTTGATTCCGATCTTTATGAATCTCACTTGGAGGATATAATTTAGAATAAAAGATCGGCCATTCTTCAGCATCTTATACCATTCTGCAGCTCTTCCCTTAAGTGATAAAGAGAATAACTTCCTCTTAACTTGGTCCATTGAGATACCTGCACACTTGAACAACTCGCATAATTCATGTATAAAGAGTAAATGACCACCCGGATGGACAATTCCATCTCCATAATTGCAGTTATTCATAACACGTTCAACAATTTTCATAGGTATTTTAAAAGGATCCAATTGAGCACGCGGTGGTTCATCTACTACCGTAACACTAGTAGTAGTAATTCTAAATAGAGAGTCCAACGGAGACGCCTCCATAATGAAATAAAACAGTAGCAGACAGAAATAAAATTAGCACTTACGGTCAAAGTTACCTTTACCAGTTCCACTCTTCAATAGCGCTTCACTCCCCGTAACGACGCTGGAAAATAATCTTGATGATCCACAAGTATAGGGGGTGTATCATAGTACTTTCGATAAATAAGAGTGTCGAACCCAATGAGGAGCATAAGGTGTTGACGAGCAATTTTGATCGAGGATTCACTGTAAACACTAGCAAACAGGTTTGCAGGGATATTTGGTATTGCAGATAAATAAAGTACGAGTAAATAAAATGCAGTAATAATAATTGCAGCGAGTGGCCCAATCCTTTCTATAGCAAAGGACAAGCCGGTTGTTGTTCTTATGATGACCAAACGTTCCTGAGGACACACGAGAATTTCGTCAAGTGCTTTCGCTTCACATAGCTCAATAATCTTCAATGGTTTGGTAAGTGTTGTGTGGGTGAATCTATGCTAATGCACGTCCCCATACTTGGACTAATACATACTTGTGATTATACCTCTTGCAAGCATCTGCAACTAAAAAAAGTAATTAAGATAAATCTAACCACAGCCTTAAACTCTGAGATCCTACACTCCCTCGATCACCGGTTTCCTAACGGGGTTTGGGTTTCTGTCGCTCCCACAACCCCACAATTAGTAGCCAAATACAAGATGCATTTCCCTAGGCCCATAAAGGTGAAGTATCATGTAGTCGACGTTCACATGACACCACTAGAAGAATATCACCACAACTTAAATATCAAATCATTGCATTTTACTGAATATAGTTCCACTACTAGCAACATGACTTCTCCCATGTCCTCAAGAACTAAACGAACTACTCACGAGACGTATATGGATCATAATCAGAGGTGATACAATGATGAATAACAATCTGAACATAAACCTTAATTCAGTGGTTTCACTCAATAGCATCAACTACAAGGAGTAATTAATCAACACCGGGAAAGTTTCCCCTATGAACTAGACAAGTATCAAACCCAAGATATTACAGCGGGATGATGTGGAGATGGTGGTGATGATGGTGCTGGTGGTGGAGATGATGGTGATGATGATCCCGATGAAGTCCATCTCGATGGCGGTGACGATGGCGACGATTTCCCCCTTCAGGAGGGAATTTCCTCGGCAGAATTCTGCCTGCAGGAGAGTTTTTCTTTCTCTCTGGTTCTCCGCCACGCGTAGCGGCGGCGAAATATTTCTCTGGTCGCTACCCCGATCTTAGGTTTCCCGAGGGGTTTAAATACGCGAGGGGGCATCCTCAGAAGTGGGCCAGGGTGCCCGGACCATGCCTAGGCGCGGCCGAGGGCTGGCCCGTGCCTAGGGATGGTCCGGCCCCCACCGGGCCCATCTCAGCCTCCCCTTCGGCTTTCTCCGTCATGCTGGAAAAATAGGGTTTTCGTATCTTTGTTGGGAATTGTTGGTCTTCAGAAATATGGTGCCTTGACGGTCCTTTTTCCAGCAGATTCCTGGCTCCGGCGATTAATTCTCCAATAATCATCAACCATGCAAAAATAGATAGAATAACATAAGTATCACCTCTAAATATGAAATATATCAATGAATAATAGTAAATTATGATATAGAATAGTGATGCAAATTGGACGTATCAAGGAGCAGGGCGTCATATGTGGGTGAAGGAACAGGGCGTCGGATGTGGGCGAGAGGAGGCGGTCACCGTCACCGGAGTGGAGATGGTCACTATAGCCAGAGGAGGTAGTCACCGTCGTCGGAGAGGAGGTGGTGCTCCTCTTTGGGGAGGAGAAGAGGAGAGGAGAAGCTGGAAGAGGAGGAGAGGAGAAGGTGAATAAGTGAAAGAGGAGGAGAGAAGAAGGTGGAGAAGTGGAAGAGTAGGAGGGGAGAAGGTGGAGAAGAGGAAGCGGAGGAGGGGATAAGGTCGAGAACGGGTAGATGATGAGAGGAAATTTTGAAACTAGAGAGAGGGATTTTTTTTTGGATTTTTCAGATCTGAAATTTTACTGCGCGGAAATCTAAAACTTGAAAAAACATTGTTTCCCTTTCGATTTTTGGGAATCTAAAAAATCGGTAAACGACATTTTGCATTGGAGGTCGGATGCAACCAGAAAAACCATTTTACCAAAACATGACACCATTCTGCATAATACATCAAAATTCATGTTTGTTAATTTTCCTTAGCTAGATTACATAACACATGGTCATCTCGAAGGATTCTATTTTTTCAAAACTAAAAAAAGGCGATACCGATCCACGGGGGGGGGGGGTGCAAATCCTAGGAATAGTAGTAGGGTGCACAAAATAGGGCACGCTGCCAATATTTTGGCTCGCCCGCACCCGTCAACCCCAATATATTGGAAGCAGGCGGGCAAAGACACACACGACCGGTATTGAGATAGCAGTCGCGTGCCCCCATTGGCACGCGTTGCGGATACTCTCTGAACCCAAGTACAGTCGGGGCCCACCTACTAGTCGTGTGCGCTACTCTCCACTTCACTCAAGTCCTTCACTCTAAAATTCCACCAGATCTACAAAAGCTATTGGAGGAATCAGATAGGAAGAACAAATAGGAGGAGGAACACCAAATTTCTCCAAGATTTATATCTAGTGGATCCTCCTCACAAAGAGAGGGATTTGATTGGTCAAAAAGTAGATCTAGATCTCCTCTCTCTTTTCCTCAAATATGAGAAAGAATCATGGAGAGATTAGAGGGAGAGGAACCTTCTCAAAGTCAACAATGGAGCAGAGAGAGAGATAGTAGGAGAAGCAACTAGCTCAATGGAGAGGAAGGCGGTCATATATGGCCCCCAAAATGGAATCTAACCGTTACAAACACACCCAAAAAGCGCCAGCATCTGGACCTTCCGGCCATGGTCGGACCACTCCGGCCGAGTTAGACTGTGCATCAATTCGTTGGGACTCCAAGTGCAGAGTATTGTAGCAAGCGTATTTTTCCTACAAGGGTGACTCGAGGGTTTATATCGAACTCTCGGAGAATTGGCTTAGAAGCTGACTTTTTTATCTCCTCTTCTACCAACCTGCAAAATAAAGTTCTTGTCCTGTGTTTCCAACTCCACCGTGTGGTTGTCAAGCACAAAGTTTCATATAAGTAATAGAAAATACAAGTAAGAAGTAAAGTTAAGTAAAGTAGACAACCTAAGTAAACTAAATAAAAGCAAATAAAGACTAATGGTGTTTGGGTTTTTTGTGTGTGTATGCGAAGAAAGTTTTTTTATAGTATTTTCGGATTAATAAATAACAGAACAGTAAAAGTGTTGGAAAGGTGTTTCTAGTGATTTAAAATGGACCGGGGTTCATGGGTTCACTTGTCTACTCTTTTTTAAGTTGTAGTGTACCATGTACACTAAAAAATCACCAATGACATAATATTGGCGGAACTTCAATATGTGTTTGATAAGCATTCATATGGGAATTACGTCCTAACATATAGATGATGTAACACATCTCTCTTATACTCCTCAAGAAAGGAAAAACTCCAAGCAATATTAAATTAAGAATAAAGAGAGTATAGCCTTAAGTAATATGCATAATGTTTGAATATCAAATATGCTACCTTGAATAAACAAGTTTATCACACTGTCACATGATAATTATAGCACATGTATTCACTTTCTCACTAGTGAAGCGGAAAAAGAAAGGTAAATACCATAGTAGATCTTGAATTTGTTGTCACGATTCATTCACTACCACCATGCTAATCCATCTAATACACACATCTCCCCACACATGTTCTTGCATATAAGTTGGATCAGAACAAATAATTAAGAACGGGGTACATGATAGGGTACATGATATGCATCTATCAATACACATCTTACACATAATAGATTCTGATTTCATATCAATATCATATAATAAAGATCCTCCACATAGGAATTACATATATGATCGTAATCATGCTGGGAAGCTCATATCATACTACATCTATGAAGACCAAGAGAGAGATAGATCAAGATACTGCCACAAACCCATAGTTCAGAGGTGGACTAATCCCTCTTCATCATGGTGATGATGGTGGAGATTTTGGAGAAGGTGGAGATCCTCCGATGGCGGCTCATGCGGAGTTTCCCCCTCATATCTTCGCTAGTTCTGGCTTTATTTCAGTGTTTCTCTATTTCCGCCGTGCTCTCTGTGAGGAAGCCTCGGGAAGTTCTTTATATAGGGGTTTTTAGGTCAGAAGTCCTTGGGAGAAAGAATCAAGCAAATCAGACGGTCAAGAAGGGAAAGAGACCTGGTGGCACACCCTCCCTGCCTGGGCACACCACCAAGGGTCTTTAGGCTCTCCTGGCGCATATGGTGAGATCCAAGCACTCCAGATGCTTCTCTTGATGCAATATTGGCACCCACAAAATCCTAGCTGAATTTGATTTCGTTTAGGTCCTTGAAAGTAAAAAATACACACAACAGAGATCTCCTCTCCTGCAGAGTTATAACCAAAATAAGGGGTTCATTGGTAATCCCCAAAAATCAATATAAAACATGGATATAACATCATATATGTTGCAAATATGTGGAAATATGTGTCAACAAACTACAAAGTTCATGCATGCATTTTACATGCATCATACGGCAACTAACCTATAAACCGGTATCCCAACTAAAGCATGAGAGCGGTAAGAAAGAACCCTATCAAGAACAAACCTTAACCTTGCACATTCCACGTGAGCTCGATGATGACGATCTTGACAACAAGAAGATGGAACACCTTTCTTGATTGTGCTTGCTTGACAAAGTGATACGTCCAAAACGTATCTACTTTCCCAAACACTTTTGCTATTGTTTTGCCTCTAATTTGTGTATTTTGGATGCAACTAACACGGACTAACGCTGTTTTCAGCAGAACTGCTCTGGTGTCTCGTTTTTGTGCAGAAATCCAACTTTCGGGAAAATCCTCGGAATTTATGCGAAAGGCCCTATTTTCCCGGAATATTGACGGAGCCGGAAGGACAAGCCGGTGGGGGCCCGAGGGCCCCACACACTAGGCCGGCGCGGCCCAGGAGGGGGGCGCGCCGCCTTGTTGTGTGGCGGCCTCGGCTGGCCCCCGACGCCCTCCTTCGGACTACTTATTGCCTTCGACCTAAAAACGCACGGGGTTAGTCGAAATCGCCGGAAACCATCCGATGACGCCGCCACCGTCGCGAAACTCCGTCTCGGGACCAGAAACTCCGTTCTGGCACTCCGCCGGGACGGGGAATTGGAGGAGATCATCGCCATCATCACCACCGACGCCTCTCCATCGACCAGCCATGCTTCCCCCATCCATGTGTGAGTAATTCCCCCGCTGTAGGCTGAAGGGGATGGTAGGGATTGGATGAGATTGGTCATGTAATAGCATAAGATTGTTAGGGCATAGTGCCTAGTGTCCGTAATTGGTACTTTTATGATATTGTTGCAACTTGTTATGCTTAATGCTTGTCACTAGGGCCCGAGTGCCATGATCTCAAATCTGAACATGTTATCAATTCATGATGATATTCATTGCTTTATGATCTTACCTGCAAGTTGTATACACGTATTGTTTTCCGGAACCCGAGGCCCCAAAGTGACAGAAATTGGGACAACCGAAGGGGATGGCGGTGATATGAGGATCACATGTGTTCACGGAGTGTTAATGCTTTGCTCCGGTGCTCTATTAAAAGGAGTGCCTTAATTTCCGATAGATTCCCTAGAGGCCCGGCTGCCACCGGCTGGTAGGGCAAAAGATGTTGTGCAAGTTTCTCATTGCGAGCACGTACGACTATATATGGAACACATGCCTATTGATTGATCAGTACTTGGATACCGTTTTATTATTATCTGCAAATGCCCTGCTTTGATTGTTACATGAGTTTCTCTCATCCATCCAACGCCCATTCATCCATCCCTGTGCCTACAGTATTTTAATCCTGCTGTTTACTATAATCACTATTGCTGTCTTTGTTACTCTGCTGCTGTTATTTCACTACTGCTACTGCTATAAAACTGTTACTACTGATAAACTCTTGCGAGCAAGTCTGTTTCCAAGTGCAGCTGAATTGACAACTCCGCTGTCAAGGCTTTCAAGTATTCTTTGTCTCCCCTTGTGTCGAATCAATAAATTGGGTTTTACTTCCCTCGAAGACTGTTGCGATCCCCTATACTTGTGGGTCATCAAGACTATTTTCTGGCGCCGTTGCCGGGGAGCATAGCTTCTTCGATTGATATTGTTCGCTGCAAATTCTTCATCATGGGTAAACCTCGCGATCCTAAAGTCGCTATATTACCATCCACTACAAGAAAAGGTACAACTCTGAGTACCTCTGCTGCTCTTGATTCACCATCTGTGATTGATAAACTTGTTTCACCACCACATGCTTCACATGCTCGGTACTTATGCTAGATCTGAAAATTCTTATAATATTGATGATGCTTCCGCTGTGCTTGATGATAGTGGTTCATTGGGATCTTTTCTAGATGCTACAATTGCTAGGTCTAGACAAATTGAAAATGCTGAAACTCCTAATGAAAATGCTGCTACACCTGTTAATTCACCTGAGTCTGTTGAATACTCTAGTGATGATCTTGATGAACAATATGTAGAACTTGATGATGATTTTATTGATAAATGCAATGCTACTACTGATGCAAGAAAAATTAAAAAGTTGCTTGCACAACATACTGTTAGATATAAACTGTCTCCTGATCCTAAATTTGCCACATCTCCTATAAACATTAAGGATAAAGATTATGATTTTTCTCTTGATTTGTCTCATATATCTATTGTGGAGAAAACACCTTTACGTGGTACTGAAAAAGAAAGTGCTGTAGAACACATGATTGAGCTATCTACTCTTAGTAGCTTGTTTTCTGATGATGTTAAGAAGCGTACTTATTTCGTTGCTAAAATTTTCCCTTTCTCATTAAAGGATGATGCTAAAACTTGGTATAATAGTTTGCCACCTGATTCTATTAATAGTCCAAAAGAATTGCTTGATGTTTTCTTCCGGAAATACTTTCTGCTAGTGCTCAACATATTGCTTTGCGAGAGAATTTATAACTTTGATCAGGAAGATGGAGAGAAATTGCCTGAGGCGTGGGCTAGATTTTGCTCTCTTATTAGAGCTCGGCCTGACCATGATTTGGAAAAGCATGATTTACTTGATATATTTTATAGTGGAATAACCATTGAGTCTAGGGCATACCTGGATAGTTGTGCTGGTTGTGTTTTCAGGAAAAGAACTCCGGAAGACGTCGAAGAATTATTGGCGAGAATAGGCCGGAATCATGATGATTGGTCTACACCTGAACCAACCCCGACACCAATATTGAAGAAGAGGGGTATGATTAAATTAAATGATGAAGATATGAGGGAAGCCAAGAAATCTCTTAAAGAGAAGGGTATTAAGTCCGAAGATGTGAAGAATTTACCTCCCATAGAAGATTCATGTAAGATCACTCCCCCTTCATCCATGATTGAGGTACACTCTCTTGAACGCTTTACTAGAGAAGATACTCCATATTCAAAACCTCCTCCTCAATGCTTAGATGAGTTTGATAATTATATTGTTAAGCAAAGTAATTTCAATATGAGAGTAGAGAATCATTTAATGGAAAATTCTCGAGCTATTGGTGAATTGCATGGTATTGTGGAGAGAACCTCCAATGATGTTAAGATGCTTGCTAAACATTTTCAAATGGTTCAAACTCAAATTGATCAACTCACTAAAGTCCAAAATGACTTGTTAAAAGATAATTCTAAAGAAAAGCATGCTTATGAAGTAACAACTAGAGGCGGTGTTTCTACCCGGGATCCTCTATATCTCGAAGGGCATCCCAAAAGAATTGAACAAGATTCTCAACGAACTGAAACTAGTGTTCCATCTAAGAAAAAGAAAAATAAACATAAAACTGTTGTAGAATCCTCTGAGCCTGTTAATGATCCTAATAGCATTTCTATTTCTGATGCTGAAACTGAAAGTGGTAATGAACATGATAAAGATAATGATAAGAACGATGCTTCTGATAAAGAAGAGGTTGAAGAAGAACCTGAAAAGCATGCTAAAAATAAAAAGTATACTAAAGAAGATTTTATTGCTAAGAAACATGGTAGTGAAAGGGAACCTTGGGTTCAAAAGCAAATGCCTTTTCCTGCTAAGAAACTAAAATCAAAGGAAGAAGAACACTATAATAAATTTTGCGATTGGATGAAATCTTTATTCCTGCAAATACCTTTGGTCGATGCTATTAAATTGCCTCCTTATTCAAAGTATATGAAAGATATTGTGTCTAACAAAAGAAAAATTCCTAATGAGGAGATTTCCACTATGCTTGCTAATTACTCTTTTAACGGTAAGGTTCCAAAGAAGCTTGGCGACCCAGGTATACCGACTATTCCTTGTTCTATTAAGAATAATTATGTTAGAACTACTCTATGTGATTTGGGAGCGGGTGTTAGTGTTATGCCTTTCTCTCTTTATAAGATACTTTATTTAGATAAGTTGATACCGACTGATATATCTTTGCAAATGGCTGATAAATCTACTGCTATTCCTGTTGGTATATGTGAGGATGTTCCTGTTCAAGTTACTAATAACTGCTTGATATTAACTGATTTTGTTGTGTTGGAAATGCTCGAAGATGATAATATGTCTATTATTCTTGGGAGACCTTTTCTTAACACCGCAGGGGCTGTTATTGATTGCAATAAAGGAAAAGTTACTTTCAATGTCGATGACAAGGAGCATACCGTTTATTTTCCCAAGAGGATTGAGAAAGCATGTGGAGTTAATACAATTTCTAATGTGAGAACTATCAAAGTGGGAACCATTGATTGTCCAATATATGAGCCTAAAGAAGAATATCAAACTCTTTTGATTGGATCCATATCAATACAATACAAGGTAACATGATTGATTTGAGGTTTAATTCTTCTTATGATATGTAAAATTTATTTGGTGGCAAGACTTGATCAACCTTGTTAACAAATTCATTTTATATGCATAGAAGAGCTAAACAACATCTCTTTCTCCCTCCACTTGATCTACTTGCTGTAGCACTTTTGTTTTGCAAAGCTCTTTAGTTAATTAGAGATTTCAAAAAATTTCCTGCCCAGTAATAATAATTTTGACACCCAGAAATGTGCATTTTTCAAAGTTTTCAAAAATTCACAAAAATTATACCAATGGTCCTATTTTTCGACGAGGCACACGGGAACACACAGGGATGACCGGTGGGGCACCCAGGGTGGCACCCCACAGGCCGGCACGACCAGCAAGGGGGGCGCGCCACCCTATTGTGTGGGCCCCTCCTTGCCCCACTTCATCATCTCTTCCTCCCACTCTCTTCTCTCTCCCGAAAAAACTCGCAGCAGGTTCCTCTCACTCGCGTTTCTGCTCAAGAGCTCAAGATTTCTCGATCTCTTTGCTCAGCCCAGATTTCTGTCTGAAATTTGGCACATTTGCTCTCCGGTATGTGACTCCTCCGATTATCCAAGTAGAATTTTGTTTGGTGGAGTATATCTTGAATATTTTGCTGCTGTAGGTAACAGGTTTAGTGAGCTTGCATGCTTGTTCTAAGTGGTAGAAACTAGTTTGGATGTATGATTAGTACTCTAGCAAGTTCCTATAGTAGTTTCCCTCAATTATATGTCACCAAATTTTATATTGTTTGTTGAAAAATTTCAGAAAATGGAAGGGAGTAGGCACCAACTCAACCAACAAGAATTGGAGGTGCAACAGGTCATGAGAGTTCACCGCGAAGAAGGAGTATACCCCCCTTACTACCCGTGCGTGGATTTTATGAGAAGTGCAGAAATCTTGCAAGATGTTCAAAGTCTAATCTCTCGTGCAGGGTTGGATGATTTTGTTGTTGGTGAACCATGCCAATATGCAAAATTGACTATGTCTGTAGTGCAGGATTTTGAATTCAATTGGTCGCGATCTAACCCCATGGTTCGGTACAAAATTTATAATAAAACTGTCAACTTGCCATTCAATGATTTTTGTGCAGCAATCAGAGTGCCGCAATGGGGATCATGCGAGAAGATAAGGGGATCGCCGCAAGAGCTCTTGAACCTCTTCAAGATGATTTGCCATGGAAGAAGCTACTCAGAGGATGGTGGTAAAATCAGTAGTATTCAACTCCCAGATATTCGTTACTTTGCTTATTTCATCACCAAATGCGTTCTTGCTAGAAAAAATGCAAGTAAGTTATCTATCCAGGATTTAGCCTTTCTAGCTGCTGCATTACAAGGTAGGGATTTCTAGTTTCGTGCCCCTGGTTCGTTAGTTGTACTCAGTTTTCCCTAGTCCCTTAGTTTTTCCTCAGTTTTCCTCTCCTCTAGTTTGAAACACGCACAAGTGCTGGAACGGCCGGTAGCCGTCAGGTCAGAGGCCTTGACCGTTAGTCTGACCGGGTGGGGCCGCACGGGGCAGCTCCTCCACGACGGGTAGGGTCGGGAGACACGTCGGAGCAGCCATCCATCTATCGCTAACGTGTGGGCCGTTTTATTTCATGATTTTATACGCGGTGCTGCCAATGACAAATGGGGCCGCTCTATAGGGCTGCCGCGAGCCAATGACCAGTGGGGTCGTATATTTTTCGGGAAAACTCATATATTGCCGCTCCGTGGTGCCTCCACAGCCAATGACCGATGGGGTCGTCTATTTTTCAGAAAAACTCACATATATTGCCGCTCTGTGGGGCTGCCGCAGCCAATGACCAGTGGGGTCATCTATTTATTTAGAGAAAATCATATATTGCCGCTCTGTGGGGCCTCCGCAGCCAATGACCAGTGGAGTCGTCTATTTTTCAGGAAAAGACACATATTGCCGCTCTGTGGGGCTGCCGCAGCCAATGACCAGTGGGGTCGTCTATTTATTTAGAGAGAAAAAAATCATATATTGCCGCTCTGCGGGGCCTCGCGCAGCCAATGACCAGGTGGGGTCGTCTATTTATTTAGAGAAAATCATATATTGCCGCTCCGTGGGGCCTCCGCAACCAATGACCAGTGGGGTCGTCTATTTTTCAGGAAAACTCACATATTGCCGCTCTGATATATGTCTTTAGAGAATATCATAGAGAGAAGCAGCAAGTTCGCTAATTAATTATTCTTAAGCTAGACCGGATAACCGCTGGCAGCTCGTTCCCCGCCGTCGGACGGAGCAGCCATCGCCGGCGCCTCGTCGCGCCGCCGGCTCCGTCCCCGGTGGCGTCGGACGAACCGCGGCGCTGCACGTCAACCACGGCTCCAACACTTCTTTCGTCCGCACGCATTGTACCCACCGCAGGAAAGTCCGCCGCAAGCAGCATCCGCCGCCCACGACGACCGGGATTTGTTCCGCGCACCAATTGGTATAGCTTGGTAAGACCTCCGCTTCGCCTCCCCCGCCCCCTAATCGATTCGGTTCCCGTAATTTATTGGAGTTTGCAGGTACGAAATAGTCCTCAATGTCAGGTCGTAGCGGGTACACCGGCGAGGGTGGCGATTCGATCATGTCGTGGCCACGTTCTACTTCTCCTACCTCGTCGGAAGTGCAGGTATCTAGCTTCAGCTCTCTGTACTACCGTTGAATTTGAAGTTCCTCCATGGCCTGTTGGAGTGATTTCAGTTGTTCTTTTTTTCCATTATTGTTACAGCTTAGCCGAGCAAGCCGATGATCCATGGTACATTGCATACCAAGATGAATCAACCCAGTGGTGTAGCCAGAGGATGGATTTGGAGGAGAAGGTGGCCAATTTAGGTGATGAATTGGCCCGTAAAAACCTGATGATATTCGAGCTGAAGCGTATTGTGGAGGAAGAAAAGAAGAATTCATAGCTTATTCGCAAGGAGATGTTGAGAGTTGAGACAAATCTTGCCGTATTTGATCAAGTGGTAGAAAATCTAGAACATGAACTTAAAGTGATGGGAAAGGAGAAAAGTAGATTCATCTGTGCAGTTTTATTAGGTGTCATCCCTGTCCTAGCAGTTATGTGGTTCTGGTAGACGATTTAGTATAGAATTGTTATTCGAGTAGATGGCTCTAACCACTGTATTTTGTTGTGGCTCTAAGCACTGTATTTTGGTGTACAATTTCCTATTTGTGGTAAGTAATGCGCACGATAATTTTAGCATGCATGAACATTTTATAAAAGTGAAGGGATCCCAAAAGTGAAAGCATGTACCAGCCTCCTGATCAAATACATATCAATATCTTCCCAATCAAGTTGGGATAGAATTCAAATCATACATACGGATGTACATGGACACATCAAGAACGTGGAGAAGCTTTTTTTGAGATGGAGGTAGTAGTTCGAACAATTTTATCCCAATTGGAAATTGAAAATTACAAATTTATCATAATTTATCCCAATTTGCGGCGTTGAACACGGCCGCGCAGCGATGGGCAAGAAAGGCCGGGACGACGGGCGGCCGAGGGGGTGGTCATCCGCGCCATCCGCCGTTGAAGCGATGTTATCGGCGATGGCTTCAATGTTCGTGGCATCGATGACCATTGTCGGAACCGCCGCTGTCTTGGTGTACTTCATCAGCGACGGATCTGCAGAGGGCTGGATCGGCAGCTTTGCAGCGCGGTTGTAGACGATGGCTTCAATCGTCTTGGCATCGATTCGCACTCTCGGCACCGGAAGTGAGACATCAACAGGCTCCGACATTGAAGGGCTGGGTCCGCGCCGTCGAAGCGATGTTGTAGGCGATGGCTTCAATGTTCGTGGCATCGATGACCACTGTCGGCACGGCCGCCGTCTTGATGTTCTTCATCATTCAACAGATCTGAGAATAGAATCGAAAGTGAGACAGAGAGAGACATTTCAACTATTTCTGACGGTCAGATCCTCACCGGCACTCTTAGATCCATGGCGCACGCACGGTTAGATCCGCGCCGCCGCACGCCGCCGCACGCACGGTTAGATCCGCGCCGCCGCACGCCGCCGCACGCCACCGCACTCCGCCGCACGCACGGTTAGATCCGCGCCGCCGCACGCACGGTTAGATCCGCGCCGCCGCGACCGCCGGAGTAAGAGAGGAAATACGAGAGAGGAAGATGCGACTGGAATATGCGACTGCCAGGGTTGGTAGGTATGTGCTCTGCTCTTGTCTCCGTATGCGTCCATCGTGGTAGAGAGAGAGATACGAGCCGTCCGATCATAAATGATCGAACGGTGCAAGCGTTCGTTGAGCTTTCAAGCAACCAAGATCCGTGTGACATACATCTCGACCAATCGGAGATCGGCCGGTGAGTACAAGTTAGGAAAACCGAGTAGAACTAAGAGGGGGAAAACCGAGGAAATGTTTATCGGAAGGGCAAAACCGAGTAGGACTGAGTAAAACAAGTGGGCCCGGAGGGGGAAAACTGAGTAACACTAAGTAAAACAGGGGCACCCAAATAATAAAGGGACTAAGGGAAATTGAAGCTTTTGGCATAAAAATTATAAAATTGTGTTATTTGAACAATATATTACATTTTGGCCGACTAGATATTGTTTGCAACTCAAAGATACACAAGTGTGACGAATTTGGACTCATTTGGACAAAGTTTGTAAGCATAGTGGGTATTTGGGAGGTGTATTGAGCAGTAAAGCCCCTGCATCTTCATATCTAGTAGCTCATGGACTAGGAAGTGGTTTTGAAGCTTTTGGAATAAAAACTTCATATCTCTATATTTCCTTTTCCATTATTATTTCTCTAGGTTGTAGGTAACATAACAAGGCTCCATGGGAAGGTTCCACCATGTCTTGAATTATTTTGAATTGAACCCTAAAACCCTAAAACCCTAAACCCTAGAGAAAATGATAAATGTGGCTTAAATGTGGCATACAAATTGTTCATACAAATTCAAATTGTTGAACACAAAGGCATCCCCAATACAAATTGTTCATACAAATTCAAATTGTTCATACAAATTCAAATTGTTCAACACAAAGGCATCCTCAATACAAAGGGAACCCCAATACAAATTGTTCAACACAAAGGGATCGCCAATACAAAGGGAACCCCAATACAAATTGTTCATACAAATTCAAATTAGTTGTTCAGAATAAAATCTTTCTCTTGCTCCTGGTGTGACTCGCCGGGCCACCACCTTACTCCGGTAACCCTAACGGGGATATTACCGGTGTCTACCTTCCTTTTGCCCTCTTTCTTGTTCTTCTTCTTCTGCAAAGCTTGTGCTTTTTCTTCTGCCATGTACTCTTCGAAGTTAGCTTCTATCATGGCCTTACTACTTTCGTGGCATTCTCGACTATACTGTTCCCTCTCCTCTAGACTCATCGGTTGAAGCCATTCTACATCCATCTGTTCCCTCTGCTCTCCATCCAATGGTTCAAGCAGCTCTACATCCATCTGTTCCCCCGCTCTCGATCCATCGGTTCAATCTCCTCATGTTGAACTGCTGCTTCAATCTCCTCTCGCATTTGTTGCTTCAATCTCCTCATGTTGAACCGCTCGCTTCAATCTCAAGTTGAATTGTCTGCTTCATTCTCCTCTCGCATTTTCGCTCCCGCTCTGATCTTCCATTCCAAAAGCTGGGTCAACTCCATTTTTACAAAGCCTAGCAATGTGGCCAGGGATTCCACAACGTTTGCACTTACGTTTTCGAATCGGTGCACCACCCTCTGCACTAGCTCTGATCCTATTCTTCCTCGGCCTATGATGACCCACAAGTATAGGGGATCGCAACAGTCTTCGAGGGAAGTAAAACCCAATTTATTGATTCGACACGAGGGGAGGTAAAGAATACTTATAAGCCTTAACAACTGAGTTGTCAGTTCAGCTGCACCTGGAAAAGCACTAGCAACAAGGGTGATGT
>NC_061512.1:163397311-163418503 GCF_022539505.1 Lolium rigidum
AGCTGGTAAGTAAGAAACCATGCACATCTCATAAATCCCACATTTTTCAGGCGACAACACATGCTCGCTAACATGCAGGATATCAGACAGATCACGCCCCTTTGTCAAGGGGCATACAGCTTTGACAGGGTGGGCGATCATTCCCGCGGTTGCCTGTACTCGATCATCTCCGGGCAGTAGCGCCTGGACAACACCTCAACCTGCTCGATGAAAGGCTTCTCCCTGTGGCCGCCAATGCCACGGACTATCTGGTTCCATCTTTGGCGGCAGACTTCACCAGATCTGAGCAGAGGGAAACACCCCAGTTTATTACAACCAAAAGGAAAGATAGTAACACAATTCGTTTCTTTTGGAATACACAACACAGAACAAAGAAAGTAACAAGTGCTAGTGTATGTCAGGATTACCGACGGGATTTACTGAACTATGTGCATGATCCAACCGCACACTATCCCTAGCTATTATTGTCCATTTACCTAATGTTATAGTATCTCAATAAACAAAGCCAATAGCTCTGTTAGCAAACTCTTCAAATGTTAAGGGTAAAGACGTTGGCTTTTGCTTCATATCCTTCAAAGCAAATATTATTTACTCCAACAACAAGGCCATCTTAGTTTGATCATAATGCATTCGAATGTTTGGGACTCTTGAAGTCAACATGAACTTGATTGACTCGTAAAAATAAAATTCGGTAAGTTCACCATACTACTGTGTGATTAGGAACATGGTGAAGTTGAAGGCTGTGAGCTAAATTAGCAGCAACGCTCACCTGTGATCGAGAAGGCTGTCCCAATCGACATCTTCGACGCAAACAGCATCATCCTTCTGGAGCCTGTTTTATTTTGTTAAGAAATTAGCACATGGAGTATACGCTGTTTTCATGACAAGACGCTTAAACATATGTGAAAAAAATCAAACATATCCTTTTCAATACACTATAACTTCAACTGCAATGCAAATCAATAGCAATGAACAACTCGACAATCAATAAGAGTGTATGATGGCCTCTAAAAGTTCTCCTATCAAAATCATGTTTTGTGCATATACAGATTCCAACCAACTCTCCTAGGCTACTAGCACGTCAAGAGAGAAGTAAAAGACTTGTGTTCTGTTGTGTTGAAGCTTATGTGCAAATTAGGTGAAAATATGAAACTGTGTAAGATGGATACAGTATATTATGCTACCTGGCAAGACCTCAGGGGGGGGGATAGAAATCTTCCCCAATCAAGGACAACTCCACAATTCTCAATGCAAAAACAAGCCAGAACAAATCAACTCGAAATTCCAATAATGGCATAACTTCCTTTTGCGGGAGACATAGATGACCACAACTGGGTGCTCAGATGACTACCTAAACATTAGACCCGCAGGCTTACAGCAACATTGACTCAATCCTACTGTTTATTGTTGTAAATGAGCCAGAGATGATCTCTTTTAGTTCAAGAAATAAAACAGAAAAAGTCATCACACTTTGATAACTAAGGGTGCGTTTGGTTCGTGCACATCAAGCCCTGCCAATAATGGAACGCCAATAATTCTGCCACCCTGTGGTTGCCAAAATTTTGGCAACGATTTGTGAAGGAAACACTACAAGGGACATAGGCAGCCAAATAAATGGAAACAAACCAAACAAGTGGCACATCAATCAGCATGACCAATATTTTGCTATGGTGAGTTGGGAACACAAATCAAACAGATCCTAAGAGCCTCTACAGCCCAGAACTTTCCATGGAATGTTAGTTTACAACCAAACAAAGCCTACAATGGAAGTTAAACCTGGTGCAAGCTACCAAAAATAGAGAGGGGGGAATTATTGGATTTCAATCTGTCCTCATTACGTCGTGAGTTGTGACCCTGTAGGCCTGTACAACAGAAACATAGACGGCTTGACCAAGCAAAAAAGCAACATAAACATGACCATGGAACATATGCATTACACTGAAGTCCCTAATTCTAAAGTTCACGCCTTCATGGTACTATGTAGACCAGAGCACTATTAGCATCAACCATGCGTCCATAACTTTGGGAATTACTGAAGAAATAAGTTTATGGACCGGAACTTGCGTACGCTACAGCCTACTCTTATTAACAACTTTTTTTTGTAACTCAGATACAAATAAGATGCAGTGTCAATGGTGAAAAAACAATTGCCATAAGAGTACAAACTTACGCTTCCACCATTAGATAATCATCAACATCTGCCCAGATTCCTTTCCTAACCATCGGAGATGCTAATGTATTGTACCTGAAAGTGCACCGGAAATTAGTGGTGCCAACATATAACTTCCATGCAAGAGTAACCGTGTACATGCATAATTGCATATAGACACACACAGGATGGGAAACAATGGCGTGCACTAAACAATGCAATGTACAAATCGTTTACTACAGATTGAGTGAGAAAACAAAGCTGTAGTAGCAAACAGAAGTACTAACCACTTCATGCAGCAATTCTTGTGATTACGGGTGGTTAATTTATCACTGATTTCCTCCCAGGAAATGTTATCCCTAAGCTGTCACGGACAATAAGTAAACCAACTCATCAGATTCAATCATGATTTATGTCATTCAGCAATATGAACTGCTAGAAACATGGAAGCTAGAACGGAGTATAAAATAAACACAGTTCAGACCAATAAAACTGGACTGAAATACACAATACCAACAACAGTGGTAAATTACAAACCTTCCGATTATCGGGATCTTTTATTTGATGAGCTTTTATACGCAAGTCAAGGTTCACCATATCGAATAGCTTTTGATGCTCATCCTGTGTCCAATGTCCTGAAGAAATACCAGTCAAAGAAGGCACTTATCTCGTGGACGAACTTTCCATATGTTTAACTGACACTCAACAACTTAAAACTGGAAAATAATCATCTACATAAAGTTTATGACTGTGGAGCCGTATTAGCACCCAACTTACAATGGTGAACTATTTTTTCAGTAATTTCAATATTAGCACTAAGCAAATATGTGAGGTTTGTTGCTGTTGCATATTCCATGCCTGCACCAAATATTAACTAGTAGTATGCAGAGTTGGGCTCAGCTACTGCTATAATTATACTTCAACATGACCAATACCCGAGTGTGACAGAATGACAGTGAGAAAAAACATACCCGGAAAATAAAAATAAAAATACTATGCAAAAGAGTTATCCACTGTGAGAAAATAAACATGTGCATCTTTAAGCTAAACATGTGCATATTTGCTAAACATGTGCTGAAATAATTAAAGTTTGAAACAGAAAAATTAGGTATAATATGATAGAATTTGGTAGCAACCGGCACCTTTTTTCAAGTTCTCAGATTTTATTCTTCTCCAAGTATCTTTTACATGGATATCACACTTCCCAAGTTCACGTGCCAATGTCTTCCACTCTGTGCCATTATTTTGGACAAACCTGCATCATAATGAAGTGATCTAATCTTAATTACATGAAGCAACAGCAAGGCATACTGGAACTTTTCTCAATAACAAATATCAAAAAGTATGCTACATGTAAGAGAGATGTATTGATGAACTTCACAAGGTACAACAAAGTCTAAATCATAGTATCCAACTCGCAGCAGGGCAAACAGCAATCTCCACCGCACTATCTCATTCATGATCCACCATGATCTGATATGGGCTGGTGCAAAATTTAATTTGTGGGGAGTGGCAGGCAATCCCATATCGTTGCTTGATAACAGGGGTGCATTCTGATGGTGATGATGCCATGAGAGATTTACACCAGCCACCACCCTCACCAATACAACTAACCTTTGTCATCATCAGATCTCGCTTCAATGACTAACAGATCAGGACACCGTTGGCCCTGTTGATCAAGCATATCTTCATTCCCCTTCGTCTGGAACTAGAAGAGAGGGCTGTCATCTAAGAAGATTAGGGACAGTTGCTTGAAGGAAGTGGGTGTGGGATGGTGAGCCAAAGTAGATAGATCGAGACAGTGGTGGCAGCAATAAGAAGCCCAAGCAGTGACATGGAAAAATTGCATTAGCTACTGAAGCAGCAGAGCCAGGCTGGCAAAACAAACCTGTACCTTCCTTTTCAATTTTTCAACTCCTAAATACTCACATTTATATCAGTTGCAAAGGAAAACTAATGCATGCAAATCAACTTCTATACACCAGAATTATCGGGTTTGTGAACTGTCTGACAGGAGAACCCTATTTTATCATATCAGGAACCACGAACTATGTATCAAGTAACTTTTCTATGAGATCGGCAAACTATGCATATTAAACATAAGACAACACGCACCAAAGATACATAAATATAAGTTCACGCAATTAACTATTTTCTTGATTATTTATGGTTTGCTACAGATAAGCACTAGCTAAAGTCAGTTAGCTAATATATTAGTGGCACTTGCGGGTTGTTCTATCCAACTTTGGTGGCACACGTAACCACCAAGCAAATGGTATAAACACCAGGAAGGGACGAGGTCAATGGACAACCGTCACCAATTGACATCTTTAATAGGAGTGAAGACATACTGCTAAGTAGCAGCAAACATTAATTTATTTCAAAACACAATGGACAAAAATATGATTACTTTTTAATAGTAAAGACAATGGAGTAAATAAGGTAATGCAGATAATAAATATAATTTTATTTCAGCAAAAGGAAAGTATGGTACCGCCGAATATGCTCTTTTTCTTCTTGTGTCCATTTACGTTGATCACTCCTACTGAGTAATACACGTGCCCGGCTGTATATGGCTTGGTGAGGTCTATGGGGTAAACATTTCCCTGCAAAGAATGTGCATCAATGATTAACAATGATAAGTTTCTGCTATCCAGGCCAGGCTAAGAGATGAAATTTGGATTGCTTGGAAATTCAAAGTGAAATGGCGAGTCTCAAGAAAGACTGTTCATAGAGGTTAGATGCTTAACTGACGTTATTACACAAAGGCAAGACACAAAGGCAAGCGAATATGAGGAGAAAACATTGACGAGCTTAGCTCCAGATATTTTCGTCTTACCTATAACATACCAACAACCCCTGAGCTCTTTGTGTTTACGAGAAGACTGAATCATCTCAAAGCCTTTCTCTCCCAATTGCTTCATCTAAAATAAGAAACACAGCAAAAAAATCAAATATGATGGGCATGGCATTTACAATCACGAGCGAGTTTAGTTGTAGATAAAAATGTAAATATCAATCGATAGAGGGTGGGAAGAGAGTGAAACAGAATATTAGTGCAACATTTGCGCAAAATTAAAATCAATTTAACTCCAAGATTAGGTCAATATAGACTTGTAGAAGCTAATTCTGTACACATTTGGACAAAATAAATTAAAATATACTTGATGATTGTTGGATCAAATTGAAAGAACACACAGTTGCAAATTGCAAACAATAATTTGAAGTTCAAGAAAAATTATCCATCTAAATGATGAAGTACTCTTGTCTCACACCATCATGTCAGGGGCATAGCTTCCATTCAATTTAAGTTTGTTCATTATGACACAAATGCAAAAAAAAAAAATTAAAACACGAGATGAAACCTCTATAAAATCCCTTATAGCTTCCATGAGGGTGGCGTTTTCCTCTGGGCTAAACCTCTGTCCATGCACAAATTTAGATTCATCACTGCTCCCACCTTCTCCATTGTCGCCACCTCCGATGCCAAACACCTCCTCAGAATCAGCAAAGCTCACACGCTTACCCTTGTTCTTTAACTGAGCTGCCTTTTTCTTTTTCTTTTTTCCTCCTTCGTTCCCCTCACCATCACCAGCTTCAGTTCTGAACACTTCCGTGGTATCAGCAAAGCTCACCCGCTTGCCCTTGTTCTTTGACTGAGCTGCCTTTACTTTCTCCTTTATTCCATCTCGCGTTCCATCCTTGCTCTTCTTTTTCTTCCTATCATTCTTACCATCTACTTCAGCCTCCGCTCTCCCAGCAGATACATTCTCACTAAGTTCTGGACTGGATTTATCGCCTTCCTTTCCTCTCTCCTTGATCTCTCCATTCTCATCTTTGCTAGTATTTTTGGTTTGGCTGCTCTTTTCCAGCACAACTGGATGCTTCTTCTTTCTCTTCTTATCTTCATTTGCCACAACTTGATCGGCAGCAGTATTATTATCCTTGTGTTTGCTCTTCTTTGACTTGCTACATTGCTTCCCCTCAACCCCATCTCTTTCTTCCACTGAATTTTCAGCAGTAGTATCAAGTGTCTCCTTCTGACTGCTCTCTTCCAGCACAACTGGATGCTTCTTCTCTCTTTTATCTTCTTTTACCACAACTTGATCGGCAGCAGAAGCATCACCAGCATCAGTATCCTTGTGTTTGCTCTTCTTTGACTTGCTAGATTTCTTTCCCTCAACCCCATCTCTTTCGACCACTGAATTTTCAACAGTACGATCAAGTGTCCGCTTCCGGCTGCTCTCTTCCCGCACAACTGGATGGTCCTTCTTTCTCTTCTTAGCTTCTTCTGGCACAACTCGATCACCAGCGGAATCCTCGCCAGCATCGCTACGCTTGTGTTTGCTCTTCTTCGACTTGCTAGATTGTTTCCCCTCAACCTCGTAGCTCTCTGCTGCCAAATCTTCAACAGCAGCGTCAGATGTCTGCTCCTGCCCTTTCGTCTCAGCTTCTTTCCTCTTCCCCTCTTTCTTTTTCTTCTTGTCTTTCTTTACATTGTCTTTCCTCATATCGCCACCAGCAAGCTCTGAACAGGGCTCTGCCTCCATCAAGCCAGAAGTTTCCGCACCTGTGTCACCTAAAAAGTAAGTTGTGCAGTGCAGATTCAGAGAGCAGACGACGAGGCCGCCGGCCGGCCGGCCACTAGAGAGAAAAATCTACTGCTCCTGTGTGATGTTGACAGAAGCCAATAAGAAGCCTAGGGGAAGATTTTGGATTGCATACTAGACTAGACTAGACTAGACTAGACTAGACTAGACTAGACTAGAATAGCTTCTTTGCTTTTGAGTTTTGATCGACGGGGAGAATGAGCAAAGGCCAAAGGTGATCACAGAGGATAAATAAAGTGCAACAAAATAGGCCAATCACCGACAAGCTTCCAGTTGCGGGCGCTTTACCTGCGTTCCGGTGACCGGCGTCTTATCCTGCTCCAACAGCAGGGACGACCTGCCTGCAGATGGGCGGGGACAGTAGCAGCAGAGGGTGGAGGAGCCGGTGGCAGGCGAGGATATGCGAGCGCGTCCCAGCGGCGAGGAGCCGAGCCTCTACTCCGACGAGCTCAGGCGCATCCCAGCGGCCGGCGGATTGCGGCGTACTCTCTGCGGCGGCAGCGTTACCCTAATGGTAGGTATCAAAAGGCCAGCGGGCCAACGGAACGAACCGGACCTAATGGTTGCTTTCCATCTATAGGGCCGCCACGGCTTGACCGTGCGTGCGTGTCGTTCTCAGTAAATGAGCCAAATGTGGGCCTTGCAGCCCACTAGTAAAACTGTGAGGGTCTCTCAGTCAGATGCCTGCCTCATGATGGCAATTTTATCCACGGATCCGGGTATCCACGGATATTCGACCCACCGGGCACGGGTATGGAGGGTTGATTGTGTCCACGGATTTCATGGGGCAGATATCCGATAATTCATGGAGTGGGCACGGGCAGAGCTTTTGCTCCATGGATATTCGATGGATATCCAACTGACATGTGGAACCCACATGTCAGTGACACATGCGATTTTACCTATGATTGGCTGTCCTTTTCAGGCCCAAATCACCAAACCCTTAATTTAAGCCTTAATGATTTTATACTCTAAATAATCACGGAATCGCCTTGTGCTGGTAGGGCTTCCACCGGTCGCATTGACTGTGGATCTTCGTTGATTGCTCCGCCTCCTCGATAATGTGATATATTGTTGCTTTGATATTCCTATGAAGTTTCGACATAATTACGGCTGAAATGCTACTGAAATAATATCGAAATGCTGCCAAAATATTCATGTTAGCTTATTATTGATGAAATGCAAGTGAAATATTGCTCGAAATGGTACTCAAATTTTATGGGTATGGATATCCATGGATATCCGGTATCCATCGGATTTGGATTTGGAGCGACATCCATGCCCACGGATACTTTCGTGGGCGGGGCAGAGCGAGGCTGATGGATTTGGGCATGGATCTGGTTTTCCTATATCCGTCCAAACCCGCTCCATTGCCATCCTTATGCCTGCCACGGTTTCCTCAACAACAACAAAAAAACAATCCTGGATCTGCGCCTGCACAAGCATCGTGACTGGATCTACACCAGCTAGGATTACCAAACCTGAAAAAGAAATCCTGATCTGTATATATATCGACATCCCTCGCCCATCTCTCATGCGGCACTTAGTCCCAGTGATTCGTCTATAGATTTAAATTTTACACAGTTTTAAACAGTTAGTTGCCGACGGAGACTGCAATGGGAATGGAAGGTAAAGGGAGCGATATTTCCACTTGGGCAAGAAACACCGTAGTACCACACGGAGTGTCTAGGAAACAGATAACGACTCTCCATTATTTTGAACGGTAAACAGCGGCAGCTCGCTTGTGTGACGGAGACAGAACGGAAGAACAAGGTGCCTGATTTACATCTATTCCGACAGCCAAGCAAGAAGGGTCTTTCACATGGAAATGGCAGAATAGATACAATCGAGAGGACGGCAAATCCACATATTTACTTGCTACATGTCTTTACTGGTTGAGCAACTTTATTAATACAGCAGACTTATGCTCTGGAGGGGGCATGATCTCACTAAGAAATAACAACCTTTGGCTGCGGGGGTTTCAGGTTGCAAAAGTAATAAACACTGTGGTTTAGGCATTAGTAATCTGCAACGACGGCGAAATGTGGCTCTACTCATGAAGAGTTTACATAAACTTTACAATCACCTAGAGATAATGGGTCTATTTAGTTTGGGGATTTATGAGGACACATATTTCCTTCTAAGCATCCGGCCGGCCAGTTGCTCTTAATTTTTGAGACTCTCTCAAACGGCTCAACAGTTTCAAGAACGTTGTTGAATGTCAGGTTACACCGGCCCAGCAAGAGGAATCACTCTGCGACAGCGCAGCACCGGCCCAACAGCTACACTACAACGGGTCTGTCTTCAGTTTCAAGGTTACAAACATAAAATGCCTAGCTAATTAGCAACACTAGGCCAGTATTAGCACCAAGCCTAGGCTATTTCTGGCTCCGCTCCTGCGTGCCGGCACCCCTAGGCTGGACCATATAGATCGGGTCCAGCGCAGGAGTGTTGGACAAAGTTTTGGGCCACCTGCCAGCAGTGATTTGATAGCGCCGATTGGGAGCTCATTTTCATAAATGATGGCCCAATAGTCTTCAGGGCCGTCGGGGAGATTGTTTAACTCAATCACATATAGTTCAGTGCTTGGTGACCCTATGTACTTCGAATGCTTGCATATACGTTCTTAGGGGCAGTTCTAAATTAGGTACCTAGTCTATAGTTTGGTCACTTGTTCGGTTAGTAGTTCTTAGTTTGTTTTCGTGAGCTCTTTTGATGTACCACCACCACATCAATAGGATCAGTCTATTTCTCTAGACCCATGGACGAATATTAATCTACACTAGTGGTTGGGGCGCCCCATGGGGCCTCCTCACCGGTCATCTGCAGTCCAATCCTGGTATGCACAATTCCACTCTATCGCCTGCTGTCGATGAAAATAAGCAAGCAATTTTGGTGAGCAGCTGAGTGTGCATTGCATGTTATCCAGTTTTTTTTTTCTGTATAGAAGTTTACTTCCCGAGATATAAGTATTATCCAACATGTTTATCTGGACAAGCAAAGAATCCATCTAGATTACTTGTATCAATGAGTGCTTTAGAGCACAGAAAAGTGAATCAATCAATGTGTAGTTGCATGTTGATCAACCTTACAGAATTTCTGAGACCTATAGTCTGCTGAAGTTATGTGAGAAACATATACAGTTGAAATCCACTTAAGAACCCACCCACCAGGGAGAAACCGGGCAACCGCCGGTCCAGCACAATCATCTTCACTGATAAACCGCTTCAGTGTTCAGAGCAAAAAAATTGTACAGGAAATGATGCACAATAGTATTTGTATGCAAACTACACAATAACCGATAGCATAATAAGAAAGTTGGTACCAAGAAGACACAATACGTGACACTACATAGTTGTACATTATGACAGACCAAGGGGCATTAGCAGTTCTGTGACCAAGTAAAATGTACACCGAAACAAACATAGCCATCGGCGTTGCGCCTCCCTCCCCCTCCTAGCTCCACCCAGTTCCCTGCTCTCTTCTCCACTGCTATTTCCTCTCTGCTTTTGCCTCTTTAGCTTCCTCTCGCCATCTCCTGCTACTCTGGCTTGCAAGCATGCTCTGATCAGTGATTCAGTGCCATCATCAATATCGAAAATATGTATTGTGCAACTGAAACAAAGGAGCACCGGAATGGAGAGCAGCTTCTCCTCATGTTCAAATTGTCAGGTAATGAAGCACTAACTTAATTAAGCAGTAACTTGATCAACTATCAATGTCTCCTTAATGCTCTGTTTTCTTTAACGTAATCTAGGATTCAGTAGAAAATTTTCGAAGGTCCTGTGGTAAAATTTCTAGTCGTATTGAATATTTCATAGAAGTTAATGCAGTATCACTAATGGCAAAGGGATTTTGAAAAAATAAATACATCACAAGGAAATAGTAGAACTCTATACCCACTTCAGTTTGGCAATAACAGGATTCCATGTCAGGTTGTTGAGGGAAGGCTTCGGGTTAACCACTATAGTAGCCTACACGAAGTAAAAATCCATAAGGAAGTGAAACACAATGTCATGTTTTACTGCAGATGGAAAGATGTGACTACATGATATGAAGATTTCATTATATTGACTTCTTCATTATAAGTAAATTCCATGTATCAACTCTGGTATATTTCCACACAAACTAAATATTATTGGTTATGTCTTTAAGTAACAATGCATGATTTTATTCACAAAAGTATAGTAGTGCACTTAATGAATTAACATGTGTGTACTGGCAGCTCTTTTCTGCCAGTTTACTATGGACAAGGACGGATGAACAATATAGTTTGATCAATCAGCCTACTTGAGTTGACATGTTAACTGAAAACCTATGTAATCTCTAGTTCAGGATGCAATACATCATATTTGCACTACCATACTGCTACCAACCCTTGACCCAAAACTTTCTAACAAGTTGTTGTATATGAATAAAATGTACTGCAAAATAAATAAAACACTGGGGAAAAGATACCATACCTGAATCTGAATGTTCTGTTACTTGGAAGCATTGGTTGAAGTGGGAAACAAAAAGAATATGAAGTGGTAAAGTTGCAAAGATATAACAATCCTATTGCAAAGATTTCAAAACTTACCAAACCTAATCTAGTATCGAAAGTTTAGTGAAAAAAAGCAAATATTTGATGTTATTGTACAAGAAACCAAGTAGGTAGTTTGCAAGTGTTAAGTTCAATACTGCTTCCTAAAAAGTTAATGAACCCCACTTTATAAATAGGTAAAAAGAAAACCGGAATCTTGAAATACACTCAATAAATGGAATAATTTGCTTGCATATTTTCCATTTGTATGATGTAAGAAAAGGTTGTATAGCTTGGTCCCTACACTACTGGTGTGGAGAATAGAGAAATAGCTCATAAGAACATTAAATCTATATCTTAAACCATAGCATACAATAATGTGTGAAAGTATCAAATATATCACCTTTGTAGCAGTTAAAGCAGCTTCAACAATACGAGTCCAAAACTCCGTTGGCACATTTGGCTGCAGAGAATATACAAATGGAAAACACAAAATGTTATTTTGTTCAAAGAAAAAAAATCCAGTGCTTTGTCAGGTAATAAATCCTTTCATCTGGTGCTTCCTCAATAATCTTCTGATCCCTTCTTTGTAGACTGCACCATGTTTGTCACCAAATAACTTTATAGATTGAAGCATTGCCACATTAAACAATCCGCCAATTAGTCCAGAAAGAGGCTCTACGATTTGTCTAGTTGTACTAACCCATCCATCAGACGGTGAAATAATCTCTGAAACTAAATAAGGTCTTAAATTTGATATAGTAGCTGACCTCCATTTAAGCTACACCAGAACAGAATAACTCACAAGCGATTGCAGCAAGCAACAAAGTGAACTCACTTGTAGAAAAAATGTTGTATTGTAGAAGCCATAGAATGGAAGGAAAACCAAACCATACAAAAGTTGCAGGACATAAGCAATTACTTAGAACCAGCTGCAACAACACTTATACCTTATTGTCCTGCTCCATGCCATTACCTGTGGGGACATCACCTCTTCGGAGAACACGCACTCGGTGCCCCAACCCCAGACGACCACTGGTGCCAATTCATACATCATCCTGACAAGGAAAAACTTTGTAAATGAGTACCCTACAAGCAATTCAAACAACTATAACACTGGAGCATGGAACTACATTCGCGAGGATCACTAAAATTCCATGAAATGATGCAAACATGAAAAACCATCTCATCATCACTTTGCTATTGACAATATTCGGATGATTCGCTATCTGTATAGTATGATCATTACAAATGAAACTTTTGGTTACTTGCATAACAAATAGATGGTCTACAAGGCTCTGCAGATTACACTGAAGTACATGTAACTGACCGTATTAAGAAACCACGCAGATAGAACTACAATGGGAAATACGCTGCTCATACAAATATCCCTCCAAGAACTACATTTCAATCTTTCCGTTGTTCCTACAGTCTGATTCGCAAGAGATAGAAAAAGACAAGTGTCAGTCCCATTTAGCTTTAGCTCATCCACTCAGCTCGACTTTGAATACGACATGAAGAGGAATACCAGAAATTCCTATAATTCGGTCATCATAGTAAAGCCACCCGAAACACTCCTCCGCAAGTCCAACTCAGTGAGTCTCTCATGGACTGTTTACCTTGATCGTCTCTTCGGTGAATCTGTAGATACAGAACAAAATGTAAAACGTACAAATGAAATCAGAAAGATATAAGATGTAAATTGATTCAAAAATTATCACAGACAAAAGTCTGAATTTGGATAGTTTTTAGAGCAATTGGGCTTTACATCTGAGAAATATTATGTGATCCATATGTCAAACAATCCAACAAAATACATCTTCCTGGGATTTACTCATATATTTGATCAATGGCAGGTTGCACATGCATGTCACATAGCACATCCAAATTTCTGAAAAAAAGGAATTGTTGAATAGGTAACGAGGCATGAAAGGGATTTATATTCCCCTATAGACTGATTGGATTTTCATCGAACATTTTGCATGCATAGTAAAAAAAGATTCTACTACAAAAACAAAGATGAGAGAGGAAAAAAGAGACAGATCAGGAGAAAGAGAGGTGTGAGTACCTGCAAGAGAGGGATGTACTGATGGAGGCAGAGGCGTCAGGGTGTAGAGCTGTGGTGGAGGAAGCAGAGCCGGACCAGTCGGCGCACCCGACAAAGAGGGTCGTGGATGGAGGCAACATAGCTTCTTCTTTTCTTCTCTCTTGCCCGAATCTCCTGTTTTGCCATCGCTTTCCTCTCTTGGTGGTGTCGGAGCGCGCTGATCTAGAGAGATGAGGGACGAGGAGGCAAAGCCCGGCCGCCACACGTGATGAAGAGGGTCGGGGATGGAGGAGGCGCCCAGGGCTAGGCAAGACTGGACGACTTCTAGGATGGGCGGCGCCCTCAAGTGGACCTGGGGTTCAGAAGGTCAGTGTTGGGGTTGGGGTAGGAGCTGTAGGCGGAGGGACGGTGAGGAGCGGCGGCGCGCTGGGTAATAGACGAGTGCGAGAGAGTGAAGCCGTTGGGGAAAGGGAAGAGAGTGGTTGGCTGCCGTGACGGAGGTGGGAAAGAGAGGTCGCCCAATGGAGACCGGAGAGGAGATGAAAGGAAAGAAAGTTAGAGAGATGGGCGTGGGGCTCGATGTAGAGCAGGCGTCAGACTGTCCAATAATAATGAGGGGAAGCGAACACGTTTTCTCTCGCAGTGTGGTGGACATGAAGGAAATTACAGCTACTGAATAAAAGGCATACTGTGAAACTGACAGGTGGGCGTTCGACAGGGTTGGGCCTATGTGTAGTGCACAACGGGTAGCACCAGCGCGGTGCTGATGCACACACCCCTCTGCCACACCGTAGACCGCAGCACATGGTGTCTTGAAATCATAGCAAATTCTACGACAACAATACAATGACAGGTCGGTCCACAAAATGCTCTGGTCCATGAGCAGCGTGTTGCGGGTATAGGAAATATGGTCTTGCCTAGCTCCACTTAACCACCATGCGCCAGACGAAAGAAGCAATGAGGCAGCACTTCGGCGAACGAAAACGCCATCGTGGAGCGTCCTGGCATAGGCCAAGCACCCACGCACTTACTTGTTCTCCATGGCACTCATGGCAATACATTGGAAGATATATACCTCCAACAAATCCAAAAACCTGGATTAGAGCATCCCCACCGGTGCCCCCATAGCGGCCCCGATAGCGATTTGGGAGCCGGGAGCGAAAATAGGCTCGCACCGGCGCGTCCCAAACGGCGCCGGCCAATTTTTGAGCCCAATAGAATCGCCAGCAACCCCGTGCCGTCCCCTTCGTCATGAGCGTAAATCGGGCGCGCCAGCGCCTTGCGAGGATGAAATTTTTGGGTGTGGGAGCCGCCTTTCAGTGATGCCAGGGCGCCACGCGGGATATTTTACCACCACGACGCCTGGCCGGAAAGTCTCCCGCCACGGTGCCGTGCGGGAAAGTCTCCCGCCACGACACCGCGCGGGATGTTTCCCGCCTCGCCGGCGGTCTATATTATCCCTCCTTCCCCGCCATTGCTGCAAAAACCCTAGAAAAAAGCACAATGTGGGATTCGTGGGATGAGGCGGCGCTAGAGGCGGCCGTAGAAGTGTTGGAGGCGGACCCGCAGCTCGCAGAGTACGAGGCGTGGGAGGAGGCGGCGCTAGCGGCGACCGTAGATGCCTACGACGCGGGCGAGCGGCATCGCCAGGAGGTGGAGCGGCGGGAGCGGGAGGAGGCGGGGCTGCTGCGGAAGGCGCGACGGGAGGCGGAGCGTCAGCGCCAGGAGGCGGAGCGGCGGCGCCATGAGGAGGAGAACCGGGTGGCGCTCGAGGAGGCGGAGTGGCTGGAGTTCCAGGAGGCGGGGCGGCGGCGGGAGTAGCTGGAGGAGCAGTTGCGTCAGGAGGCTGTGGTCGCGGATAGAGCCGCCTACTTGAAGTTTGTGGCGGAGAGAGCAGCGGGGGATCAACGGCGGAGGAGCAGGGTAGAGAGCATGGGAGAGAGCTCCGGTCGATCGTCCACCTCCACAGAGCCGAGTGTAGTAGGCTAGAGTTAAACAGGTTTCAAATGTCATCCGGAGTTGAGGAGTGAATAATGTTTTACTCGGATTTGACTGAAAATATTATTCATTCCTCGATCCTGAATGAGATTAAAATGAAACTCTAAGCATAATATGTAGTTTATGCAAAAAACTTCTATCGGAACCGCCTGTTTTGAAGCGCCGGTGTGGGAACAGCTCTCCCAAACAGAGGATGCAGTGCCGACGTCCCCCAAACGGAGGTACCGGCGCCCCTGCCGACGCCTATTTGAAGGCTGCCGGTGGAGAT
This sequence comes from Lolium rigidum, assembly GCF_022539505.1. Classification (NCBI taxonomy): domain Eukaryota; kingdom Viridiplantae; phylum Streptophyta; class Magnoliopsida; order Poales; family Poaceae; genus Lolium; species Lolium rigidum. The sequence continues at coordinate 163,412,906 of NC_061512.1, forward strand.
ATCCACCTGGTTCCGCCCAACAGGCAGCGGCTATTTTTTTTTTGTTTCCACTGCAACCCTGGACCACAGGTGGCTGCAGTGGCATCCTCTGCACAAGTCGCAACCAGCAACCCGACTTGACTGTCGCAGATGTAGCCTTAATGATCTCCTCCATCAGCACGGAGAATGAGTCGAGATTGGGAACCCACAGGAGTTGGTCCATTGCTGTTATTTCCACCAGCTAGTTTTTTTTGCGAATATTTCCACCAGCTAGTTATATCCATTATGTTAATTCAGTGTGGTGGTCTATCTCCCTTTTCAACCTTCTGAAACTATAGTTGGCATTCTACATTCCTTTTTTGTTTCTCCACCAAATTCTAAGAAATTTTGTTGAAGATATGGATTGTATGATGTATATTTGATCAGACATTTTAGGATGCTTGAAGCAGCTATAATAGAAGATACCTGGTTCCTGTATGTGTTACGTCAGAACATAAAAGAATGCAGTTGATGCCTTGCAGTACTTATTAGCACATAGATTCAGAAGTTTCTCAATGTTAAACAAGGGGTTTGCTCCGGTACAACATGTATCTCTGCTAGAAGAATATATTAAACATAAGGCCCATGGCCCGGTTTTATAAATAAAGTCATCACGGCATCATCATCCACAAATACATCATCCATAAGTCTGGTACCCACAACTGCAACACAAAATAAACGGTGCAAGAATATAAGATTGATAAGACTGGAGTTCACTAGCTGTGAGATTCAAGCATATTTGGTAGGTTCAGTAGGCCTGTAAATTTCAGGGTTCACTTGTTAAATTTCAGATTCTGTGTGCATAGGCCTTAAACCCCATACTACTGGAATGAACTGTGAGGTCTCAATCATGGCGCGCTCTCAATCATATTGGCCAGAACCCAAGTACGAGAACCACAACTCTGAACCAAGAGGGGGTAAACAGAATAGTGCACTGCTTGGTGACGCTTCTTTTCAGTGTTACCATTGTATATGCATTTCTAGTTGAAACTTTCATTTGATGCCACCTTTCTAACAAGTATGCAACGCATATAGGTCCCGTTGTACCTATGTTTAGAGGTGCTTTATGTGTATCTATATTCTTTTTGCGGGTTTAGAAAGTGTGTCTATAATTTTATATTCATGTGCAAAATTTTCATTGTATAGATTTTGCGTGACTTTCGAACTCAAAACTTAGCTCAACACGTTCTTAAACCTTTGTCAAATAAAGGTGGCAATGCATACGGTGGGCATATCGATGGTGTGTCATTTCGGTATATATATGTATAGCTGATGTATGCTTTTATGCGTGTTTCTATTTTTTTTCCCAAACTAGCCCAAGGAACATTCTAGTAGATATGTGATAATTAAGTCCACCAAAACTCTGAGGCTGTCATTAATTATTATGACACGCAATTGTACCTGAAGCTCCTAGGTTCAATGACTCAATATATATAGTTATATACCACTTCATTCTTCCTTGTCAAGAGATCAATATGGCCACCTCAATTCTTTGTCGATTAGATGGAATAAGAATGGAAGGCAACGGGAACGAAATGGGCATTTGTGCTGCACATGGTTATACACATACCCATTTGCTAGTTCAGTTGGTATGCACATTAGGCCACACGACGATTTCCATGCTTCTAGATGGCCTGCGTTTGCAGAAACAGATTGCATTGTGTGGCGCGCTGTGCGGATTTCGTGGAACCTGATGGAATGCTATCGCTCAAATGGCGAGGTGCCCATGATCTTGAGGATATTATTCTTGTAGAAAAAATCTTGCAAGCTGTACAAACTCAGACGAGGTAGTGGCACATCTTTAATGTACGTCTTCGTTCCAAACATGTTCCTCATCATTCTCTTTGATTTCCATTGGAGCCCGTTGGACCTTCACCGGGACGTGTTAATTCCATATCTAGAATTCTATACTAGTTACTAGAGCTCCTGGAGCAAACATTCTGATGATTTTTGAAAGAATGAAGTGAGAGTAAAATCAAAAGAAACACATGCCATATACTTACTTTTAGGTGTCCAAAGCTAAAACTGACCGTTCTCTTCGAAACATAGCGTTTAGAAGCTCAAATTTTCTGATGAAAAGACGGGGAAAGATGAAAAAGGCTCTGCTAATGAAGTTTCGGCAGTCTGAGATAGTGATGCTGAGCTCCAAAGGCACCTGGAGGAGTTCTTGTTGTCATTGATTCTGGTGCTCTATGAGCATAATGTGTGATAGATTCCAGCGAGAATACATAATCTCTTTTTCCGCTACATAGCCCGAACAACACCAATTTCGGGACACCCAATGTAAAAAATCAGCAACTCAAATAATCGTACCAAATGGGATGCCGTTCACTAGATCGACCAATAGTAATAGAGCGAGACGAGCACCAAGATGGTGCCATCGTCATTCTGTCCATAGACTTGGAATGGCACCGATAAGGTGAACCTGAAGCAGGACCTGATTGAAGGAATTGGAATCATACGAGATCACGTATAAATGTGTGTTCTTTGATAGGTGAGAGTGCCATACTAAGCTGTAATATTGGTTACATGTGGCTTCTCGGAGGTCATGTGAGGTTAGCTGGTAGTTTCTGCCCGTGCTTGCAACTAGACTGGTCAATGCCATCATTGTTTTGCGACGCAATGGATCTGTGAGCATTCGGGTCATGTTTCCTGAATTAGGCATTAATGCAGTGTATAGTATCGATCCCGCGTAGCCCCGCCTACAGTGAGGAAGAAGAGGAAGAAGATGGGGATGCGACGGGGTGTTAGGGTGTAGGGTGCGGTAGGGTTCGCCTAAGTCAAAGGTCGGAGGGCTTTAGAGGAACGTTGGGTGCGTTGGTGGACCAGTCGTGGGGGTTGATCGAGGAGGGTAGGGCGGCAAGGAGGCGGCCGCGGGTGGTGGCAACATGCGGTATGGTTGCGGCGAAGATATGATAACAAGAAGAACAACTCCAGGTACTTCCTCCGGTTTATATTAATCAACTCAACTTTGTCTTGACATAGATGTATCTAGTCAACAAATGCATCTGGGTATATCCGTATATAGACAAAGTTGAGTCAATTAATTTAGACTGGAGGAAGCAGAAATTCCTTTGTATGTGCGATGTGTCATTTTTGCACCATTGAGAGGAATGTGTAGGAGCACAATATCCTTTTGTTTCCTCCGCCTGCTCCATTTAGGCCGAATTTTCCTTGGTTCGGTGAGGGTTTTCCTCGGAAAAGTCTAAAATAAAACTTGAACTCGTAGCAAAAGTTAAATCAAACTTTGAGCTTTGAATCCCTGAAATTGGCTGGCACTCTGAATTCACCAATGCCGATCTATTTTGGACCTGTTTGATCTGAGATTTCGCTGATGTGGCAAGTAAGCTAGAAAAGTACAAAACCAAAGTAATCCACATAATTAGCTACTCCCACTTACAAACATGGTCTACCTATCATATTCATCTTCTTCACTTTTAACTCCAATAAGGTGTAGGAACCTGAAGCAGGACCAGCATGCCCGCCACCCTTTTTTACAGGACCTGATTGAAGGAATTGGAATCATACGAGACCACGTATAAATGTGTGTTCTTTGATAGGTGAGAGTGCCATACTAAGCTGTAATATTGGTTACATGTGGCTCCTGGGAGGTCATGTGAGGTTAACTGGTAGTTTCTGCCCGTGCCTGCAACTAGACTGGTCAATGCCGTTGTTTTGCGACGCAATGGATCTGTGAGCATTTGGGTCATGTTTCCTGAATTAGGCCTTAATGCAGTGTATAGTATCGACCCCGCGTAGCCCCGCCTACAGTGAGGAAGAAGAGGAAGAAGATGGGGATGCGACGGGGTGTTAGGGTTTAGGGTGTGGTAGGATTCGCCTAAGTCAAAGGTCGGAGGCACTACAACAGGACATAGCTTTGGTAACACTGTCTTGTGTTACTACAGGTCCAAAACAGTGTTACTAGGCCATGTAGTAACAGATTTCGGGATGTGTTCCATTAGGCCGTGTTACTAAGTGATATCCACAGTCACACATACTAGTTGTTACCATATGTTCAAAATTGTGTTACAAGTTACATGGTAGTAACATGCACATTACGTGTTACAACATGCATCCGTAACACCTTTTCATAGCTATAGTAACACCGGTAGTAACATATTTCTGTAGACGTAGAGCATTCGTGGTAACATATTTTGGTAACTCTAGTAACATAATTAGTAACATAATATTCAAATATTGTACAATTATCAACTAAGCTAGTAACACAATGAGTAACACTACTATATAAGTAGCACGACGTAATATATTTATTTATTTTCTATTATTGAATATAAATTTAGATACCAATATATGTAATATATATTTATTTAAGAAAATCACTGCATATACACAATTAATTAATTTATCATGATGCTCAACACCTTTAAAATGTCAAAGAAATTGAAAGACATACACGAATTAAACATATCAATATATTTATTCCAAATATAAAAGAGTGTAGGATACATATGCATTACAATAAATAAATACCCATATTACTAGTGCAACATTATAACATTCATACCAATTTGACTATAGGTAACACAATTCTAACGAATGTTACACCATAGCATTTGCATGGATTCAACCTAAGAAAAAGATCTTTGATTGATATTACAATTTTCAATCTATTAATGTAAACTTTAACTATTTCTTGCTAAGCAAAATCTTCAAATTTATTTGCTTCTTGACCGAACTAGAGTATTCAGCTGCAGCTCATGCTAAGAAGAATCTTTGAACTTTATTTGCTTCTTGATCGGACCGGAGTATCCAGCTACAACTCAACCATCCTTCTTTCGAATCTATAAAACAAATATTGGACCTTATACAATTATATGATAAAAATGTGCACAATATGATTCTAGAAAATAGAAGTGAAAATAGCTTACAGAAGTTGAAAGCCAAACAATAAAGAATCCTTGAGCAAAAACATCACCAATTGTCTTGTACTCGCATAATTTCCTTACCAACTCCTCTTTATCCATAATAGGTTCATTTGTGCACACAACTGCAAATCTGCACCTAACTCAATACTACTTGACTTAGTTGCAGGATGTAGTACTCTTAATAGTGGAATTTTTGATAGAAGCACACTTTGCCAAATATCACATTAAGGATTCAGTAGACTTCCCCATAAATAAATAAAAATCAAGCCAAATGAGTTCAGGATGCTACTACAGAATTCCAGCCGCTTGAGGTCACAACTACCTCAAATATGAAATGCATACTGGTACCAATATGATTAAGTTGTACTACCTAATTATGTGGAACGACAGATAAAGATACCGAGAATAGCAGGGAAGCTAAATGCCACAAATGAACTTGTGGTGCAAGAAGCAGAACTTGCATCCATTAAAATAATATTACTAATCTGAAAAGAAGTAACATATGTAGAATTTTATCTATACTATTAAGTAAATGTTGGTCTGATGGCGTGCAACAAAATGGTCCATAATTTCATCTCGATATACCAACTGGACAAAAAGGAATTCCAGCGACAATAATTTGATTTGGTTGAACTATTATCTTCATACCTGTTGACTGCCAAAACCCACCGGCGGGCAGCGGCCTTGTCAACAC
>NC_061512.1:163418603-163442151 GCF_022539505.1 Lolium rigidum
TCGCGGCCCACCTCCTGATTTAGCCAAAATCTGGTGATAACAATACCTTAAGTGAAGAAGTACGCTTTTTGGCGGCATTGATGATTTTTAGTCCCCAGCTTGTCTAATCTTGCAAAAGATTCACTTGCGCGCCTTTCTCTTGACTACAAAGATACAAAAACTGTAAGACATACCATAAGTAATCAAAACAGAAACTAGGCAAAACATGTGTTCCTTGGGATAGTTCTAGTAGTCACTACTATAACAACAACCTACTGCATCTAGCATGCCTACAGGCTGCACCTAACAGCATCTTCACATAATGAGAATTGTAAGGATAACACCCACATATCTTACAGTAATCATCACCAAAATATCTTTGACAGGTCTCGATCTTCATGATCATGTTGATCAGTAATCTCAATCACATTCGACCTTTTTGACCTACGCAAATGTCCTGCAAAACAACCAATACATCTTATATTCCAATAATTAGAAAAATATATACAAATATGTAATCATGATTTCTGAACTATAGTCCAAGCTCAGGAGGTAGATACTTTGCGTCCTTCTCATAATAAATTGCTCCGCCCCTTCAGCAGAGACACCATTATCCTGTAGGATTACACTCTAATTTGGATGGTACAAGGAGAAATATCATTGCCAACCTTCTCGTTAGACACATACACTGGTACTCCCAAAGAACTGCTTCTAACTAGCATAAGGGATGTAGGTCTCCCCGACCCCTCCCATGCTTCCAGGTATAGCAAGACATCACCTGCGATCAGCACATTTATAGGACCCTGTGTCATTTATAATGTCTACAAATTTCAGATAAACTTAATATAAAGTACAGACAATTTTTTCATTCTCCCAGGGACTGGAAGATGCTCGCTGCAATTGCCACATTTCGAGGACCCTCTCATAATTAATGTCCACAAAGGTCAGCAGAAATTTAGATAGTAATAAAGTACAATGGAATTATCCTAGATGAATAAAATCATATCCACATCGAGCAGCGCCAACACTTGAGTCTAATCTTCTGAAAAGATATTTGCAAAGTAACAAATAGTGTGGAGCTTTTTCTTACTGCATACGAAGGCACAACTATAACCAATACTCAGAGTTTACCAATAAATACAGATCAAGTAATGACATCGCAGCAGCTAGCAACTAGGCGTTAACCCATAACAAAGGGGCCAGTGCTCGTGCAGGTTATCGAAGTAGCAATTATTAATGATGTTCCGAATCACCCTCAAGCATCAACAGAGGTAGCACTCGCTGCCTGTTGGATTACCTCGTGGTACTTTAGGGGCGCAGCAAGGCGAGCGTGGTAGGAGGGTGGCCAGGCCTTGGCAAGAAGATACGACGAGGAGCAGCGGGCGGGGCGGCCAAGCATTGACAAGAATACGCGACGGGGAGTAGCTGGTGGGGTGGCCGGTGCGATGGGGAAGAACGGATAGGAGCGGGCGGCGGTGACGGGGATGAGCGCAGGGTCTTGGGCGGCTCGGTGACGGAAGGCCTGCTGGGGCGGCGCTGTGGTGGGTAAGACGGCGATGGGGGGAGGCGTGGTGGTGGGAGGGCGATTGGGGGCGGCGCGATAGAGGTCAGCGGTGGGCGAATTTCTTCGCGCAAATCAGATAATTGCGGTGATTCTGTTGGCTCTATATATAGGAGCTATTAATTGAGGAAAACGTGTACATTAGCGGGAAGGATTAAAATTTTCCCTCCTCTATTTTTCGTTCAGCAAAGTACTAGATTAGCGCGGCCCTGCCCTGCATACTATTTTACGGTAATTAGTATAGTTTTCACCAAATAATTAATTGGGCCTGCCCTGCATACTAAAATATAATGCCTACTCTTGGGCTGACTTGATCGATCCATTCATCGACTGCAAAAACCAGCACTAATGCGCGACCCTGCCTATGGCCCGCTACAATACTGAACTACAGCTAATATTTCTATTAAAAAAACTGCATCTACAATTGGTTGTACTAGTATTTAATTTTGTCATTTCTCATCCTGGCTAATTGTTCATACGTATTTCTGATCTTCCTATTACATTTACTATGTCGTGTAATTTGGCAAGTGTATTAGATAAGTGATGACGCTCTATAATTTTATTTCCTAGTAGTATGTTTAAGCCATCCGATAGAGGCATAGATCCATCTTTTTTAATTTGGAATGGTGGGTATAATGTTAGAAAAAATGTTACATAATTATGCATCTTGTTCCCAGATACACATCTTTTCAAATTATAAAAGTTGGGAACCGTTCCATATTTAGAAAATACATATAATATGCAGTGAAATACATATATCCAATACTATTTCCAACATAAATAGTAAGTGTATTCCGGTTCTAGTTTTGACCCAAGGCCCAAAAACTCAGTATCAGACCTATAATAGAACTTGTAACACTATCGATTAACATATGATTATGTCTTACTCGCACTAAATTTTGTAACACACTCCCGCCACTGACACATGTGTTACTATTTCAATGTACTGGTATCACATTACCACTCTCACATATTTATATGTTACTGCGTGGATATATCTGTAACATAATTTTGGGTCTTATATAGTTTGTGTTACCGTGTCTGCTGGTGGCACACAAATTGTGTGTTACTGTAATTTTAGTTGTAACATATTTTACTATATGTTACATGATTGTGTTACCAAAGCTCTATTCTGTTGTAGTGAGGGCTTTAGAGGAACGTTGGGGGCGTTGGTGGACCAGTCGTGGGGGTTGATCGAGGAGGGTAGGGCGGCAAGGAGGCGGCCGCGGGTGGTGGCAACATGCGGTATGGCTGCAGCGAAGATAGGATACAGCTGAAGAAGAAGAACAACTCTAGGTACTCCCTCCGGTTCATGTTAATTAACTCAACTTTGTCTTGACATAGATGCATTTAGTTAACAAACACGTCTAGGTATGTTCGTATATAATAAAGTTGAATCAATTAATTTATACTGGAGGAAGCAGAAATTCCTTTGTATGTGTGTCGTGTCCTTTTCACACCACTGATAGGGATGTGTAGCACAGTATCCTTTTGTTTCCTCCAGCTGCTCCGTTTAGGACGAATTTTCCTCGGTTCGGTGAGGGTTTTCCTTCGAAAAAAATCCAAAATAAAACTTGAACTCGTAGGCAAAAGTTAAATCAAACTTTGAACTTCGAATCCCTCAAATTGGCACTATGAATTCACCAATCCCGGTCTATTTTGGACCTGTTTGAGCTGAGATTTCGCTGATGTGGCAAGTAAGCTAGAAAAGTACAAAATCCAAAGTAATCCACATAATTAGCTACTCCCACTTACAAACATGGTCTACCTATCATATTCATCTTCTTCAGTTTTAACTCCAATCCCCTCCCACCCACCCGTGCCGTCGGTCATGTCGTGATGGGCGCGGCGCAGCTGGGGAGTGCACGCGCCCGACGCGGCGTCATTCGACAGCTAGTTTGCAGCTCCCGCGCACGTAGCTGCACATCACCCGCTCGATCACATGCCTGCAGGAGCGCCGGCGCTTCGCCTTGATCGAGCGGACAAGGGAGTCATGTATCATGTATGTGCAGCACATCGGCCGAAACAAGCACGCATTTTCAAATTCGCGTTGTGGTAGACTGGTAGCTTCGGTGCATCTGGTCGTGCGTGTAAGCTGCAGTGCGTGTGACGGTGCGCCGCCTCGCAAGCGTTCACTGTCGTAGACCCTGCTCTACCCGCCCGTCCGAGGCTCACCGATAGAAACACTAGCGCGCGTCTACCGCCGCTGCATCCGACCATCCGTCAGTGATTCGAGGAGTAGCCATGGCCATCCGCTAGCATTCGCCTGCATGCGCCACAGCACGGCCCTGCACAAGCGCCCGCGCGCTCGACCAGCTTACCCATTGCCATTCACGCGCCCCTGCCGCGTGGTCGGTTAGCTAGCTCGCCCACTAGCGACGCGGCTAGCGGCACCGCTGACGGCGCCACATCGGACTGGCCGCTAGGATTGGGTGGGTTTACTGTAAAGATTTGGGCATAGAGATGGATATGACACGTGGGTCCTCATTGTCAGTGAGGGTAGCACGTTATCCCAGCCGGGATTGTAGTACGCTGGTTCGCCAAACAGGTGGAGGTCCTAAATAGACCGGGATTGTGGATTTTTTTTTTTGCGGAAAAGATGATGATAATATCACAGCAAACTTATAGAAAGATCCACAAGAACAAAAAGTTACAACCAAGTCTTTCTGGAGCTTGACAACATCGTCGTGGATGACGAGCCGGTGGCGCGCCATTGCCGCCGCTGCTCCCCTTCAAACTCTGGATCGGAGACAGTCCCTGGGCGACTGGGAAGTCATCGGACACCGGTCCCAAAGGACATACACCCTCGAACACCGAGATCGTCGCGCCGCTCCACACCACCATCTTCGATGAACTCTCCATCTAGCTCCTCCACCACACAGGAACTGGCCGGGGACAACCGCACGTCGCAGATCCGGAGACCCTTGAGCGCGAAAGACACAGGTGCTCCACCGCAGCACTCCACCGAGCACCATCACCGGATGGGACGAACTCCTGCACCAAAAACCAAAATGACGCCACCACCACCTCCATACCGTCGTCGATCTGGACCCTAACATACCCTATATACACACCGCTATTCGGGGATTCCCCGACCTCCCGCCGCCGGAACGGCCGTTGGAGGCGTGGAATCCGCTGGATTGACGGCGGCGAGCTGGGGACGCTGGGGAAGAGAGACGTACAGAGTCGTCTCCGGGATTGTGGAATTTAAAGTGTGGAAGATTTTGTGACACGCCTTTTCCTGGCTTTGATCTGCCTCAAGGCCCTCAACCAAGGACCTACGCACTAGCTGGTATATATAATGGGGCCTAAAGAAAATCATGTGGTCACCTGAACTTCATTATTACTGCTTCTATATATATATTGGCACTAGTAGGGCATGAAACACCGCCACAATACTAGTAAGGAGTACTCCCTCCGGTCCATATTAATTGACTCTAATGTGGATGTATCTAGACACATTTTAGTTCTAGATACATCCATATTGAAGTCAATTAATATGAATCGGAGGGAGTACATATGTTTCACCTTGCTTTTATTCTCGATGAGTCGTGGTGGTGTTGTCGTCCTTGGCTCTAATAGTCACAGAGATACTAGGTTCGATGGGAATTGGAGGCAAAGGGAGCGATACTTCTAGTAGGGCATGAAACACCGCCACAATACATCAGTAAGTGCAGAGGAAACATACTACAACCATCAATTATTTAGAACGGTGCACAGCGGCCGTTTCATTGCTACAAGCAGCCTGATAAGCACGTGCTTAGTGGCGTACCCCCGCGTCAATGACGGTGTTTTATGGACAGGCTTTGTGGCTGCGCACTGGATTTTGCAGTGCCTTCTATCTTTGCTAGTCTTTGTGATTCCTGCGGTCTTTGTGATTCGCGAGGTCGCTAGTTGGTACCGCCGGGTTGACCTTTTCTATTACTTCGGAGTATCTTTAATTTTCACGTGCTGTTTGAAGGCATGGAACTGTTGTGTTCACTGTTGTGTAAAAATAAAGGTACAGCTGCATGTCTAAGTACTGCTCGGAAAACATGAACTTTGTAGAAGTTCCAAGGTTAGGATTTTTGAACGAAAACTTCCTAGTGAACCTAACTCTAAACTTCAATATTTGTAAGAGCAATTTTCCATAATTCAAGATGTTCACCGTGGCTTGGCTACTGCAACAACACTACAACCATAATTTTAGAGTAAGAGCAACAATGAATGGGCCGTTATACTACTATCGCTCCCAAACGCCTAACTACAATACATACAACTAATCGTTCTTTAGCACCATGCCCAACAGTAACTTTAATGACGCAATGCTGCCACACGGAAACTTAAAGAGATCTTGTCAAAATGAAAGTTCAGTAGGAATCAGAGTCTATGGGAAAAGTCTTTTGCACCTCTAATGGCTGATTAGCTAATCTGCCACGACTCGACCTCCAGGACTTGACCTCCAGGAAAAATATCTAGTTATGGTTAAGCAGGTTTACGGTAGATAACCTGAAAACTGATCCATCGCCCAAGAGAGTCTTTTTATGCCCATAACCATCCTTTATGAAAATTATGTCAGACCATCTAGAAGACTAGAATTACGTGCTCACAAAGTCGTTTCATAAAAAATGAACTTATCATGTGACGTGTATAAAAAAGAAAAAATTCAGTGCTGAAAACAATGCTTTTCACAGGATAAGTTTTCTCTTTTTTACATAGGCCACAAAAAATATTATTTTTTCGTGAAACTTGACGCATACACATATATTATTGAGATGTACATGTAGAATTTTTTGTCAAAATTTTTCCACACTTCAAAATATGTTTTGTTGGTAGAGGGAGCATACACACCCAGGAGCCGAATTGAATTTCCGTATCATAGGTAGATACTGTATCATAGCACGTAGAACTAGAAAAATTCATGTCAAACCAATCTTGTACACACTTTTGCATTGAGATTCTACAAATCACTAAATATAATTAACTTATGATACTACTACATGATAGTATGCATTGTGAAAGTAGTATCACACACTAGTATCATATGCATGATACTACTATATGATACTCCCCATTGTGACTAGTCTTAAAAGGACATTTGGAAAAATGCCGGACAAACGCTTTTAGGGCACTGGCACACGATACCACCATCTTGGGGGCAGCTGTCCCCAACCGCAATCCAAGTAGGTGCTTTAGATTTTATGACATTTTCTATCAAATATTCTATCACAATGCAATCATACTGCAGAGTTTTAAACATACAAATTATAGGTTCACAATAACCAAACAAATAAATAAAATTATTCAAACATAGAAATAGATAATTCATATAAATGTTCAATTAAATTATAATTTGAGAAGTTAAAATATATCAAGACTCAAGCGTGTCCTTTCCTCGCCCACAAATGCTACACTAGATCATCTTGCACATGACGATGAACTTGTTCGTCATGGATTTATTGATACAGTCTCTGGCTAGCACCTTTTGATCAAGTTCGGCAAGAGGGTTATGGTGAGAAGGGCTTGGAGTGGTTGCATGGGCAGATCCCACGAGAGAATTTTTGTGGGGGCAAAGATGTGCCAAGTAAAGAAAATTTCCATGTATTGTCAGAAAGGGTGCAGAAAGGGATGTCATACGGTTTTCCATGAATTTTTTTGAACGCCTTTGAGCTAGGTGCAGAAAGGGTGCAAATAAAGTATTGTCAAGAGGAGAAACCTCCAAGGCCCCCAACCCCTCCCAACCCTAGCTTCCCCCAACCCCAATCCTCCTCCTCCCGCCGCCGCCGCCGGCAGCGCCGCCGGGGCAAAGACCTTGGGGCGTGGCGGCGGCGGGGGCTTTCCCTCATGACGCGGATGGGACGGCGGCTGGGTCATCCCCTCGACGGCGGCGGCGGTAGACCTCCTCCATCCCGTGTGATGGTGGGGCGCGGCGGTCGGAGGAAGAAGGGGCGGCGGTGGCCAGAGTGCTGCGGCCTCCCCTGCCTCCCGTCGGTGGCACACCGGTGGTGGCTGGTGGTGGGACGGTTTGCGCCATCCCCTCCGCTTCTCGCCGGTGCGGGGTGGTGACCTTGGGTTTCTCCCGCGGTTCGAGGACTCCCGGGCAGCAACCTCGGGTTCGATGGAGGAGGCGGCCTTCTTCTTCGTCGGAGGTGGTCGGCCAGGCTGGTAGTCCTGTGTGGGGGATCATGGGATCTCACACAGGTTTCCGGCGATGGTGATCTAATCCGGGGTGTCATGGCGGCCGGTGAAAACTGAGCCTCGACCTCGGTCTTGGCGGATGATGGAGGCGTCGGTCGACGTCGTTACCTTGTGGAAGGCGTCATCTTTGCCAGTCTTGGCACTACACTCGGCGAGTTGGGGATGCGCGGCTGCCGGTGAAAACCGTGTTCCGACCTCGGTTGGTGGACGATGGCGACGTGTCGCGCCGCAACCTTCTTGAAGGCATCGTCGACGCAGTCTGCGGTTTCTCACTCGTGCTGCTCCGGGGGAAACCCTAGGTCCTGGTCTCCCGGATTGGACGATGGCGGCGCGTCCTGAGTCGTTCTACCTCTTGGGGCATCGTTTTTGGAGCAGCTGCTGGATGTTGGCGGACTTCGGTGGAGTGGTGTTCATCTACCACATTGTTGGCGCTGAGTCTCAGTGGCATGGTGCTGCAGGGTATCGACGACAGATGCGGGATGATGTATACGTGCAGGAGGGTGGAGCCGTCTGGCGTCATGTTGGCATCGACGGCAGGTCTTGCAAGGTTAATGCGTTGATCTCTCTTGAAGATGGAGTCGAGGAAGACGGCGGGAGCAACTCCTGTGGCGTGTGCATTGGCGTGCGCTGAGAGTCTGCTTGACTGAATGTGTTTCTCACCTGCTATTGGGCGGTCTGAGAAGGCATTTAGTTTTGGATGATTTGAGTTGGTGTATTGTCACCATCTTCATCCCACTGTAGGTATAGTAAGGTTGCTTCCAGTTTGATCTTTCGTATTTTCTCTTGTAAGGTTTCGTGAATAATCTAATAAAAAAGCCGTGTGCATCCTTTGGATGCAGAAGCTGGAGCGATATTACCCCAATTTTGAAAAAAAGGTAAAGAAAATTTCCTTTTTAAGTGGGGGTAGATCACTCTTTAGCTTAGCATATTACAAGCAGAGTGAAAATTGAGTAGGGTGTGCGTCCATGAGTGGTTGTGCGTCATTGCTGGGCAACAATGGCCGAACTATCTGCGACGAAGTGGGCGGTGATGGCAGCGTTTAGGCAGGGGAGGCCACGCGAGATGGGTTCATTGCTATGTGGTGCCCTCCTATCGGTATCCAACGTGGCATGTGTGCCGGCACCTCTAGGCCGGACCCTATGGGTCGGGTCCAGCAGAGGAGTGTCAGACAAAGTTTTGGGCCACCTGCCAGCAGTGATTTGATAGCGCCGGTTGGGAGCTCATTTTCGTAAATGATGGACCAATAGTCTACAGGGGCCGTCGGGAAGATGCTCTAACTCAATCACATATAGTTTAGTGCTTGGTGCTTCGAATGCTTGCGTATACATTGTTAGGGGCGGTTCTAAATCCCTTTAAAAATTAAAATATTTATGTGGTTTTTAAGTACTAAGATTTTGTTAACAAAGGATAATTTGTCAAAGAGAAATTGGAATGGCTGTCAGAAATGTTATTTCTGTGATGCAAATGAAACTGTGGATCACCTTTTCCTTTCATGTATTTTTGCAAAACTTATTTGACGCATGATATTCTTTACTTATAATATTCCACCACCTGCAAATATTACTAATATATTTGGTAATTGGTTGAATGGTGTGCAAAAACTGGACAAAGCTCGCATTTGTATTAGCGTCTCAGCTATTTGTTGGTCCATATGGACATGCCGGAATGGTATGATTTTTATCAGTCAAAAGAAAATTAACTTTTTGCAGGTTATTCTTGTGCATTGGATACAGTTATGAGCATATCTACTCCCGGATGACCAGCGGGAATTTATGGCTACTGGGTGTAATCGGCTCCTAACGATTACATCTGACTGCTATTTCCAGGCTACTAGGTGGTGTCATACTAGGAGAATTCAAGATGAATAGTTTCTTGTTGCTTTTCATCTTTCGCTGGTTGATACATGTCTCAACTTTAGCATGTCCATAATTGTAAGAATTATAAATATTTGATACTTTGTTTTAAATAAATGGTTGTGTGCATCTATTGATGCAGAGGTCAGGACAAGGCTAAAAAAAGGGGGGCAGTTCTAAATAGATACCTAGTCTATAGTTTGGTCACTTGTTCGATTAGTAGTTCTTAGTTTGTTTTCGTGTGCTCTTTTGCTGTACCATCACCACATCAATATTATCAGTCAATTTCTCTAGACCCATGGATGAATATTAATCTACATGGCACTCATGGCAAAACATTGGAAGATATATACCTCCAACAAATCTAGAAACCTTGATTATACACCTGGTTCCGTCCAACAGGCAGCGGATATTTTTTGTTTCCACTGCAACCCTGGACCACAGGTGGCTGGAGTGGCATCCTCTGCACAAGTCGCAACCAGCAACCGCAACCCGACTTGACTTTCACAGATGTAGCCTTGATGATCTCCTCCATCAGCATGGAACATGAGTCTAGAGTGGGAACCCGCATGAGTTGGTCCATTGCTGTTATTTCCACCAGCTAGTTTTTTCTTTTTTTTTGCGAATATTTCCACCAGCTAGTTATATCCATTATGTTAATTCAGTGTGGTGGTCTATCTCCCTTTGCAACCTTGTGAAACTATAGTTTGCATTCTGCATTCATTTTTTGTTTCTCCACCAAATTCTATGAAATTTTGTTGAAGATATGGATTATAGGATGTATATTTGATCAGACATTTCAGGATGCTTGAAGCAGCAACAATAGAAGATACCTGGTTCCTGTATGTGTCTCGTCAGAACATAGAAGAATGCAGTTGATGCCTTGCAGTACTTATTAGCACATAGATTTACAAGTTTCTCGATGTTAAACAAGGGGTTTGCTCCGGTACAACATGTATCTCTGTTAGAAGGATATGTTAAACATAAGGCCCATGGCCCAGCTTTATAAATAAAGCCATCACGGCATCATCATTCACGAATACATCATCCATAAGTCTGGTACCCACAACGGCAACACAAAATAAACAGTGCAAGAATATAAGATTGATAAGACTGGAGTTCACTAGCTGTCAGATTCAAGCATATTTGGTAGGTTCAGAAGGCCTGTAAATTTCAGGGTTCACTTGTTAAATTTCAGATTCTGTGTGCAGAGGCCTTAAACCCCCTACTACTGGAATGAACTGTGAGGTCTCAATCATGGCGCGCCCTCAATCATATTGGCCGGAACCCTAGTACGAGAACCACAACTCTGAACCAAGAGGGGGTAAACAGAATAGTGCACTGCTTGGTGACGCTTCCTTTCAGTGTTACCATTGTATATGCATTTCTAGTTGAAACTTTCATTTGATGCCACCTTTCTAACAAGTATGCGAGGCATATAGGTCCCGTTGTACCTATGTTTAGAGGTGCTTTATGTGTATCTATATTCTTTTTGCGGGTTTAGAAAGTGTGTCGATCTATTCTTCTAAAAAAAAGTGTGCAGTGACATCCCTCACGATAGCGAACTTGAAGTCTATAATTCTATATTCATGTGCAAACTTTTTATTGTATAGAATTTGCGTGACTTTCAAACTCAAAACTTAGCTCTTTCTTAAACCTTAATTTGTCAAATAAAGGTGGCAATGCATACGGTGGGCATATCGATGGTGTGTCATTTCGGTATATATATGTATAGCTGGTGTATGCTTTTATGTGTGTTTGTATTATTTTTTTCCAAACTAGCCCAAGGAACATTATATTCTAGTAGATATGTGATAATTAAGTCCACCAAAACTCTGAGGCTGTCATTAGTTATTATGACGCTCAATTGTACCTGAAGCTCCTAGGTTCAATGACTCAATATATACCACTTCATTCTTCCTTGTCAAGAGATCAATATGGCCACCTCAATTCTTTGTCGATTAGATGGAATAGGAATGGAAGGCAACAGGAACGAAATGAGCATTTGTGCTGCACATGGTTAAACACATACCCATTTGCTAGTTCAGTTGGCATGCACATTAGGCCACACGACGATTTCCATGCTTCTAGATGTCCTGCGTTTGCAGAAATAGATTGCATTATGTGGCGTGCTGTGCGGATTTCGTGGAACCTGATGGAATGCTATCGCTCAAATGGCGAGGTGCCCATGATCTTGAAGATGTTTCTCTGGTAGAAAAAATCTTGCCAGCTGTACAGACCGAGACGAGGTAGTGGCACATCTTTAATGTACGTCTTCGTTCCGAACATGTTCCTCATCATTCTCTTTGATTTCCACTGGAGCCTGTTGGACCTTCGCCAGGACGTGTTAGACTAGTCATAGTGGGTGCATGTTACTACCTACCTTTATAGTGGTTAGTAACATCAAAATAGTATCATATATGTCTTCATTAATTAGCTTATAGACTCATTGTATTTTGAGAAGTGTGATGTTACAGTAACTAGCTATGTTACTCCATCCTCCTCTCTCCTCATTAACTCACTGCCACATAAGCAAATTTGCTGAGTTGGACACTTAGTTACTAGTGAAGTTACTCCCACTATGAGTAGTCTTAATTCCATATCTAGAATTCTATACTAGTTACTAGAGCTCCTGGAGCAACATTCTGATGATTTTTGAAAGAATGAAGTGAGAGTGAAATCAAAAGAAACACATGCCATATACTTACTTTTAGGTGTCCCAAGCTAAAGCTGACCCGTTCTCTTCGAAAGATAGCGCTTGGTAGTTCCAATTTTCGGATGAAAAGACACGGAAAGATGAAAAAGGCTCTGCTAATGAAGTTTCGGCAGTCTGAGATAGTGATGCTGAGCTCCAACGGCAGCTGGAGGAGTTCTTGTTGTCGTTGATTCTGGTGCTTTAGGAGCATAATGTGTGATAGATTCCATCGAGAATACATAATCTCTTTTTCGGCTACATAGCCCGAACAACACCAATTTCGGGACACCCAATGTAAAAAATCAGCAACTCAACTAATCGTACCAAATGGGATGCCATTCACTAAATCGATGTATCTAGTTAACAAACGCGTCTGGGTACATCCGTATATAGATAAAGTTGAGTCAATTAATTTAGACTGGAGGACTGGATGAAGCAGAAATTCCTTTGTATGTGCATGTGTCCTTTTCGCACCATTGAGAGGGATGTGTAGGAACACAATATCCTTTTGTTTCCTCCGCTGCTCCGTTTAGGACGAATTTTCCTCGGTTCGGTGATGGTTTTCCTTCAGAAAAGGTCTAAAATAAAACTTAAACTCGTAGGCAAAAGTTAAATCAAACTTTGAACTTCGAATGCCTGAAATTGGCACTCTGAATTCACCAATGCTGACCTATTTTGGACCTGTTTGAGCTGGGATTTCACTGATGTAGCAAGTAAGCTAGAAAAGTATAAAATCCAACGTAATCCACATAATTAGCTACTCCCACTTACAAACATGGTCCACCTACCATATTCAACTTCTTCACTTTTAACTCCAATCCCCTCCCACCGTCCTCCGCAACCGTGCCGTCGGTCATGTCGTGATGGGCGCGGCGCAGCTGGGGAGTGCACGCGCCCGACGCGGCGTCATTCGACAGCTAGTTGGCAGCTCCCGCGCACGTAGCTGCACATCACCCGCTCGATCACATGCCTGCAAGAGCGCCGGCGCTTCGCCTTGATCGAGCGGACAAGGGAGTCATGTATCATGTATGTGCAGCACACCGGCCGAAAAAAGCACGCATTTTCAAATTCGCGTTGTGGTAGACTGGTAGCTTCGGTGCATCTGGTCGTGCGTGTGACCGTGCGCCGCCTCGCAAGCGTTCACTGTCGTAGACCCTGCTCTACCCGCCCATCCGAGGCTCACCGATAGAAACACTAGCGCGTCTACCGTCGCTGCATCCGACGACCACCCGTCAGTGATTCGAGGAGTAGCCATGGCCATCCGCTAGCATTCGCCTGCATGCGCCACAGCATGGCCCTGCATAAGCGCCCGCGCGCTCGACCAGCTTACCCCTTCACGGGCCCCTGTCGCGTGGTCGGTTAGCTAGCTCGCCCACTAGCGACGCGGCTAGCGGCACCGCTGACGATGCCACATCGGACTGGCCGCTAGGATTGGGTAGGTTTACTGTAAAGATTTGGGGATAGAGATGGATATGACACGTGGGTCCTCATTGTCAGTGAGGGTAGCACGTTATCCCAACCGGGATTGTAGTACCCCAGTACCCGGTTCGCCAAACAGGTGGGGGTCCTAAATAGACCGGGATTGTGGAATTTTGTTTTGTTTTGCGGAAAAGATGATGATAATATCACGGAAAATTTACAGAAAGATTCACAAGAACAAAAAATTACAACCAAGTCCTTCTGAAGCTTGACAACATCGTCATGGAGGACGAGCCGGTGGCGCGCCATTGCCGTCGCTGCCCCCCTTCAAACTCTAGATCGGAGACAGTCCCCAGGCGACTGGGAAGTCACTGGACACCGGTCCCAAAGGACCTATACCCTCAAACGCCGAGATCATCGCGCCGCTCCACACCACCATCTTCGATGAACTCTGCATCTGGCTCCTCCACCACACAGGAACCGGCCGGGGACAACCGCACGTCGCAGATCCGGAGACCCTTGAGCGCGAAAGACACAAGAGCTCCGCCGCAGCACTCCATCGAGCACCATCGCCGGATGGGACGAACTCCTGCACCAAAAACCAAAACGACGCCACCACCACCTCCATACCGTCGTCGATCTGGACCCTAACATACCCTATATACACACCGCGATTCGGGGATTCCCCGACCTCCCGACGCCGGAGGCGTGGAATCCGCTGGATTGACGGCGGCGAGCTGGGGACGCTGGGGGAGAGAGACGTCCAGAGTCGTCTCCGGGATTGTGGAATTTAAAGCGTGGAAGATTTTGTGACACGCCTTTTCCTGGCTTTGATCTGCCTCAAGGCCCTCAACCAAGGACCTACGCACTAGCTGGTATATATAATGGGGCCTAAAGAAAATCATGTGGTCACCTGAACTTCATTATTACTGCTTCTATATATATATTGGCACTAGTAGGGCATGAAACACCGCCACAATACTAGTAAGGAGTACTTTCCTCAGGTCATATTAATTGACTTAATGTGGATGTATCTGACACATTTTAGTTCTAGATACATCCATATTGAAGTCAATTAATATGAATCGGAGGGAGTACATATGTTTCACCTTGCTTTTATTCTCGATGAGTCGTGGTGGTGTTGTCGTCCTTGGCTCTAATAGTCACAGAGATAGGTTCGATGGGAATTGGAGGCAAAGGGAGCGATACTTCTAGTAGGGCATGAAACACCGCCACAATACATCAGTAAGTGCAGAGGAAACATACTACAACCATCAATTATTTAGAACGGTGCACAGCGGCCGTTTCATTGCTACAAGCAGCCTGATAAGCACGTGCTTAGTGGCGTACCCCCGCGTCAATGACGGTGTTTTATGGACAGGCTTTGTGGCTGCGCACTGGATTTTGCAGTGCCTTCTATCTTGGGAAAGTATTCTAGTCTGTCGTCCGATCGTTCTTTTCGTTCGGACGGATGCTCAGCCGTGAGATGGCTGCAGTCCAATCTACGTATGGTGATTGCCCTATAAATTGTAGGATCAGCCCCACGTTCTCCTACCCCGTCCACCCCACCCCCACCAGGTTCCCCGCTCCCCTACCACGGCGGTGACGCTCGCTGCCTGCCGGCGTGGAGAGATCTGGTGCGCTGGCGCAGGAGTTGGCGTGTCTGGGGCATCGGCTCGAGGACATCCAGGCGACGCTGCCGGCGCTCGAGGCCGCCATACGCCTGATCCGAGCGCCCATGGCTGAGCTCGCGGCGGCTGGCTTGCACATCAGCCAAGTCATCGGCCCCGCCGCTTCCGTGTCCTAGGTGTTCGACGCCGTGCCCAGCCTCGAGCCCCCGCTGCCGTGCCCAAGGTGTTTCCGTGCCCGGCCTCGAGCCGCCGCTGCTCCAGAGCGGCTTGGGCGACTTCCCCCGGTAGCTCGCTATGCTTTATCGCCTCGAGTAGGCCTTGGCCTCGCCACCCAGCGGCTCACCGACATCTTGGAGTACCTCGGCCATCATGATCTCGCCGACCGCGCTTCCTTGCCAACATCATCGTGTACCTCAGCAAATCTCCCTAACCGTACTTCCTCGCCGAGGTCGGCATCGCTATCGAGGAGCTCCATAAAGATATCCATGTACCTCGACAGTGGCGCGAGGCTGTTGTCACCCGCTCCACGTGGAAGCATATTTTCGAATTGATCGGAGCAATTTTTTCCTTCGGAAGCACAGGAGCAAGTTGTTGGAAACATGATTTTGTATCCATGATTAGTGATAATATGTAAAACAGAAAGTTTACATGCCATCGAAGCATGTTTCATTAGGTATGGAAGCAAATTGTCCCATCGATGGAAACATAATTAACTTTGCTACGTTGAAGTGAAAATCAGTTATATACGTGTTTTTTGTATTTGAAGCAAATTCCAATAGCATGGGAAGCATTTTTGATTGTCTCGGAAATGAAACGGTTGACTTTGAACGCCCAGAAAATGATGCTTCCATGCATCAAGAACAATGCTTTCGTGCCTTCTGCTTCCATGCTTCGTACAGAATTTCTAGCCGCCGGATTATTTGCTTCCATGCATTCAAACAACAAATTAATCGGGGGCTAGTTAATGACCGGATTAAACGCTGGCCGGATTAAACCCAGTACTTTACGGGAGCAGTTTGCGGGGCCATTTATTCCATGCATGGAGTAATAGTTTGCTACCGGCTGGACTGCTTTCATCGCATGGCCAAAATGCTGCTCATCCGATGGCCAAGGACTGGTCCGATCCGAAGCATGGATCAGACGTCCGATGCCTAGAAGCGCCCATCAGTCTTTGTGATTCCTGCGGTCTTTGTGATTCGCGAGGTCGCTAGTTGGTACCGCCGGGTTGACCTTTTCTATTACTTCGGAGTATCTTTAATTTTCACGTGCTGTTTGAAGGCATGGAACTGTTGTGTTCACTGTTGTGTAAAAATAAAGGTACAGCTGCATGTCTAAGTACTGCTCGGAAAACATGAACTTTTGTAGAAGTTCCAAGGTTAGGATTTTTGAACGAAAACTTCCTAGTGAACCTAACTCTAAACTTCAATATTTGTAAGAGCAATTTTCCATAATTCAAGATGTTCACCGTGGCTTGGCTACTGCAACAACACTACAACCATAATTTTAGAGTAAGAGCAACAGTGAATGGGCCGTTATACTACTGTCGCTCCCAAACGCCTAACTTCAATACATACAACTAATCGTTCTTTAGCACCATGCCCAACAGTAACTTTAATGACGCAATGCTGCCACACGGAAACTTAAAGAGATCTTGTCAAAATGAAAGTTCAGTAGGAATCAGAGTCTATGGGAAAGGTCTTTTGCACCTCTAATGGCTGATTAGCTAATCTGCCACGACTCGACCTCCAGGACTTGACCTCCAGGAAAAATATCTAGTTATGGTTAAGCAGGTTTACGGTAGATAACCTGAAAACTGATCCATCACCCAAGAAAGTCTTTTTATGCGCATAAACATCCTTTATGAAAATTATGTCAGACCATCTAGAATTACCTGCGAGGTCTGCGTGGTTCCGGCGGGATGGCGGCGCGGCTGGCTCCTGGCTGGCGCGTCCCGGACGCCGGCGCGGCCGTGGCCAGGGGTGGCGGCGGCGGGCCTAATCTGGGCCGGCGGGCCTAGGTCTGGGCCGAGCGTGGTCTGGCTCGGGCTGGGTTGTCCCGAAGGGTCCCGTCCAGGGCCACCGTGTGTTGCCCTGTGCCCCGACGGCAGAGGAGGGTGCGGGTCGAGGCCGTCGCTGGGGTTTGGCCGGGCTGGCAGTGCTCATGCGTCCTCTGTTTTCGATCTTGGTAGGGACCAAGATGCCATTTCTGGTTTGCTCCGGCCGGAGAATGGCAGGGTTTGGTGGTTGGGAGGGGGTGCTCCAATGGTGCGGTGGCGGTCGCCGTCACCGCCTTCCCGTTTCCTCCGGCCACCCTTGACTACCGGGGGACGGTGTGTCTCGGTTTTGTTCCTGCAGGTCTGGTGTGGCACCACTGGACGCCTTGTCCTACAGGGACGCTTGCGAGCTCGATGGGGTGTTTGCGAAAGCAATGCAAGGCATTTGCCATTGCCGGCGACGACGACGTCCTTGGACGCCGTTAACCTTCTTGGAGGCGTGGCCATGACACTCATCTTGTCGCCGGTTGCCTGCCCCTGGGTTTTGTCTGCTACCCTAGTTACTAGCGATCCTCCGAGCTCCTCCTCGAAGCCCCTTTCGTTGAGGCCATGCGTCAGGCAGTACCCGGCTTCATATAGACGGTGTGTCTCCCCTTTGCGCGACCATTCCCGAGCCTAGGGTGGCTGTCTGTGGGTGCGTCGTGGCAGGAGGCACCCCGGTGTTTCTCAGCAGTTGGTGGTTTGTCGTGATGGCATGCGCTGAGACTTAGGAGTTCTCTTGGGGTGGGTGCCGAAGCTCCCGCGAAAGCACCGCACAGACTGGTCCGTGCCGACAACGATGACGCTCGCGAGCGCCATTTTCCTTCCTGGAGGCGCTGTCATGAAGTTTCCCCCTTCGAGCTCTGGAGGTTCTCCGGCTTCACTAGCGTAGTTAGCCAGCTCTCGGGGTGTTGGAGGTCCTCTGTTCGACATGCTGCTCAGTGTGCTAGTCCTACATGGTTTCAGATCCGCGGAGTGGCGTCTCGGGGAGCCGCCGGTGTTTTGTCGAAGTCTTGGGCGTTCTCGAAGAACCCGTAGTTTAGGGCCCGGCCCCGGTCTGCCTTGTTGTAGGCTTTAGCTCTTCACCACCTGGACTTGTATCTCTAGCTTGTGTTCCCAGTTTTTTCTTTTTTCTTCTTTTTCTTTGTTGCGTGCTCCTGGCCGGTTGATGGCTTTGTTAATTCAAAGCTGGGCTCGTCGAGCCTTCTGTTTAAAAAAAAATGAAACCTATCATATAGGTACTTCGATGGTTGCTTATGCAAGTCAATCACATATATTTTACTCCCCTTGATGAATTACCTAAACAGATTAATCCAGGTGCAAACCCTGGCTTCTCAGCGTTTTGCCAGTGCACGTCTCGCCGTGTGGGCCAGCGGGTGTGGGGACCTGTGTACATCAGTAGCGAATCTAGAATTTTACGCAAGGGTGGGGCAACTAGACAAAATTTATTTCTCTATACCACAAGCATAACATGCCAATATGCATGCATAGAATTCAATAGTTTTGAACCCAAAAATGTAAACTAATTTATCAATACTTCTATTACATTGATAAATTTCTATGTTCAATTATCAATAATGAATCGATATCGCAATTCTCCTATGGAAAAACTATTTAATAAAAAATAATTATAGAAGAGAAAATACATGCATGTAGCACCTCACCTGATCGAAAAGAGGGCTTGAACTTGACTTCAAACTGCCTTTGTCGTGCCCACGAGGCATCTGTAGAGGCATCTGTAGTGTCTTCGGCTGGCCCGCGCTCTGCTGCAGGGGTAGGAGTCCAAGTTGCCCGTACTAACCCTGGTCATTGCCTCATTCATTTCCTTGTGTGATCAATCGGATCAACAAACATCTGGCACGTTCAAGAGGATTGGCAGTAGGAAATTAGACGGACGATAGGAAGATGAATCGTATAGGACAACTGCCATATCGTGCATCGCTAATGGTCTGGTCTGGGCCTAATGTTTTTTGTGGGATCATTTGTATGTGGGATTTCTATTTTCGTGCCTTCGGGTTCTTAGTTGTGCTCAATTTTCCCCAGCTCCTTAGTTTTTCCTCAGTTTTCTCCAAGGCCTTGTTTGAAACCCGCAGAAGCAGCTCAGACGGCAGGATTCCCGTTTAGTTGACCGTTCTGTCACGTGTGGGGCCGCGTCGTGTGGGGCCGAGTCGCGTGGGGCTGGTAGAAAGGGACCGCGTGGGACAGGACGAGACCGCGTTTGGTTGCACGTGAGCAGGAGCCGGGTTCTGTCTCTCTCGACCCCAAATTGGCATTATTAAGAGCATCTTTTTCCCCTCTTTTCTCTCTGTCCTTTTCACCAAAATAGTATCAAATCTAGAGAAGCTTGCATTTCTGTATTTCTTCAATTATTTGTGCCTTTTGGCCCTCGTTGTTTGCCCAATATGGCAGCAAATCTAGTACTCTCTCTGGTCCATATGTATGTAGTTAAATCTAGAAGCAAATCTCCAGGGTAATGTACGATAAACACAGTCATAGTAAATCGAGAAACAAAGACCAACAAAATATAGTAGAATAGGGATAGATAATAGGGATCCCTCCCTAGATAATAAGCTGCATACACAGCAGCCAACATAGTAACAGGTTCGAGGTTCTTCACAGCACCATCATATTAACAACATAACAACAAGGGATCCCTAGCTAACAACAAAGAGATCCCAACAACAAAATGGGAGGCAGCAGCAGCACACGTCCAGGACTCCGCCTACCCCATCTGGCTCTCCCTCCACTTGTTGCTGCTGCTCCCCTTGGGAGCCTTGGGCTTGAGCGGAGGCATGCGCCCGGCGGAGATCTCCACCCGCCGCATGTCGCGGAGGTGCATGCCGAGCGCCCTGTGCTTGGCGCGGAAGGAGTAGACGTTCACCGTCGTGCCGACCTTGGGGAAGGTGTTGCTGATGTTCTCGGCATGCGTGACGAGGCAGTTGAAGTCCGTGGCGCCGAGTCTCCCGGTGCGAAGGGCACTCGTAGACACCCTTGGCAAAGTAGGAGATGTATCGGCCGACCTGCAGCCTCCGCAAAGCACTCGGCGAGTCTTGACGTCCTCCTCCTCGTCGTCGCCGCCGACGTCGCTGCCGTACATCTGATCCATATCAAACAGAAACTATGAGTGAATGAGTTGCAACGATGACGAACGTGCATGATAACAAAGTTAGGAAAAACAGAGTCAGCCTCGGTTAGAGTGGGCATGATTATATATCTACGGGGAAGGTGTTAGCGAACCAAAGCTCATGCACAACAGATTTGTACATAGCAATGGTTCGCTGAACCCTCCCCGTAAAAATTTGTGCCCAACGATTCATCATAGGCAAAGAAACAGATTCCAGATCTGAACTTGAACACATTCCAGATTATTTGCAAAATTAAACGGTTGATATCTTTTGATTAGTGCATACAATAACTGATTGAGATCCCATGATTACTCGCATAAATTAACTGATTGAGATCCAATTATTACTTGCATAAATTAACCGAACGGCCGAACCCCAAATCTTACAGGAAATCAAGAAGTGATCAAAACAAAATGGAATAAAATCGGCGCAAATATTAGCCCAATACTCATCCATCTACACCAGCAAAAATAGGGTTCAAAAAGGAATGGGAAACAAAAAAGGAAGCAAACCGTAGTTACCTCGTTCCATGGGTCCTCCAGGAAGGTGTCGTAGGGGTTCGGGGGCGGGACGTACGGCACCGGCTCATAGGGGTCAAATCCCGGCGGGATCTGACCGCCGCCGGCGGCAGCAGCCTCCGATGCACCGGTGGCGACAGCGACGTCCGTTGAGGGGACGGCGTCGAAGAGGGAGGCGTCGCGCTTGGAGCCGATGGCGCCGTTGACGATGGGATTGGCATTCTCCTTGTCCATCTCGCCGGAAGAGGAGAGGGAGAGGGAGAGGGTTTTTTGCTTGGGAGCTTTGGAGAAGATGATGGGACGTGAGAGAGGCGTCGTTGCGTGGGCGAGTGAGAGTGACAGAGATAGTGGGAGGAGGCGTCTATAAAGGCGAGGGGTGGTTAATGCGACCCGCGTCCTAAGCGTCCACCGCTGCACGTCTTGGACTTCTGCAATGCGACACGCGTCCACGATTGCACGTCTTCGACTTCTGCACCGCGACCCGCGTCTACGCATCAACAATTGCACGTCTTCCATTTCTGCACCGCAACACGCGTCCTCGAGTCTAACCCTGGAAATTTAGATATACTCAGGTATAACCTCGAGTCATATACTAGCATTTTTTGTGTGCTCAGTTTTCCCCTTGAGTGCTAATACTGGCTAGTGCAATATGCTCAGTTATACCCTCAAGTGGCTGGTCAACAAACAGTCAACAAATGGGATTAACTAGTTAAATGAGTCATTTAATGTGCAAAAAATTCCGAAAAATAGTGGCACATACTCATGGAGTCTTTACCACAAATTGCCAGTTCTCAAAACATAGATAAGTCATAGATAAATCAAGTTTTACCACAAATTACCACTTCTCAAAGGCCTTCTCAAATCACCTAGTAGCTATGAAGGTGCATGGTTTTCCACAATAAGCCCTTCCCAAAACAAGCTTTCCCCAAAACATACTTTGTCTAAATGAGCCCACAATTCTCACACTCATGTATATTTGTATTGCAAATAGTTTGAGGTAGGCCAAGATGGGTTTCATTGTACAAAACACGCATTTTCCATTTTTTAAATCTCATATTTGAATCCCTTAGTCTGTTTATTACACAGGTGCCCTTGGTTTCTTGATACTACTCAGTTTTGCCCTCTCCCTCCACAAATTCTCGCAGATGTGCAACATTGCTCTGATTGGTCTAGCCCATGTCACGCGGATCGTGCCCGCCGACCGTTGGTCGTATGATCTAACGGGCATGATAACCCCTCTCTCTCTCTGTCGGCGGTTACCTTCCACTCTCTAAGTATGCTAAAGGGCGGTTTTCTGTATTCATTTTCATGCGCTAAAAATTATAAACTCTTTTAGGCATTACTTTTCACGAAAAAAATGATAAACCATCACCGATTTGTTGTAGCCATTAATTTTCACGAAAAATATAATAAACCATCACCGATTTGTTGTAGCCATTAATTTTCACGCAAAAAATGATAAACCATCACCGATTTGTTGTAGCCATTAATTTTCACGCAAAAAATGATAAACCATCACTGATTTGTTGTAGCCATTAATTTTCACGCAAAAAATGATAAACCATCACCGATTTGTTGTAGCCATTAATTTTCACGCAAAAAATGATAAACCATCACCGATTTGTTGTAGCCATTAGTTTTCACGCCAAAAATGATAAACCATCACCGATTTGTTGTATCCATTACTTTTCACGCAAAAAAATCTACCTATCTTTGTATAGAAGATCGTATGTATGATTTTTGAGGTCATTTAGAGAAGGTAGAAAAAAAATCCCTTTTGAGAAGGTCGAAAAAACCTAACTTGTTACAAAAGCTGGTTTCAAGTGAGACCTAACCAAATTTGGCATACATGATGCCATATCTATAACAACAAGGAATATCTAAAAGGGAAATTTTCACAAAATTTGAAATTTAGGGCGAAAATGATGCCATACATTATGCCATAACTTGTTACAAAATCTGAAAATCAATTGGGGATTATAAAGAGAAATAAAAAGTTCGAAAAATGTAAAAACGAAACAATCTATCTATCTATGTATAGAAGATCAGCTGTATGAAATTTGAGGTCATTTAGAGAATGTAGAAAAAAGCACTTTGTTAGAAAAGCTGGTTTCAGTGAGACGAAACGACATGCGTTTAAGCAAAGTGATTTTTTCGAACATCTCCAAATGACCCCAAATTTTCCATACATGATGCCATACGTGTAACAACAAGGAACCCTATCTAAAAAGTGTCAAAAAGTTTGCCCAACCGTATAGCTCTATCAAAAAGAACCTCACCATGGCGCTAGTATAATTTTGGGCTTAGTTACAAGGGTCCCTAGTTACAAACTTTCGTTACCTAACCTTCAACACGAAACTTGTTTCAAATCACTTTTGGCGTACAAGAAACAAATCCCACCTTGATTCGAGCACCACAGCCCTCCAAACGATGCCGATGCCGATATCGGCATGGTCGAACGACTATGCTCGCCGCCACCGCTAGGTCACCGATACGTCCAAAACGTATCTACTTTCCCGAACACTTTTGCTATTGTTTTGCCTCTAATTTGTGTGTTT
>NC_061512.1:163442251-163513703 GCF_022539505.1 Lolium rigidum
AGAAATCTAGCAAGTCAAAGAAGAGAAAACACAAGGATACTGATGCTGGTGATGCTTCTGCTGCCGATCAAGTTGTGGTAAAAGAAGATAAGAGAAAGAAGAAGCATCCAGTTGTGCTGGAAGAGAGCAGTCAGAAGGAGACACTTGATACTACTGCTGAAAATTCAGTGGAAGAAAGAGATGGGGTTGAGGGGAAGCAATGTAGCAAGTCAAAGAAGAGCAAACACAAGCATAATAATGCTGGTGATGCTTGCTGCCGATCAAGTTGTGGCAAATGAAGATAAGAAGAGAAAGAAGAAGCATCTAGTTGTGCTGGAAAAGAGCAGCCAAACCAAAAATACTAGCAAAGATGAGAATGGAGAGATCAAGGAGAGAGGAAAGGAAGGTGATAAATCCAGTCCAGAATTTAGTGAGAATGCATCTGCTGGGAGAGCGGAGGCTGAAGTAGATGGTAAGAATGATGGGAAGAAAAAGAAGAGCAAGGAGGGAACGCGGGATGGAATAAAGGAGAAAGTAAAGGCAGCTCAGTCAAAGAACAAGGGCAAGCGGGTGAGCTTTGCTGATACCACGGAAGTGTTCAGAACTGAAGCTGGTGATGGTGAGGGGAACGAAGGAGGAAAAAAGAAAAAGAAAAAGGCAGCTCAGTTAAAGAACAAGGGTAAGCGTGTGAGCTTTGCTGATTCTGAGGAGGTGTTTGGCATCGGAGGTGGCGACAATGGAGAAGGTGGGAGCAGTGATGAATCTAAATTTGTGCATGGACAGAGGTTTAGCCCAGAGGAAAACGCCACCCTCATGGAAGCTATAAGGGATTTTATAGAGGTTTCATCTCGTGTTTTAATTTTTTTTTTTTTGCATTTGTGTCATAATGAACAAACTTAAATTGAATGGAAGCTATGCCCCTGACATGATGGTGTAAGACAAGAGTACTTTATCATTTAGATGGATAATTTTTCTTGAACTTCAAATTATTGTTTGCAATTTGCAACTGTGTGTTCTTTCAATTTGATCCAACAATCATCAAGTATATTTTAATTTATTTTGTCCAAATGTGTACAGAATTAGCTTCTACAAGTCTATATTGACCTCATCTTGGAGTTAAATTGATTTTAATTTTGCGCAAATGTTGCACTAATATTCTGTTTCACTCTCTTCCCACCCTCTATCGATTGATGTTTACATTTTTATCTACAACTAAACTCGCTCGTGATTGTAAATGCCATGCCCATCATATTTGATTTTTTTGCTGTGTTTCTTATTTTAGATGAAGCAATTGGGAGAGAAAGGCTTTGAGATGATTCAGTCTTCTCGTAAACACAAAGAGCTCAGGGGTTGTTGGGATGTTATAGGTAAGACGAAAATATCTGGAGCTAAGCTCGTCAATGTTTTCTCCTCATATTCGCTTGCCTTTGTGTAATAACGTCAGTTAAGCATCTAACCTGTATGAACAGTCTTTCTTGAGACTCACCATTTCACTTTGAATTTCCAAGCAATCCAAATTTCATCTCTTAGCCTGGCCTGGATAGCAGAAACTTATTATTGTTAATCATTGATGCACATTCTTTGCAGGGAAATGTTTACCCCATAGACCTCACCAAGCCATATACAGCCGGGCACGTGTATTACTCAGTAGGAGTGATCAACGTAAATGGACACAAGAAGAAAAAGAGCATATTCGGCGGTACCATACTTTCCTTTTGCTGAAATAAAATTATATTTATTATCTGCATTACCTTATTTACTCCATTGTCTTTACTATTAAAAAGTAATCATATTTTTGTCCATTGTGTTTTGAAATAAATTAATGTTTGCTGCTACTTAGCAGTATGTCTTCACTCCTATTAAAGATGTCAATTGGTGACGGTTGTCCATTGACCTCGTCCCTTCCTGGTGTTTATACCATTTGCTTGGTGGTTACGTGTGCCACCAAAGTTGGATAGAACAACCCGCAAGTGCCACTAATATATTAGCTAACTGACTTTAGCTAGTGCTTATCTGTAGCAAACCATAAATAATCAAGAAAATAGTTAATTGTGTGAACTTATATTTATGTATCTTTGGTGCGTGTTGTCTTATGTTTAATATGCATAATTTGCCTGTGATCTCATAGAAAAGTTACTTGATACATAGTTCGTGGTTCCTGATATGATAAAATAGGGTTCTCCTGTCAGACAGTTCACAAACCCGATAATTCTGGTGTATAGAAGTTGATTTGCATGCATTAGTTTTCCTTTGCAACTGATATAAATGTGAGTATTTAGGAGTTGAAAAATTGAAAAGGAAGGTACAGGTTTGTTTTGCCAGCCTGGCTCTGCTGCTTCAGTAGCTAATGCAATTTTTCCATGTCACTGCTTGGGCTTCTTATTGCTGCCACCACTGTCTCGATCTATCTACTTTGGCTCACCATCTCACACCCACTTCCTTCAAGCAACTGTCCCTAATCTTCTTAGATGACAGCCCTCTCTTCTAGTTCCAGACGAAGGGGAATGAATATATGCTTGATCAACAGGGCCAACGGTGTCCTGATCTGTTAGACATTGAAGCGAGATCTGATGATGACAAAGGTTAGTTGTATTGGTGAGGGTGGTGGCTGGTGTAAATCTCTCATGGCATCATCACCATCAGAATGCACCCCTGTTATCAAGCAACGATATGGGATTGCCTGCCACTCCCCACAAATTAAATTTTGCACCAGCCCATATCAGATCATGGTGGATCATGAATGAGATAGTGCGGTGGAGATTGCTGTTTGCCCTGCTGCGAGTTGGATACTATGATTTAGACTTTGTTGTACCTTGTGAAGTTCATCAATACATCTCTCTTACATGTAGCATACTTTTTGATATTTGTTATTGAGAAAAGTTCCAGTATGCCTTGCTGTTGCTTCATGTAATTAAGATTAGATCACTTCATTATGATGCAGGTTTGTCCAAAATAATGGCACAGAGTGGAAGACATTGGCACGTGAACTTGGGAAGTGTGATATCCATGTAAAAGATACTTGGAGAAGAATAAAATCTGAGAACTTGAAAAAAGGTGCCGGTTGCTACCAAATTCTATCATATTATACCTAATTTTTCTGTTTCAAACTTTAATTATTTCAGCACATGTTTAGCAAATATGCACATGTTTAGCTTAAAGATGCACATGTTTATTTTCTCACAGTGGATAACTCTTTTGCATAGTATTTTTATTTTTATTTTCCGGGTATGTTTTTTCTCACTGTCATTCTGTCACACTCGGGTATTGGTCATGTTGAAGTATAATTATAGCAGTAGCTGAGCCCAACTCTGCATACTAGTACTAGTTAATATTTGGTGCAGGCATGGAATATGCAACAGCAACAAACCTCACATATTTGCTTAGTGCTAATATTGAAATTACTGAAAAAATAGTTCACCATTGTAAGTTGGGTGCTAATACGGCTCCACAGTCATAAACTTTATGTAGATGATTATTTTCCAGTTTTAAGTTGTTGAGTGTCAGTTAAACATATGGAAAGTTCGTCCACGAGATAAGTGCCTTCTTTGACTGGTATTTCTTCAGGACATTGGACACAGGATGAGCATCAAAAGCTATTCGATATGGTGAACCTTGACTTGCGTATAAAAGCTCATCAAATAAAAGATCCCGATAATCGGAAGGTTTGTAATTTACCACTGTTGTTGGTATTGTGTATTTCAGTCCAGTTTTATTGGTCTGAACTGTGTTTATTTTATACTCCGTTCTAGCTTCCATGTTTCTAGCAGTTCATATTGCTGAATGACATAAATCATGATTGAATCTGATGAGTTGGTTTACTTATTGTCCGTGACAGCTTAGGGATAACATTTCCTGGGAGGAAATCAGTGATAAATTAACCACCCGTAATCACAAGAATTGCTGCATGAAGTGGTTAGTACTTCTGTTTGCTACTACAGCTTTGTTTTCTCACTCAATCTGTAGTAAACGATTTGTACATTGCATTGTTTAGTGCACGCTATTGTTTCCCATCCGTGTGTGTTGTCTATATGCAATTATGCATATACACGGTTACTCTTGCATGGAAGTTATATGTTGGCACCACTAATTTCCGGTGCACTTTCAGGTACAATACATTAGCATCTCCGATGGTTAGGAAAGGAATCTGGGCAGATGTTGATGATTATCTAATGGTGGAAGCGTAAGTTTGTACACTCTTATGGCAATTGTTTTTTCACCATTGACACTGCATCTTATTTGTATCTGAGTTACAAAAAAACAGTTGTTAATAAGAGTAGGCTATAGCGTACGCAAGTTCCGGTCCATAAACTTATTTCTTCATTAATTCCCAAAGTTATGGACGCATGGTTGATGCTAATAGTGCTCTGGTCTACATAGTACCATGAAGGCGTGAACTTTAGAATTAGGGACTTCAGTGTAATGCATATGTTCCATGGTCATGTTTATGTTGCTTTTTTGCTTGGTCAAGCCGTCTATGTTTCTGTTGTACAGGCCTACAGGGTCACAACTCACGACGTAATGAGGACAGATTGAAATCCAATAATTTTCCCCTCTCTATTTTTGGTAGCTTGCACCAGGTTTAACTTCCATTGTAGGCTTTGTTTGGTTGTAAACTAACATTCCATGGAAAGTTCTGGGCTGTAGAGGCTCTTAGGATCTGTTTGATTTGTGTTCCCAACTCACCATAGCAAAATATTGGTCATGCTGATTGATGTGCCACTTGTTTGGTTTGTTTCCATTTATTTGGCTGCCTATGTCCCTTGTAGTGTTTCCTTCACAAATCGTTGCCAAAATTTTGGCAACCACAGGGTGGCAGAATTATTGGCGTTCCATTATTGGCAGGGCTTGATGTGCACGAACCAAACGCACCCTTAGTTATCAAAGTGTGATGACTTTTTCTGTTTTATTTCTTGAACTAAAAGAGATCATCTCTGGCTCATTTACAACAATAAACAGTAGGATTGAGTCAATGTTGCTGTAAGCCTGCGGGTCTAATGTTTAGGTAGTCATCTGAGCACCCAGTTGTGGTCATCTATGTCTCCCGCAAAAGGAAGTTATGCCATTATTGGAATTTCGAGTTGATTTGTTCTGGCTTGTTTTTGCATTGAGAATTGTGGAGTTGTCCTTGATTGCGGAAGATTTCTATCCCCCCCTAGGTCTTGCCAGGTAGCATAATATACTGTATCCATCTTGCACAGTTTCATATTTTCACCTAATTTGCACATAAGCTTCAACACAACAGAACACAAGTCTTTTACTTCTCTCTTGACGTGCTAGTAGCCTAGGAGAGTTGGTTGGAATCTGTATATGCACAAAACATGATTTTGATAGGAGAACTTTTAGAGGCCATCATACACTCTTATTGATTGTCGAGTTGTTCATTGCTATTGATTTGCATTGCAGTTGAAGTTATAGTGTATTGAAAAGGATATGTTTGATTTTTTTCACATATGTTTAAGTGTCTTGTCATGAAAACAGCGTATACTCCATGTGCTAATTTCTTAACAAAATAAAACAGGCTCCAGAAGGATGATGCTGTTTGTGTCGAAGATGTCGATTGGGACAGCCTTCTCGATCACAGGTGAGTGTTGCTGCTAATTTAGCTCACAGCCTTCAACTTCACCATGTTCCTAATCACACAGTAGTATGGTGAACTTACCGAATTTTATTTTTACCGAGTCAATCAAGTTCATGTTGACTTGAGTCCCAAACATTCGAATGCATTATGATCAAACTAAGATGGCCTTGTTGTTGGAGTAAATAATATTTGCTTTGAAGGATATGAAGCAAAAGCCAACGTCTTTACCCTTAACATTTGAAGAGTTTGCTAACAGAGCTATTGGCTTTGTTTATTGAGATACTATAACATTAGGTAAATGGACAATAATAGCTAGGGATAGTGTGCGGTTGGATCATGCACATAGTTCAGTAAATCCCGTCGGTAATCCTGACATACACTAGCACTTGTTACTTTCTTTGTTCTGTGTTGTGTATTCCAAAAGAAACGAATTGTGTTACTATCTTTCCTTTTGGTTATAATAAACTGGGGTGTTTCCCTCTGCTCAGATCTGGTGAAGTCTGCCGCCAAAGATGGAACCAGATAGTCCGTGGCATTGGCGGCCACAGGGAGAAGCCTTTCATCGAGCAGGTTGAGGTGTTGTCCAGGCGCTACTGCCCGGAGATGATCGAGTACAGGCAACCGCGGGAATGATCGCCCACCCTGTCAAAGCTGTATGCCCCTTGACAAAGGGGCGTGATCTGTCTGATATCCTGCATGTTAGCGAGCATGTGTTGTCGCCTGAAAAATGTGGGATTTATGAGATGTGCATGGTTTCTTACTTACCAGCTAGCACTGAGCAAAGCTAGGTGTCATCTAGTTTTCCTTTACATGGCAGAGTGATTTATGACATGTGTTTTGTTTACTTTGTTTATTTATATGTTGTCCGTTGAGCTTGATTTGGGCAATGCCATGTTCCGTTCCTCTTAACAGATTTGGTTTATGAACTAAAGAGCATTCCCAGATTTTTTTTAAGATGATTCTGATGTGTAAAGTCCACTGTGACAATGCTGTGCGCTGTCCATTTTCTATCCTTCAAGTGCCATGTAAAACGTGTGAGGGATTTCTGCTAATAAAAATACCCGAAGAATGGTCATCTACCGTAAGAAAAGCTTCAGACAGACAAAAACGAGTAGTGATGTGCCGTAAGTTATATCTTTAGTC
Organism: Lolium rigidum; assembly: GCF_022539505.1. Taxonomy (NCBI): domain Eukaryota; kingdom Viridiplantae; phylum Streptophyta; class Magnoliopsida; order Poales; family Poaceae; genus Lolium; species Lolium rigidum. The sequence continues at coordinate 163,448,952 of NC_061512.1, forward strand.
AAGTGATGGAATAATGTGTCAAATCTTTTTAGCGTAAAAGCAGAGCTCCTCTTGCTACTTCTGTAGGAAAACAAACATCTCTGCGACATTTGTTCACAAAAAATTCATCTCTTCGACTGTAGAGGTGTGATTTGGCTGGAGCAGCCCTGTTAATCACGCTTTCAAATCCAACGCAGATACTTAGGAGAGCAGGAGTAATATTTTCTGCTAAAAAAACTAGGGAGTAATATTTTGTCGCTCTCAAGACTTCTACGAGTACCACTAGGACTTTCAACATAAGGGGCAGATGGCGATGTCTTCATTTTCGTATTCATCCCCGTCTCTGCAACCGAGCAGAAATCTTCTACTAGCAGATGTTTTGGGTGCACTAATGCAAGATCCTAAAGTTAACTTCTGTGAAATATTTGGTGCACACGATGTATCATCATCTCACCCAGTAAACACAGGAAATCTCGAGCCACGAAAATTGTTGCATGGCCTAATGTGCATGCCAACTGAACTGACAACCAAATATGTGCCCAATAATCTGCCTCGCAAGTCTGTCAGGATTCCGATAGATCTGACCGGAAGAGGATCATCAAAAAGGGAGATTTGAGAGAATTTGGTACAAAAATAATAAATTGAAGAAGTAAATAAAAGATAAATTGCAGGAAAGTAAAGCAAAATTAGGGTTCATATTTCTTGGTTGATTGCAACAGGATACAAAGGTAGGCTTATATAGACCTAACCAACTACAACATGACAACAAAGGTGGAATAGTGATACTACCCTTACAACTATTAACCCACTACTCACACCCATAGTCCCTTACATTACTCCCCCCTTGAGATCATTGCTCAGCAATGGATAAGTTTCTACAGAAACTTTTCATCAATGATCAATAATCCTTCAGAATGCATTTACCATATCAAGGAGGTAGAAAAGTAATGAAGATAATATCTATTTTTCATATCTGAAGATAATTCTCTGAAGGTATCATATTCTTTGCATTGCAATTCTTCTGAACACCTTGCTGATAGACAAAAGCAATTTGGGTCCCATTGTAGCTTGACCGTTTCAAATAAAGGTGACCAACAAGACAAAACAGTGACCATATGTCTTGCCCATTCAGAGGGATTAATACTTGTACCTTGAGGCATGTATGCTAGTTGTCCATCTCTGAACTCACTCTCATTCTGCAAGATATCAGACATCAAAATGAACTCCAGATGATGCATCTGTTTTGTCACTTGCACTGTTGAGGCTGCACATAGTGATTGCATGAGCAGCTGCGGAAAACAATGGTTTGCCATACTGCAGCCACCGTTTGACAGGTACATAACATGCTTAGCTACAGGCTTTCCTTTAGAACATGGAACAGCTAGAACGAGCAGTCATTTGTCTCATCATCGCAGATATTGAAAACTGGCTCAGAGTAGCTGTGTCTAAGGGATCAATGTCTGGTAGTGCATAGTAGCTATGTTCAGTACCATCTGCTCGGAGCACACTGTGGCAATTGAGATTGTGAAGACCATAACATTGTGTAATTTCACCGAGCACCTTGGGGCAACATAGGCAGGAGCTGCTGGCACAGTTGAACTACTTGCCAGTGTAGGGAAAGCAAAAGATGCACCAAGAGAATTCACAGTAGAGCTTTCTGCTGCACCCGTATCAGAGGACCTCGAGGCAGTAGTTGCTGGTGATGTAGATAGTGCAAACGCCACTGTCAGGGATGATTCAGTAGCCAATACCTTGCTGGCTTGCATGCCTATAGCCAGTGCGAGCTGTGAGGTCATCGATGTTGTAAGATTGTATTATGTTTCACAAATTGATACAAAACTGTTTGGGGTACAAGGGATATAAATAGTAGAGCCAACCGACTAAGCCTAAAACCCTAACTTGCGTTACAAGTCTAGCTTAACCGAAACATATAATCTAACACCCCCCCGCAGTGTCAACGTGGGGTTCAATCACGTTGAGACTGAAACGAATGTCATGAAACGGCTGTGTCGGCAGTCCCTTGGTAAAGATGTCGGCGAACTGCGCTGTAGTGGGAACATGAAGAACTCGAACTTGGCCCAAAGCAACTTTCTCCCTGACGAAGTGAATATCTATCTCAATTGCTTTGTCCTTCGATGCTGAACTGGATTGCTGGACATGTAAACCGCTGAAATATTATCACAATAAACAATAGTGGTCTGCTGGATGGGACGATGAAGTTCAGCCAACAACTGCCGTAGCCAAACTGTCTCAAGCAATCGCATGTGCAACAACTCGATACTCAGCTCCGCAGACGAGCGTGAAACCGTAACCTGTCGCTTAGAAGACCATGAAAGCAAATTGTTACCCATAAAAACACAGTATCCGGACGTGGACCGACGAGTGTCGGGGCATCCAGCCCAGTCCGCATCAGAGTATGCTGTCAAACTGGTAGGTGAAGTGGTGTTTATGTGAAGGCCATAATCTAATGTTCCTTTTAGATATCTAAGAGTGCGTTTCATGTGATTGTAGTGAGGAACTCGTGGATCATGCATATATAGGCAGGCTTGTTGGACAGAATAAGATATTTCTGGGCGTGTTAAGTAAGGTATTGTAGTGCACCCGCAATGCTACGGTAGAGAGTTGGGTCTGAGAATGGTTCGCCATCAGCAGAGAGTTTGGCGCTAGTGTCAACAGGTGTACGAGCAGGCTGACAGTCAATCATGCCTGCGCGGTTGAGAAGATCTAGAATGTACTGACGTTGGGAAAGAAAAAGACCATTAGAGTCACGTGTAACAGTGATGCCAATAAAATGATGAAGCACACCAAGATCAGTCATAGAGAATTCAGAGTTAAGCGAGTGTAATAATATGATCAAGAAAAGTCTTAGTGGAAGCAGTGAGAATGATATCATCAACATAAAGAAGAAGATAAGCTGTGTGTGTGGAAGTGTGATAGACAAAAAGAGAGGTGTCGGTGAGAGAGGGAGTGAAACCGATTGTTTGAATGTAAGTTGAAAAACGTTGGAACCAAGCCCTAGGGGCTTGTTTGAGACCATAAAGAGATTTTTGAAGGAGACAAACATGATCGGGAGCGAGAGGAGTCTTCGAAGCCTAAAGGTTGTTGACAATAAACAGTTTCTTGGAGAGCACCATGAAGAAAGGCATTTTTGACATCGAGTTGGTGAATGGGCCAAGAAGAGGAAGTGGCGATGCTAAGAACAAGTGCGAATAGTGCTAGGCTTGACAACAGGAGAGAAGGTCTCGTCGTAGTCGATGCCGTGCTGCTGAGAGAAACCACGACAAACCCAGCGAGCCTTGTAGCGAGAGAGAGTTCCGTCGGAGAGAAATTTTTGGCGGAAAACCCATTTGCCGGAAACAATATTTGCACCGACAGGGCGAGGAACAAGGCGCCATGTATCATTGTGAATGAGAGCAGAAAACTCATCACGCATAGCGGCAGCCCAGCTTAGGATCGAGAAGAGCACTTTTGTAGGTTTTAGGGATGGGGGAGATCGGAGAAGTGGTGGCATGAAGATTGAGACGCGGCCCTTTTGGAACGTGAAATCCCGTTTTGGCCCGAGTGCGCATTGTGTGATCATTTGTGGGAGCTTGGGTAGGAACAGCATGGGGTGGTAGAGGTGGGATGAACAACGACGTCAGGCGCAGCGGATGAGTCAGACGTCGAAGATGGTGGAATAGGTGGAGAAGGAGCGGCGGGGGAGATGGGTGTATCGGGTGGAGCTGCGGACGCGGCAGAGGAAGCAGCCGACCTCGCTGTCGCGGCAGTGGAGTCGGCGGAAGGGTCTGCCACGGCAGGCGAGGAGGCTCTGGGGTGGAGGTAGGAGCGGTGTAGTGGTGAGGAAACCTAGCGGGGTGAGCTATGGGATGATGTAGGGTAGGCGATGGGTCAATGGGAGTTTGGGAGGGTGTCCGTGTGGAGAAAGGGAAGATATGCTCGGAAAAAGTAACGTGCCGAGAGATGTGGACGCGGCCGGAGACGAGATCCAGGCAGCGATAAACCTTGTGTTCATCAGAGTATCCTAGAAAGACACAGGGAATGGAGCGAGGTGATAGGTTGTTGGTGGAGATGGCGGCAGTGTTTGGAAAACAAAGACAGCCAAAGACGCGAAGTTCAGAGTAGTTGGGATGACTAAGGTAAAGAGAATAGAATGGTGTAGAGTTTGGGTTGGACTTGTGAGGCCGGATGTTAAGTAAGTAGGTGGCTGTGCGTAAGGCTTCGGCCCAGAATTTTGGTGGCATTGAGGAGTGGATTAAAAGGGTGCGAATGATGTCGTTTATTGTGCGAAGCGAGCGTTCTGCCTTGCCGTTTTGAGGTGAAGTGTATGGGCATGAAAATCGGAGAAGAATGCCATGTTGAAGAAAGAAGTTTCGGTTTTGAAAGTTATCAAATTCTTTGCCCGTTGTCACATTGGATAAATTTAATGGGAAGAAAGAAGTGTGTGGCGACATATTTGTGAAAGTTTAGGAAAATGGTGTGTACGTCTGATTTGTTGCGTAAAGGAAAAGTCCAGACAAAGTGTGTGAAATCGTCTAGAACGACTAGATAATATTTAAAGCCGGAGACACTAGTATGGGGAGATGTCCATAAATCGCAGTGCAAAAGTTCAAAAGGAAAGGTACTAACGAGTAGTAGAGGAACTAAAGGGCAAGCGAACATGTTTTCCTTGCCGACAAGAGGGACACATGGAGGTATTATGACTATCCTTATTACAATTTATTGAAAATTCGCTAAGTATAGAAGACAAGGTAGCGTTGTGGGGGTGGCCGAGACGGTGATGCCAGAGGTCGACGGACGCCGCCATGGAGGTGGGTGGGTCGTGGGTGGCGGCGCCATGGAGAGTGTAGAGGTCGCCGGAGCTATTGAACCGAGCGATCTCCGCTTTGGTCCGGTAGTCCTTCACGGATAAACCAAACGGATCAAATTCCATAGAAACAAAATTGTCACGGGTGAACCGACGAACGTAAATTAAGTTTTTGATTAGCGCGGGTGCAATAAGGACATCACGTAGGAGGAGTTGTTTGGTGGGTGTAGGTATGGTGGTTTGGCCGGTGCAATATATAGGTATAGTAGTGTCGTTTCCTAGGACTATGGATGAAATTGTTGTGGTGGAAAAATTTGACAACATATTACTAGAAGCAGACATGTGACTAGAAGCACCGGAATCGAAAATCCAGTCCATACCTGAGTTTCCCTGGTGAAGGAGCGGAGGTCGGTTGATGCAGCGGTGCAGTTGGAGCAGGCGGCATGAGGACAGGCGAAGGCTGAAACATCTGGGGGTGCTGATATGGCATGTATGGCATCCCCCCGTCGTAGTAGGCCGGGGCGGCGTGGTAGGCGTTCGGTGGGGCGCGCCGGCCGAGGAGTCCGGGGGAACCAGGTGTGGGGCGAAGACCCGGCGCCCGGGCACCCGTGTAAGCCGGAGGAGCGCCGATCGGAGAGGGGGCCGCCCGGGGCATGGACCAAGCCCGAACCATGCCGGTCCGGGGATCATGAGGAGGGCGCCGGTAGGCGGCGCGGCGGGTGGCCGGCGCAGGCGTCGGTACCGCCGGTGGCGGGCGCCAAGCGGGAGGAGCGGCGGCGCCGGCGCGGCGTCAAGGCGGCCGGTGGAGTGGCGGAGCGCGGCGGCCGGCACATCGGATTCTTGCCCTTGTAGTTGGGGCTGGGACGCCAGCCAGGAGGAGGCTGCCCGGCCGAGGCTGGAAATGGTACCGGGGGTCCTGCCGCGGCAGTGGGCTGGCTCGTCGGGCCTGCCGGTGCAGGAGTAGGCAGCAGGGGTGGCCGAGTGGAGGCGGCGAAGACGTGAGGCCGCGCGTCCCGCCGTGTGAGGTCGTCATCGGCGTTCTGCAGCAGGGACCGGATCTCCGCGAAGGAAGGGCGAGGCCGCATGAAGGGAATCATGGCCGCTTGAGTCTTGAACCGGTCGCTGAGCCCTTGGAGAAGGATGTTGATAAGCTGGCGATCAGGCATAGGATCGCCTAGTTCGCGGAGCTCATCTCGCCATCGTCCGGATGCGCCGACGGTAGACGCCGAGCGAGGAGTCCCCCGAGGGGTGTTGCGGATCGCGGAGTGGAGGTTGTTGATCCGGGCGTCGGCGTTATCCCGGAAGAGCCGGCGCGAGGGACGCCCAGAGGGCGGCGGCGGTGGCGGCCTCACGGAAAACGAGATTGAAAATCTCCGTGGACACGCGTGTGTAGATCCATTGGATGATGGCGAGATCATCCGTGATCCAGCGAGCGTCGTCGGGACGAGGGCGGCGTCGGCGGCGACGTGGTGACGGAGGTTGCGGCGCCCGAGGTGAACCTCAAAGAGGTGGCGCCAATGGTAGTAGTTGTGTTGGGCAAGATCTAAAGTAATAGGTATGAAGGGGGTGACATCGGCTATGGTGTCTGTGTAGGAGAGAGGAGTAGCCGTGGGAGGGGTAGAAGAGGCCGAGGCCTCGGCGGCGGCGGCGGCGGCTTAGGCGGCGGCGCCATAGGTCAGGATCGATTAGTCTGATACCATGTAAGATTGTATTATGTTTCACAAATTGATACAAAACTGTTTGGGGTACAAGGGATATAAATAGTAGAGCCAACCGACTAAGCCTAAAACCCTAACTTGCGTTACAAGTCTAGCTTAACCGAAACATATAATCTAACAGATGTGAGCTTCACGAGCCCATCTTGGATAGTTTCAAAGGAATTCCGCTCACGTTCTTGCTGCTGATCGAGACGAGATTGTAGGTTGAGGAGCTCGCGCTGCTGTCGGTGACGACTGGCGTTCTTTGCCGGAACACGCTCGTCTGCCGCCGCTTGAACCGCTGCATCATCATCCATGAAGAGGCGGTGGTTGGGGCTGGCGTTGAACATGGAGATCGAGGGTTCCGAGACCCGTGTGCTTGTGGACGCCATAGATGGACGCGCCCCTGGTGTTGGAGCCCTTGGTGAGGCCGCCGTCCTCGCACGTGACCGGCTTCGCGGGGTGGACGATGCTGCTGCTCTTCTCTGTCAGGAGAAGGCCGCCGTCGCGCAGGTCGTATCGCCGACCTTCGTGGTGGAGCTGCACGCTTGGGTGGGGAAGGAGGAGAAGTCTGCGTCGGGGAGCTCGCTCAGGGTACTTGCCCACCTCACTGGCGACGGGGACGAACTGACTGGCCAATGGCGATCGATTTAGGTCAGCTTGGGTGGGGAGGGAGACCTCGCGAGTCGGGTAAGAGCAATTTCAATAGTATAGCCAACTGTTGGCTATAAAGATGTCATATCATTTGTAGTCATCATATAGCTAACATGTACAATAGTTGGCTATAAGAATGTAGTACTTTACTAATATATGGCCCATCTTTCACTCTCACAAGGTGCCTAGGAGCACGTGCAAAGAGCTAGCTATTGCATAGTAGCCCACCTCCCTTCTCTCTCCTCTTCAGCTTACTGAACTTTATTGTACTTGCTCTAAGAGGAGGGGAAAGCAGGAGCTCATATGAGCTCGTTTCGTGGACCGTACAATAGCTCCGGGATCTGTGCTCGTCAGGCCTTTTTAGGAACAGTACTAGGCGCAGAAATCAGTATTGTAGGACGATACATGTATACGACGGTGAAGGTACGGTGGGCCATGATGGGATGGAGAATCTCCGGGAGGGGAGACCGTTCGTGAAGACGGCAGCGGGAGAAGAGGATATATAGTTCAAGCTCTCCGTCCAGGAAGCCAACCAGGTGGATTTCTTGCTAGATCCAATTTCTAGGTAAGTTAATCTTCAGCACTGGTTCAACATGTAATCAAGGTCATTATGCATTCTGCGGCAGCTGCCTGGTGTATGAGGGTGCGCCGGAGAGAGCTCTCCTCTCCCATGAATCTGGACGACGAGCAGTCTGCCGTCGTGGCAGAGATTATCATCGCGGCGGCGACAGAGTCGACTTTAGGTCTACATAAGGGGATTGCAGAAGGGGTTCTGGAGGTTAGAGATAGTTGGAGTCAGAGCACCTCCATCCATCTCCCCGGAAAGGTTCTCAGGACCTTTTTTTTTTCATCCGAACGAAACAATAGCACGGGAATCGTCTGGTGGCCCCATCTTATCAGCGACAGAGGCTGATCTTCGTCCTCCTTGCATCGTGTTCCCGAGATACGATGCCCGTGTGTTTGGGGGAAGTTTTTAATTTAATAGATAGAAGAAATTTGTAGGCGCGCGTGCAACATCAATAAATTACATATAAATACTTGGGAAAAACATAAATAATACATATAAAAACTTTGAATTTTTTTTTAAACTACTTCTTCCATGATGGGCCCGCCTCATCATCCTCACGCTAGCGCTTCCAGCTCGTCACCTCCTCCGAAGAGGCGGTGCCGGTGACGCGTCGGAGGAACTCGTGTCCTCCTCGTCGTCGAAGGTGCTCGCCGGCTGCGCCTTCGCCTTCGCGTCCGCGTCCGCCTTCGCCCGGGCCGCCGGATCCTCTCAGTCTCTTCTTCCTCCTCCTCCTCCTCATTCTCTTCCTCGTCTTGCTCCTCAGCCTCTTCCTCGTTCTCACTGTCCGACTGCAGGAAATCGTTGCTTTCCAGCAGCGGGGAATCGTCGCTGCTAGGCGTTGCAGCTCGGTCCCACCAATGGTGCCATCGAGGCGATTTCCCCTCGCTGTCTGTGTCCGATGGCAAAGAGAGACTGCTCATGCTGAAGTGTCCAACGACAGAGGATGGTGAAGAGATGAATGTCGCCGACCGATAGATCACAAAACGTATATGTAGTGGTCTGTCGATGAAGAGAGCGGCGGTTGCTCTTCGGCGGAGTTAGTGCTCCATTACGGCGGTTCGCGCGTTGAAGCCATTGCGACGGTTCCCGTCAAGGCATTTGGGCAGACCCAGGCCACTTCGCGGTCCATTACGGCGGTTCAATACGTTGATGGACGCGGTTGCCACTCGACAATTCCCCTTCCCGACGACTGCACCGTGGCTATTTACGGGGTGGTTGGGCGTCAGCACGCGACCCTAGGCTTGCCACTGGGAAAATGGGCCTCCCCAGACCAAATGTTACATCCATCCGGCGCTAAATAGCGCTGGATTTTGGCCTGGGGAGCCCAACGGCTAGAGATGGTCTCATGTTAGGCTGGTCGGGGGACAGCTCAAAGCAAGAAATAGTCTGTCATAGACTTTGCCGAGAACTAGTGGTGGCTGCTTCGACGAGCCGGACCTGACCAAGTGGACGAAGCAGTGAAAGGCGGAAAAGACAAAGACGAAGACGACATCATCTAGTATGCATGGCTGGATATATGATCAACAAGCCCACCACGGCTGGAAGTGCCAGCGCGCCAAAGTCGGCGCTCTAGATGGATATATCGAGCCAGCTCACAAGCTCCATGCACATCTCCGGCATTAGCTGCACGTCACCACTTGTCTATGAGGCTAAGACCTCTCCGAGTACAGCTCCAGGCAATCGATTACCAACCGCATGACCGCATCTTGTACCGCGCGTTTGGTCGCTCCGCCACGAACCCCACCCCGCCCACCGACACCAACAACCATAGCACGACACGCGATGGACTTGCAATAGGAAGTACTGGTTGGCCGGCAGCGGCGCCGGTAGAAAAGAAGATGGATTGAACTGAATAGGGGTGATAGGGAACAGCGGTGGAACAGTGCATCATAGAGTTTACTCGTCTATGCAGGGAAAGGTTCCATCTACTGAACCATGTAAGAAACAGCAGCACCGCATTAATGGCCTTGCAGACGTGGGTCTTACCACTGTACGAAAAGGTCACAACAAGCTCAAATACATGTGAGAATACGGTGTCATGAGTGAATCTCAGCGACTTCGTTCGGCCCCGATCTCGGGAGTATCAATGCTCGGGATCAGAATTGCATTTTCGCACAAAACATGTCTTTTTGCACAAAAAAATACATGTCAATATGGAGCATGAACATGTGCAAATGTTTCGGATATGTTTGCCCATAATAACAAAAAATTTCATCATAGGATCACATGCTCTTGGGTGCCCTTAGAATTATGGATTTTCCGCTCAATTTTATAGTTTAGCCGCTTGCCAGGCGCTCGATTGCTGGGCTGATCGTGTTGTGCTACATACCTCTACTAGCAGCTCTCAGGCTCTTTTGTAGATAGGCTTGTGGCGGTGGCCATATCGCTTTCCACAGAACCAGACTCTCAATAACCAAGGCGCTGGCCGATTCTCCGGCTATGTTTTGCCTTGGCTTGTCAGAAAAGGAAGCTAAACGAATCATCAGTTGGATAAGAAATATGACTGGAACATGATACGTAGTTGCCTATAAATTGTATAGTAATGCAAGTGTGGGAAAATACAAAAATGAAAACCTATGGACTCGGCCTTTTGGAAAGGTCTCATACGAGTAAAAAACATTTTTTAAACATAGGTTATTTTACCATTGAGAATGGTAGGAGTACCCTTTTCTTGGGAAGATACCTAGCTGGGTGATACACCTCCTTTAATCCATTATCTATCCATATATAACATTGCTCAAAGAAAAGATGTTTTGGTGGCAATGGTTATGTTTGAAGTTCTGCTAAATGTTAGTTTATACTTACCCTAACCAGTGTCAAATGGAAAAATTGAAGTTTGATGGATATTGAGCTTTCCGAGAAACTGGATGTTTTTGTTTTTGGAAGTTGACGCTTTCACGCTTTCACGGTGAAGTGAATGTATCAGACTGTCATATATCAGCTAGCATTAGGGCTTGTACAGTGGTTCCCTTATAGTTGCCACGTCGGATTTTTGCTGAGTTGGAGGAGAGAGAAAGAAGAAAGAGAAGGTTGCCTTCCCATAACTAAGGAATGATCTCTTGTGAAATAAGAGAAGACTATTTTCTCCATTGTACTACTTATCTTCCCTTAGACACATAATTTTCTACTAAAAATAACTAATTCTCATTTATTGCAAGGGATGACAATAAGAGATGATGTGTTGTACACATTATATTTATCGTCTTCTGTAGATGACGTGGATTACTAAGAAAAGATATGTCTTTCCTACCATTGTACATGCCCTTAGACGCCTCCGCTTGTCCCAAATACACTGCCTCTACCATAGCTTCTCCCATGCATAGATGGTCAACCTTTAGAGATACGCAATACATGGTCGTGATAAGGAAAATTAGGATGGATTCCAAAAATATCTCTCCGATGTAGATCGGTGCACATCTATAGTATAAAAATAAGACTCGACAATGTTATTGACAATGTTAAGACAAGATGACACTCTGAGCTTGTCAAGCCGGCCCATAGCCGTTTCCTACCGTTCCATGGAGCATATCTTCAAGTACAAAGTATTGTATCATGACCACAATATTTCCCACATAGCCTCTCATTTCTATTATATTTAATTCGCCAAAGTAAAGTATACTTTTTTTTAATCTTCAAGCGATAACAAGTCAAGATCAGAGCTTTGTGTTAGTGTCGACGATGCAAGAAACAGGAAAATAAGCGACAACAAGCTACTGGAATAATGGGCGACCGAGCATAGCCAACGGGAAATAACGGGTGATACACCGTCGGTTTGAAGGTTACCTGACGGCGAACTAAAATGGGCGACAATAATGTGACCCTCGGCTAAAAGAGGAAATCTAGTGTTGGATATGTGAGATTAAAGATTCTCATGCTTACCATGATAGGAGGTTTTAGCAAAGGTGTCACAATTTTCATTTGGTCTAACCTGATATCATGAATACACGTGAGTATACCTGGGCATTCTTCGGGCTAGGCCTAACAAAGACCGGCGCAAAAAACACATGCCCATGCCCCACCCAACCATCGGGCCTAACTTTCATGCCCAAGCCTGGCCCATCACTTCAAAAGACCGTCGGGCCTCGGGCCTCAGGTCGGGCCGCTTCCCTACTTCACACATTTTTCAGGCCCAGGCCTGGTCTGGCCTGACCATCGGGCCTAAATCTTCGGCCCAGGTCAGGCCCACAGACATGCTCGGGCTGACCCAAGCCCGAAAAATTCGGGCCAGGCCGGGCCGGGCCGTTTGGGCCGGGCTTCCCATGGCCAGGTATGCACGTAAGGAACCTACGTAGCAGTAGCACTATAGGAAACAAAACATAAATCACTATTCAATACAACTGGTGAAGTAATATGGGTTGTGAAGAACATTTTACAGGAGATTGGTGTTAATCGGCGCATGGCTATGGTTTAATGGCATGAGAATTTTAGGTGTGATCTATCTTTGTATGTTTCATGTGAGATCACTTCACGAAAGAACATGCCACACATAAATTATTGGAAATTCAATTTATACCGTCAAGAGATTAGCTGGCATATCGATTTACCAAAGTATCGCGGGGATGCATCTTGATGATTTAAATTGCAATGATATCAACGAGGATGGTTCTCATTAAGAACTTAGTTGCTCTACAGGATCTACAGATTGTTTTTGTGTATAGGTTACCTTGGAGATGAAGTTGCGATCTCAACTAATCTTGTATTGGTTCAACCTATAAATTTGCCGACGTGACCCAAAGAAGCATTTGATGCACTATATTTGTAAAGTATGTGGACTATTCAGATAAAAGAGTTCAAACCTTTATGTCAACTTTTTTTCGTTTTGTGAATACCGCTATTGTGTCAGAGAGAGAAGCGATGGTATGCGGTCGCTCACCAATTTGTTTAGTTGTTAGGTCAACTAGATGACCCGTTGCGCTATCGCGCAAATGGCAGAATCAAGTCATAATTTAAACCATAAGTTTTACCTTATTTTAATATTAAGAATTAACTCGAAATTTAAGTACTTTAATATCTTGCGGACACATCATTCTATCAAGGTGCCATAGTAAGATATGACAATTTAGTACGATTTCGCACTAATATTTTCAGTTTTTATGTTTTTGTATAAGCTCCTCCACTAAATTATGGTTATTGTACCAAAAGAGGGAGCATTGTAAAAGAAACATGAAAGGATAATTACTAATTTCAAGATAAATGTATCTACTTCAAGAGAAAAGAGTTGATACCACATTTTTTATGGTTAGAAGTGTCAATTTTGAAAGCATATCTGATATTGGGTTATGTGTGCGCTTCCACTTTTACGTTCTGATCGTGCTTGATGTACTAATATTATTGTTAGGAAAAACACGGTGAAAGACATATTGGTGGTTCTCTTGAATCTTGTTCTACTAACGAAGAATATTTGAACCAAGCAGTTGCAGGCATTATGAAAAGTATTTATGTTGTAGCATGTAACCAAACAAAATGACATACAATGGGGAAATGCACTTTGGCTCATAGGAGCATATGCTCCCATTATGTGAATCCACATTTTAAAGTGTCAAAAAATTCTAAACTAAATTTTTACATGTACATCTAAACATTTTATGTTGGTACACAAGTTTTCAAAAAAAAAAAAAAAATAATTGTGGCTCCTGTAAAAAAGACAAGTTTTGATGCTATAACACGACTACGTACAGGATATTTTTTTGTCTTTTTTGTACACGCCATATAAAATGTTGTTTCTCCACGAAAATTTGTGCACTAACATAGAATGTCAAGATGTACACCAACAAATTTATACAAGAATTTTTTAACATTTTTTAAATTATTTTTTAATTATTTTATATAATGAGAGCATTTGCTCCTATGAGCCAAATTGCCACCTCCCATACAATGGAAGACCTTTAAAAAAAATGAAGTGTAGTCTCAAGTATCAAATAAGTGATATAGTAATGATATAAATAATAGGTAGGATTCAAAGCATCGCATTCCCTTTGGAAATGAATCGCACTTCTGTTGAATGTAAGATCAATTCCCAAAATTGCTCATTTGGGCAGTATTCGTGCAGGTGAGTGCCTATTTGAAACATATTCGTGTAGGTGAGTGCCAAGCTGAGTGCTAGAATCGATATGGAATTAGAAAGGGTGTGTCACTTACGCATATACGAGGGTTGGTCCTAAAATGATTGGGATAATCGGCTCCTTGTTCTCCGTTGTCTTGAGAAGAGAATTCTAATTATTTTGTAATAGAGGTAAATAAATTAGTGGTGGTTATTAATTTTCGAGGCACATACTATAACCAATAATGCAAGGAAATAGAAAAAATGTCCCTAACGCCACTTGGGATAATGGTCCAATTTTCATACCGGCTCCATATAAGAAGGATTGAGATCAAAGCAGCTCCATATAAGAAATGGATTGAGATCAAAGCGTCCCCTAGAAAAAATAATGAAATCTCCTAAACGGAATGATATAAAATTATTCATCTTGCATCACCACACTCCTTCCGCTTGACAGACGATCAACCAGATTCAGAGGATGAACATAGATCATAGAATACTCATGGGAAGGAGAAACTTCATAACTCCATAGCTCTTGGAGCGCATGCTTCCGACAAGTTTAAATGGTTCAACATTTCTAGCATATTTTTCGGCTTGTCACATACACATATGGAATCAGCATGACGCACCGAATGCTTAGCACACTCATGGATTGAGGATGGTAACATGCTCCACCCTTTGAAGCATGTGGTATGGTGAAGGAACAAGCAACATCTCCACTATTTCACAAATGTTAATAAGCCATCTGAAAAAATTATTGCCCTTATACTTTTCTACAAATAAGAATACATGGAAAACTCATTTGCTTCATTTGCCACAACTGAGTCAAATAATCATGGAGCGACGAGACGGCGAACAGTGGCAGGATGCAGTATCTTGGTGCTTGATACTATCTTTCTACTATCTTTTTTTAACAAGGCCACTAAAGTAATCTGCAGAATAGATATACAGATAAGAAACTAAACAAAGAGCAATCATAGAAATGGGTAGCCAACAACAACAAAATTCTAAACGGGTAACCATAAAAATTTATTTGAATCATACAATCCCCGTAGGCAAGCTGATGGAGTTCAGAAAAATAGCTCAGCTCAGATTTGTACATGTACACTTCATGAGTAAACCTAGTAGATAATACAAAATATCACAGGCTGCTCACCATGGTATTGAAACGAGTATTGGTCCATTCCCAACTTGAAACTAAAGCTACATATGGGTAAGTTGAAGGCCTGAAGCAAACAAGGCATAAATCAATAATATGATGCTTGTTCCAGTAAGCAAACAAGACAAAAAAAAACTAAACTAAATACTCTTTTTATTGGTTTCATGTGAGAGCCAACTCCTACAGTTCTGTTTTATTCCCATAGAGCAGAGATGTCATCAGAGTTATTTAACTAACCGGTTAATACATAGCAAGTATAGGCAACCAATATGACTAAGCATTATGCTATTAAAATGGGAATATATATCAATTATGGTGATTCAAAAGATTTTCCTCATCTACAGAGAACAGAAACCTTGACCATATCAAGAATATTTCTAGTGTTGGATCTCCGTTTGCACAAAACAAAATGATAATAGCCTGGGTGGGAATAGTTTCTCCATCAAGATTACCTATTTATCCAAGGGGTTTCCTAATAAAGGTTTAGTTTTGTATCAAAATCCTACCTTTCGTGTACAAGCATACATCTATAAAATTTATGAAATTCAAAAGAGAAGCATAAAAGCAAGATACTCAGGGAGCATGACCTGGCTGGGCCGACTTATCGAGCTGCAACACATGCCGTTGTGTCACCCCAACCAACGGCATATCTTCTCCGAATGAATACTGAATAAAATGTCATTGGACCAGATAGCAAAATAAGTAGTTCAATACTAAGAATTGGTTGTAAAGGGGAAACACAGGTTCAGTAGTATTTCACAGAAAAAGCAAAAGCACCTCCAAGAACGAACGAAAATAAACCTCGATATTCGGCTGTACATTTTGACATGGGCACACGGCCTCGCCTTCGTTTCTCCTTCCACCATTTCAAATCCACCAAGCACCGTCCAAATTCCTTACAACAAAGCTTTATTATCCCAGCATAAATAGACATACCAGGCATCACTGAACTACTGCTTAAGGATGTGCTCTTCCTCTTTCTCTGCACATCTATACTTGACGCCTTGATGCCCAGGTAGTCCAATTACACTGACCAGTAATCCTCCATGCTCCTGTAAGACTTGTTTCTCATTATAAGCATGCATGTGTTATATCAAAAATAAGCAAGGACAAACCAACCAACCCAACACGGAAAAACCACATAACTCAGTATGAGCAAAATAATCATCTAAGGGGCGAAAAGAACATAACACAAGGGGCGGCCACCGGACATAGTCCCGTATAGCCAAAATAGCAATTCTCGGAACCATAGAATTCTCGCACATGTATCATATATAATTCATGGATCAGCAAGTGTGGCTTCTTCGTAGAATATAAATGCGAAGAGAACAAGCAAGACAAATAGTACAATAGGGCTCCGCATATCATGGATCGGAATCAATGAATTCCCACCTTGTAATAATCAAGCTCTCTAAAAAGCAACATGTGTGAATGGTTATGTGTGAATGGTTACCTTGGCGACATTGCTCCGCAAGAATTCGACGAGTAAGGATGGTTGCTCATGTTCTTGCCAAGAGGATAAATTTCAGGCTATCGGTGTGCCACCAGGATCAATGAAGAACTCGAAGAGTCACCAAAACTTGCAAAATGTGGCTCCGTTTTCAAAGTACTACATAGCCTTGTTGTCAACAATGAGCTCACCAAGTGGCTCGAATAGGCTTTAGCAATGGAAGATCTTAAATGTCATGTACTCCATCCGTTCCTTTTTAATTGACTCGAATTTAGTACAAACTTATACTGAATCTGGGTCAATTAAAAAAGAATGGAGGGAGTATTAGTTTTCATGTAGCTGGAACACATGTAGAGGAATCAAAGCTTCTGAGTTGATTTACCTCAAGCTACCTTAGCCCTTGTATTTGTCATCAGAGTAAACTTGAGAGTCTCTAGGGTCCAACCAGGTCATCAGGTCATCACATAATCAAAATTGAAATTCCAGTGTCCAACTCCTCACTGCATAAAACCTGAAGCGCTCACACCCAAACAACATGTTCGACCTGCACATGGTCCATAGTAACAAAATCACTTCAGAGCCGCAATGACATAGGGAAGAGTTGAACCAATTTATAGCCAACACATGAAAAATTGCCACGCAAACACTATCTTTCAGAAAAGCTCAACTTCATGATATGGGAAAGTTCAGCCAAGAAACAACAACAAAGATATTATTTCTATTAGCTGGCAAAGAAGCCATCAGAAGCAAAATGAAAGACCCCCATAATAAATATAGATTGGACGCATCCGAGTAGCCGGCCTCATATTCAATTAATTTCTAAAAACTAAAAATGCAAATTTTAATACCAACTGAACTTTTTGCAATTTTTATATATAAATTTACTACAATAGAGAGAAACAAAGTACCATATTTGGTCCTTTTAAGGATAAATCTATTTTATAAAAAACAATAGAAAGAGGCACATTGGTGTGCATCTCGCTGGTCATCCGCACCATACATCGATGTGCATGTCGTGCAAGCATATAAACGCCCCATATTATCTATCTTCTCTCACCAAGCCAATTGCAACAACAACGATCAAGATATGCACAATTTACTAAAATGCACCCAGTGAATTTAAGTAATACATTAATTCTCTAAGAACTACACAATAATTCTTTCACTGCAATCCAATCAAGTAAGATATATGTGTCTGTATAAGGGTACCATGTTACTCAACAGGATTCAGTTGAAGAAAAAATAAGAACAGAAAGTAGGCGAGGCAAATGGTCGTGGTAGAAGCACAGTACAAGCATAATTATTCCAGCTTCATAAGTTCCTAGCATATTCATTTCTTTAGTCAGCCCAAAGCATATATTTAAATGCAGAGAATACAAAAAATTTATCAGCATCGAAATCGGAGGCCGGGCCATCTCGAATAAGCCTTCGCTGAAATATTAATGAATTCGTAGATACGCCAAAACTATGCTCTCAATTACATGATAAAACATAAGCAGACTTCCAATTATTACAATAGTTAAGTGATAATAAGGTAGTAGGATAAATAAAAAAATATTGAAGCCAAATCCACCACAGAATTAGCAGCATTGACGGAACAATGAAAAAAATGAAAAAAAGGACTTGGGAGAGGTCAAGGGGACAGAATGATACCAAAACATGAAACCTCTCTCTTTCATGGCGGACTCATCATTCGTGGAGACCTGCAGGTCCACATCCCCTTGTCAATGTCAACAAAGCTGGAATTTTTGTAACTTGCTACCAATAATGAATATAAGGAGAACATGGAAGATTTAGTGCAATAAATATGAAACATGAATTTCCCAACTATACAGATTATTACATGGCCTGGACAAGTATGATGTCTGAGGCCGTACCGATC
The DNA here is from genome assembly GCF_022539505.1 of Lolium rigidum. Lineage (NCBI taxonomy): Eukaryota > Viridiplantae > Streptophyta > Magnoliopsida > Poales > Poaceae > Lolium > Lolium rigidum. The sequence goes on from NC_061512.1 coordinate 163,467,185, forward strand.
CTTCCAATAATATCTAGTTAATTTTTTTTTGGAAATGCCTCGATAAAAAACTCCTAGCAAATGAGACCAGGAACAAAAGGATAGAAGAAAGTGGAAACAATATACCTTCAAATATATGGCTTACTCAAGTTTTTGAATATCCCTTTACTCCTCTTCGACCTGCAGCTACCACAATCTCCTTATCTCTAAAGGCAAAGAGTACAGAATAAGCAGAACACCTGATGCTTGGGAGCAGCAGAATAGTGAAACATCACATTCACTATGAACTAAATTTCCCGATGGAACCTATATTGTAACGCAGATAATATTAGTTCTTCTCATCATTTTTAAAAAGAAAATACTGAGAAAACTCACTATCTGGAATTAGAGTACATGTAGCCTAAGCATCTTTAAAAAATTTGCAAGCAGCTCAGAGGATAAAGAAAAATAATGAAGACCTCACATTTATTTATCCAGGCCTATGTTTTAGTCACCATATTCTTATAAATAAAAGAAGAATTGCACTTTCTAAATTAGCAATAATTGAGCATATTGTCTCATATCACAGGGAATAATTATCACTGCAGACCACTCGCACAATTACAAATAAATTCAACGCGGGAGAGATGACTTATACCTTTCCTCGCGATGTTACCAACCACAACTCTCTGAGCGTTACGAAAGTCAGCGGCCATGCTTCCATGAGTACAAAAGAAAAGAAGAACAGAGGAACTATGTCAAGCAAAAATCATGTAGAAGCAAAACCTGGAAGGCGCAAGATATATGCAACTACTTACAAAGAACAAACGTTAGGCCGGATCACATTGGTTTAGAGAGATGATAGATGCGGATAAATTCCGTTGTCTGGTTACCTTTTTCATTCCTTCATTTTGTTCTGAACCGGGGACTCCTTAGAAGGGAGCGCGGATAAAAATGAGGTTCATGCGCATATCAAAAGCTTTTCCCGGTACCTCCATGTGTATCTATGAAAAATTGCAGCAAAGAATGTGGAAAACCAAATCAATTATAAGAAAAGGAAGAATGTTACAGATGACTAAAATAAGAATATGCATTGGCGATGAAACATAGAATGATATGCACAAGGAAAATACACATGATGCTACCAAATAAAGTATCCTTGTACTACCCGAGAGAGTGAGAGGAGACCTCACATAGATAACATGCTCCCAAATTGGCAAGTGAAACATAGAATGATATGCACAAGGAGGAAGCACCAATGTAAAATACCATAGTTTTAGGGTGGTAAATGGCACATAGGGTAGGATGTACCCAAATTGGCATCGACAAAAGGGAAAAATCTACCAATGTAAAAACTTAAAAACTCAATGTCACGTTAGTTATGCATATCATTAAATGGACAAAATATTAGTGAAAAACGATACTGTACGCAGAACAATTAGAAAATATACTCACACGGCCGTCAAACAACCAGAAAGTCTATGCAGATCAATAGACTTGAATTAAAACCAACAATAGATGAGAGTATAAACTACCAAGTCTATCCACAACGTTGCTTTAACATTACTTACCAACTTCACTTACTCTTTGGTCGATGGGTAACAAATAGAGTAATAAACTACTATGAGGCTAGGGGAGAAATTCTCACACCACCGGAACATGTGCACCACTTCATAGGCAATATCAGCAGTAAGCTGTTGTGATATCTGAACAATAGCTTGGATCACTCGCTTACAGTAATGAAATATGCTGCACGGTTACTATAGGAGCAGCTCTCTGAAAATACCTAAAAGTATCAATAATGCCACATGTCAGCTTGCCTGGTACTGTTTCAGGAGGAAAAGGCATAAGCTAGAGATATATGTACAAAAAAGAATCACTACCAGAAACTGCCTTTTTCCTCTCGGCCGCCTATTTTTCTGTGAGGCCCGAAGCAGCCCCCAGGAATATAAATAATCCTGGCGGTTTTATTTACGACGCCAGGAAAATGATGTATTTTGCTGTGGGTTTACCATGCTCGTCAGGGTAAGACATTTTCCTGTGTCCCATCAGCCTACAGGAAAATATTTAGATCTAGCCCGCCGCAGGATGCCCACGAAACTCAAGTTCGCGCTGAAATATTTCAGTCTCCGCGCCAATTCCAGAGGATTCGCGCGATGTCTTCTTTTTTTCCTGTCTGTGCTGGCCCACAGGAAAAGAAATAGAGCAGATAAGGCACCCTCGCTGGGAAAATTCCCCACTCCCTCGTCTTCTCCAATCTTCTGCACATACCGCCGCCGCCCTCATCCTTCCTTCCGCCGTGGCTGGCCGCCGGCCCGCCGCCCTCCTGTGCCGCCTCCTTGTTCCACCGCCTTCCTCCTTAGATCTCCACCGCCACCGGCTATCTCCACCGACCTCCACCATCACCGGCCTGCGGATTCATCCACGTCGGCGCCCAATTTCAATCTCAGACCTCCACCGCCGCCTCCCCTACTTCTGTCTGCTGGTGCAGCCACCTCCCTTCTCCTCCGACCTACACCGCCATCGCCTGCCCCTACCTCAGTTCGCAAGCGCCGCCCACATCACTTCCCTGAACTCCACCGCCGCCACTTGGCAGCACAACTTCTATGTGCGAGCGCCTCCCCCTCCCCTGTTCCCTTCTCCGACCGCCACCTCAGTTCGCCACATCTCGTGCTACCTCTTCAACTTCAACCCCGACCTGTCAGCTGCCTCTCCTTCCGTCGACCTTGAGAGCAGCGACGGCCTCCTCTTCATTTCTAGGCCACTAGCTGAGTTTTAGGTGCTACCAATCAGAGTATTGTGAAGTTTGTTTAAGTGTACTTCTACAAATCAGATTTAGTTATGAACTTTGTTTAGTGTACTACTTAATTTGCTATTTCATTTATCTGAACTGAGAGTATTCTGAAGTTAGTTTAATTACGAACTGTGTGCAAGTGTGTAATGCTTAGTTTGCTATTTAACTGATCTGAACATAGATTAGTGTGTAATAGTTCTGTACATTTGAAGGATATTGGATATGCTAAATATTAATTCTTTTTTCCATTCTTGATGTGCTGCATGTGGTAGGATCTAACTCGAATCTGCCGTGCTGTCCCAAGCTATTGTGGAACCTGCAGCCCATTGATACAATTTCTCGCATCTTGCCTTCCTTGACAAATAATTTTGATGGTAAGCGTTTAGTTTTAGAAGCAAGCTAGTCATGTCTCTTTATCCGGAAATATCAGTAGTGTTTGAATAATGGTGCCATCCTCTTGTAGCTGCTATTTTGCATCTTCAGAAATTTTCGTGCAGAAAGGAAGGAATTATACTCCTTGATTGCATTCAAGCGCAAGGCAGAACGGTAAGGTGCCTCTCACACTTTGGCAGTAGGTGCTTGTCTTGATATGGTGATTATCTTGTGATCCAAATAATTATTGATTGAGCTTCCAATATGAGTAGTCTGGTGTAATCTTTTCTGGTGCCATCCTCTTGTAGCAACTCCCAAAAGACCAACCGTGATGGCACCGATGGTACACAGTTGGGAGTCATTCTCAAGCGAGAATACCCGGGTCCGGTTGAGGCCACATTAGATTGGGAAGATCATTATCTTATACATGAAAGTGTTACAAGTGTTGATCGGGTGAAACAAGAATTTTAAGCACGTATGATTCTCAATACTTTCTAATATTGTTTGGAGCTCTCTAAACTTTAGCTTGTGTCTTCTTACACTACCCGGACCATGCATGTACAGGCATCGTGCATGTGTACTTAATGGATGTGTACTCGCATGCAATTAATTTTGTGATTGCCTCCTAACTCAAATACTAGTAATTATATGCATTGTGTTGTAACCATACCTCAAAGCTCTCACGTTGGTGGCATAGGAGCAATTTTATTTTTTGACATTAATTTAATAGCAACCAATACAGGGATATATATATATATATGTACTATCATCTTTGTCATAATGTGTTTTTACATATTTTTTAGTTCTTCAATTGTGAAAAGTATTCTACATAGTAGAATATATTTAGGATAAGTATGATTTATTACAATACAGTTATAAATGGAAAATAATGGTGTGCTATATAATCTTGATAAATATGCTTTCTTTTCGCAGATGCCTTTTTGCGTATGCCTACTAATTGTGTGTGCAACTTGATAGTTATTTCAGTTTTGCTTACCGATGTATGCACATGACAGGGGAACACGAGATTCATCACATGATAGCTTGGAGGATGCTACTATGGATGACCTTGTTGGCCATGGCAACAATGGAGGTAGAAATTGCAAGAACATTGGTGGTGGTGAAAGGAACAACTTTTGCTACAATCGTGATGGTGATAATATCTGTGCTTCTAGAGGAGTATCTCGAAGTGTATTTGCACTTCAAACAATTAACACTCTTATGGTATTTTAGATCTTTTTTGGTAGATAATGCTCCTGATCGTGAACCCGTATGAATTAGAAGTTCATGTATTTTGTTGTTACATTGCATTACCATGTGCAATGTGTGGATACAAACTAGAGTGGGGGTGCCATGTATCCGTGCCATTGTTATTACTTGCTTTTGGGCAAGTCTGTACATGTCAAGCAACAACTTTTACCGTATTGTTATACTTATAGACGCTATGTACTGGATATGAAGTGGGTCATTGGCTTAAATGTGTATTTAGTGAATAATTAATTTTGTACTGCAGAATATGGATTATGCTCACAATAACTTCCTGGTGGCTTTTCCTGTCGGTTACCTGAAGAAGAAAAAAAATGAAATTGCTAAATCTGACAAACATAAATTTTCCTGGGAGCCACCGACAGGAACAACCCTCAGGAAAATAATTCCTGTCAGCCAACCGTCAGGCAATTCTTTTTTCCCTGTCGGATTTATCCTGGTGGAATTTTCCTGTGGGTCAACCGACAGTAATTATTACCCTGACGGTTTTTGCCAACTTCCTGTAGGTTCTGAGCCGTGGGGAAAAGTCCGGTTTCTGGTAGTGAATCTAAAAATCCCATTTATATACAAAAAGAAGCTAAAACCCCACAATATTGTATTAGTAATATTTCCAATATTTTTGCAGCCTGTGGAGCATGACTGTACCACCCCTATAAAACACCCCCCATAAAATGTTGTACCAACATAAAGATAAATGTAGACAGGATAAAAAAAGAAAAGTGGGGGAACTTACATGCACACTGGATAAATGAGATCACGAGAAGAGGCAGTGAATTAGTAAATTACCAAGCACCAAACACTATTACAAAGATAGATAGTGAATTAGTAAATTATCCAAAATTAGCACTCATTGCTTACAAATCTGAACCAAATTTGAATTGAAGAAATTAACAAATAAGAGAACAGATTCACCAACACAAGATAGTTAAATTATTCTATTTATGAACATTGCGATTAGTAGAATACAATACAGAGAAATTCTAAAGAGAAATTCTAAGTGACTACCAAACCAAGACAATCTTTCGAACACTCATCCTGACAGAGAAACATTCAAATGACCTCTGAATAGTAACCATAGATTTTAATTTATTAGCATTACCATGCGAAAACTAATATAAACTGGGAGTATTTGACATCCTTGAACAACCACACATGCAGCACCTATGAATGGTGAAGCAGATTTAGAGCAATCATGACTCAAGCAGTAGACTGTTTGACCATAATGCAATTTTTAAGTATCACCCATCTCTACACTAACCATGTAAAGCCGTGTGTAAATTAAGGTTCACATAATTAGCGGTGATATATATCCAGCTTTTATTGAGAGGGTTTCATGCCCGTGGATAAAGATTATTTCCCGGCTCTGAATTGAGATGAAAACAGGAGGAATGCTACTGCTGGAGTGGCCTATACTGCATCGTACCGGACATTATTCAACTATCAGCAGCCACTGCACGTGAATTCCAGGTGGCGTACACAAACCACCCATGGGGAACAATCGTAATAAATGGGCTACTGAAAAAACTGAGGAACATATTCTAAAGTATAGAATGTTACCTGATAGCACATTCATTAGCTGCTACAACTGCAGGTAGTGAAATTTCTAATAAAGAGCTCAACGATCTGATAACTCTCACTTTTGGGCTGCTTCAGATAACATTTAAGTGATGATATCATTAGGATCTCTGTTCCAATTATCCTAAACATGCTGCACCTTGAATCTTCCTCTTCTCAACTTGCACTGGGAAGAGAAGCAACAACAATTGGAGGCGTACATGTGACCTGCTTGAAGCCTCCATTAGAGGCATTGATGTTGTCGTCATCTAACCTACAGACCATATGGAATTATATCCATGACAAACATACATCAGATCCATGTATTAAACTTGAATCCAGATAGACACACATCTAGCAGTAGCCCACAATGGCAACAACACACAACACACATCTAGCAGAACACAGATCCATGCCCTTCATCTTGCAGAAGCACACACACATCAGGAAGTAGCTCACAACGGCAACAACACAAGCACACTACCATATACAATCGACAAGAGACAGAGAGAGAGGAAGCAGGAGCTCACTTGTGTGATGGAGATGAGAACGCCCTGAGAATGAGGGGCACAGGCGACGTGCATGTCCCCATGGCTAGTGGACGAGCTGCACGGGTGCAGCGAGACCGTAAGCGCCGACCATACACACATGACATGATACATTACAAATGATTCCATGTACAGTTCAACCGCACAAGATCAGTTGGCAAAATCTGTATGAGGAAAAGTGGAGTTAATTTTTGAAGCCTAACGAGAAAGCAACTCGACTTTTGTCGCTTTTCTTCTGATCAACTGTGAATACCTTTCCATCAGCAATTGTCTGTAGCATTTTTTAGAACTACTTCCACATGTTATCCAAGGTATTTTTCTAGCGTTTTAGCGAACCTCCTATCCTCGACCATGCTAGAGTTTGATACTGACAGAGGCACCAGATGATTGGGCTTCAGCATGCGGATCTATAACATCCAGATTCTACCTTGTAGATCTATAACATCCAGATTCTGAAATGAATATGGAACAAACTACATTGAGCTCTACCTTATAGTGTTTTGACAATGGAGGAAAATACTTGGAGTGCGCGCACAAAGTTACGAACTATGGCAAGCAGTTACTTGTGCACTTGCGCTCTGCAGCCCCGGAGAGCTACGGGCCAAGCGCCAACTCAAACGCCGAACGCAACCCATCAAATCAACCACTGAAGAATCCAATTACGATCCAATCGTCGCTGTAGAGAGAGAGGCTTACCTCGAAACGTGCGATTGGGTGAGAACGGCGTACCTCTGCGGTGAGGACCTTCAGCCTTGGACCGCTGCGGCCGGGGTCTCGAGCGGATCTCCAGGATTGAGAGAAGAGGAGGGGGATAACCTCTAGGGTGCGCACTGCCAGCCCCCACCGTTGCTCGGTTGGTGCCTCCAGCCACCGCTGGACTAAATCGATGCGCTCCGCCAGCCGCCGCCGACGCGTCACCTCCGCGCGGACGTCTTCCGCTCCTGCCCGCGGTCCTCCAGTTGAGCGGCGGTGTGCTGCTTCCGAGCGGGGGAGAGGAAACGAGAGGAGGCGGCGGATTGGGGGAGAATGAGAGGAGACGGGGCAGGGGATTGGGAGAGGAGAGGAGGCTCCCGATAGGCTAGGGTTTTCACCGTGGGCGCACACGACGAGAGAAAGGCGACCCGAGCGAGTGACTTCGCCGCCTCGCTCGCCGACCCCACGCCCGCAAGGCCCCATCCGTCATTGACCTACTTAGACAAGTAAAGAGTGAAAGAACAATTACCGTATCCGACGGCTGTGGTGAAAAGTGGGTTTGCAAAGTTACTGTTCATACCAGATTGGACGAACCAGATTGATTTGCCCCTCTCAGATGGCCTGGTTGGGAGGGTAGTCTAGGATCATTTATAGGAGAAATCTCCATAGCGTATTAGCATCCAAGTTAAAATAAAGAAGGCTGAATGATATATATATATATACTCATGGAGTGAACTAGCAGCCATGCCGTCGTTCTTTCTACAGTAAAAAATTATGGCATCTCCAACGGTCCACGCATACCAGACGTTTAAAGTGGTCGCACATGTCCATTTGCGTTAGACCGCGCACACGAAAATAGTTGTTTTTTACCGCGCGTCCGTTTGTGCCTGGGATGTTTCCAGCGGGCGAACGTATAAATATTTTTATTTATTTATTCATTTTTCATTTAACCATAGATAGAAACATTACACCCGAACATGGTTAAAACATTGTAAAATGAGGAAAATCTAACAAGTGTTAGCCTCGCGGGTTTCGTGATTTCGCTGCCAAGAAAGAACACTCTCAGACACCCAGTTGACTAAACTAGAAAATCCAGCTAGGTTTTGTGTGTCTATGTTCTTAGATGTGCAGGAAGAACATCGAAAGACCTATACTTGTGGTTGTTGACTGCCAAAACCCACCGGCGGGCAACGGCCTTGTCAACACCGTAGAGCCGGGAAGAGCCTAGAGCTGCGGCTGGCTGAGACCCCTCCGAGCGACGGCCCGCAATGCTCTTCTGGTCACACGCGGCGATGCGAAGTGCAAGGGCGTGCCACCTGACCTATACCCGGCCAGGAAGGTGATGGGGATGCCTCGCTTAGTTTCCTCGCAGGGGCATACATGTAAACATTAAATACGAGCCTCGATCGGCTCTCGGGTTATCCCGTGAATCGGCTCAAAGAGCCGATCCACCCATGATTCGTACGGGGTGCACGAATACTTGGTGGTCCCGCTTGATCAAGATAGAGCTAAAGAGATCTACGACGATTTAGGGTTTTCACCGCATAATCGGATCATCCTACTCCAGAGTTGGGCCTCGCGGCCACGCACGGTGCTCGTAAGCCGATCCTAAACAAGGCCTAAAAACCAACATGAAGTTGATCCTCGGAACATCCCGTTTAGGACTTGCGAACGCCACCCTACGTGCCACCGGATCCTCCCCCCTTTGTAAGGCCTAACTATTGCGAGATATTAAACTAATCCTTGTAGAACAAGGAGCAATCGTAACGGATCAGATCTACTAAATAATGATCAAGCGGGTGCCGCCCCCACACCCGAGATAGGTGTGAGGGCGGCTAGATATGCAAGGGTTGCACTACGCAAGCATGCTTAAACGAAGAACAATGCTAACCCTAACACATCTAATGATAACTACGTTGCTCGCCATCAAAAACGCTTCGATACGAGCAACGCATGAACAACGTGGGGCTTGTGCTGCCTAGATCGCAAGATACGATCTAGGCAGTATGTCGCTTACCTGATAGAAACCCTCGAGACGAAGGAGTTGGCGATGCGCCGAGATTGGTTTGTTTTGGGTTGAACGTGAGTTGTTGTTTATTCCATAAACCCTAGGTACATATTTATAGTCCAGGGGACTTTCTAATGTGGGCGTGCACTAAACCGTGCACGAGTAAGATTCTATCTCTAAACTAAAATGCGATCTAATATGTTACAGATACACGGGCAATTAAGCCCAACTTGGTATAAAAGGCCGATCTACGTATTCCTTCTATATATATATATATATATATATATATATATATATATATATATATATATATATATATATATATATATATATATATTTCTTCACGTCCATCTTGATCGCGGCCCACCTCTGGCTTGGTCAAATTCTGGTGATAACACATGCCCCCCTGGTTTTGGAAATGACATTTCCAAAATCATTACGCTTTCTTTCGTCGGGTCATGTCGTGGCGAGAGCGTAGCCGCCGCGAATCCCCATCATGATGCCTTGCCCCTTCCACTTCTCCACGTGGCCGTAAAATTTTCCTGTTGGGCAACACCTCCTCGGAAACCGCCGTGGCATTGAATCTCTCCCATATCCCCTTTATTTAACCGTTCTAAACAACTTGCGTCTCCTTCGTCCTCCTCGCATTAGCACCAAAAACCCTCTGTGCCGCCATGTCTTCTTCCTCTTCCTCCGAGTTTTCCTACGGGTCCGACTCCTCCCGCGAGACGCCACCAGAAATACGTGCCCCGGAAGACTGGGACGAGGAGAGCCATGCCTCCTCCATTTGGTCTGAGGACGACAAGTCCTTGACCAGCGGGGATGAAGATCTCCAGTTCCTCGCCGATGGGGAACTCGGAGCCCAAAAGTGAGGACGACCAGCTCTCCCGGGACGGCTGCCCCACTTCCGAAGAAGAAGGAGAAGAAGACGACGACGACGACGACTCCTCGAGGGCTACCCGCCGCCGAAGCGCCTCCGCATGTGGTGGGACGACGACAGCAGCGACGACGAAGACGGGGATGAAGCCCCCGTGGAGGGCTACGGGAGTAGCGACGAGGAGCCCATCGGCAGCAGTGCCGATGAGAGCTCTGAGGATTACGATGAGGGCAGTGACGGCCCGTAGATTAGGATCTAATAATGTAGGCCTAGCGATGAGTAGATTGGTCAATAGACCCTTCTTTGTTCTTCCCTCTTTGAGCAATCGGCTCCCCATTGTAAGAAATCCGCATATTAATGAAGAATTCCTTTAGCTTGATTTCGCCGATTTCTTTCATGCTGAGTTTGTCGATCGTTGGCCTAATCCATGCTTAGTGACCGATGGTACCGCATCGGTTTCATGATAATCTGCGAGACGGGCCAATTCGGACATCCCTCCAAGCTAGCCGGCTTCGCCGATGACGATGACACAGCCCGATCCCGGCAAGCCGGCGACTTGATCTTTGAGCAGGCGACTTTAAAAGAGCCCCGGAACCGTCTTGGATGCTCAAACCGATGACTCGTAACAGAACACCGCTCTCTAAACCAGCTTGTGTCGCGAGGCTAGCCGATTCCACCTAAATCGGCTTCCTAGAGCGATGACCTTTAGGGCGAGCCGCCCCCGAGCCTTAGTGAAGGCGAACCGGACACATGTGCCGACATTAGCCTTAACTCATGACGTGGCCCCAAGCGAGAGAACCTTCAAGGTGAGCTGCCCCCGAGTTTCCTTTGGTGGATCTAATGTAACCCATCCTTGACCTGATCCGCACGCCCAGGCTGCTCCTGACATTGTTCTTGAAGAGAGGATCTGAGCTTCCAAACTACTCCATTGAGGAGTTCCTTAATAAAAAATCTCCCTTTGTGCTCCATTGACCCTATGATCGTAACAGTTATTCCTCTTGATCATGATCGTAACCACGCATCGGCTTCCATATCCTTAAGTCGATGTCTGCTGCATCGGCTGTGCTCGAAAATTTTCGAATTTTCAGGTTTTTATTTTTTACGGCCGACCTGTGCATCGGCCCTCATATTCCAAGACCCATCACCAAAAGATGAGATGCTTCCGTTGCATATCCTCGTATTTTATCCACCTGGGTGCCTCCCCGAGCCGATTCTGTCAAGAGGATTGATGGTATCGGCTCTGTTGGATAACATGTCGAACCCAAACAGAACGGTGGGTGAGGATAATTTTGGCCGATTGCTGGAATCGGCCTCCACATTGTTTGCTCAGCGAAGGTTTTGTGATGTCCCTTCATGAAATTTTTTGGGGCCGATCACAAGGATCAGCCTCGCCTGGCTTGCTCATTGGTTTAATCTTGTTACTTGGTCAGGCTGGATAAAACCAACCCAACCTCTGACTTGATGCGCTTGCTGTCGTCCACCTTGAGTGCACCGTAGAGTCGTGGAGCACTAAGCTCTATCGGCAAGACGAGTACCATGTTTGTGCCAGCCGATGTCTCATCATCGGCTTTCCTTTGTTTGGGGCGCCACTCCATTTTCTGTGGACGACCCTCTTCATCCAGGGTTCGCCGAACCTTTGCAGCCGGATCAGGTCGTGCCTTCCTTAGCGTATGCAGTACAACCTTTCGGCTTCCTCCAGGCCGCGCAATCGCTGAACCCTGCGCTCTTGGGAACGGCTGAGTCCGTCAGGGCACCACCTTGGCCGGTGGTACCTGTCTTCTTCTACTTCTCCCTCGTCTTCCGAATCCTCAAGATCTGCCCAACGAGGTGACTCAGCGCGTTTGCTTTGTGGCGGGAGAGGCCCTAGGCGCTCGAACACAGACACGTTGGCTGCCTCCTTCTTCTTCTTGTTGCATTCTGGGCAATTGCCGATTGTGGGCAATCGGCTCATTCCTGAATCCCAGCAGTGTCTGAAGAAAGGGCAGTCCCAGTGCTTGGCGTTGTCATCTTGCTCCCTTGATTTTTCCGTGGCACGGCGCTCGTGCTACTCCTCATCGTGATCATGCCGACGATGTCTTCTGGCTTCTCTAGCCAGACGATCTCCTTCATCATCATAGCTGGACCGTCGGCGTTGGTCATACTGGCTCACATATTTGTTGAGGAGGTGATCAGAGAGAGGCCGTTGATATCTTATGTTCTTCACCTCTCCCTCTGTGACGTAGCGCTTGCCATCATGACGGAGCCGATCGCGTGGAGCGGCCTCCTCTCGTATCCTTGCTATGAGAGCAGCTGCCCTCATCTCCATCTTTGCCGCAGTGGTTCCCAGTGTCCTACCATGTTGATGCTGAACGAGGGACCCGGCCGGCAACCCTCGGGGTAGGTGACTTCCACCATGTTAACGGCGGGGAAGGGTTGGGTGTCGACCTTCATGGCGTACCGGTTGAAAATTAGACGCCCCTTCTCTATCGCCGCTTGGATGTGCCGACGCCACACCCCGCAGTCGTTGGTGGCATGGGAGAGCGAGTTGTGGAATTTGCGATACGGCTTTCCGTTTAGCTCTTTCGCCGTGGGGAACTTGAGACCTTCAGGAATCGTCAACTCGTTTCTCCTTGAGCAAGGAGGTCGAAGATTTGTTCAGTCTTGGTCACGTCAAAATCAAATCCCCCGGGCGGCCCCGGTGGCTTTACCCATTTGCAGGACACGGGGTTCCTCCCCGAGTCCACTCAGCCATCGCTACTTCTTGGTCTCCCGCGTGCACTTCATCTTCCTCTCGTATCGACCATGACTACCGCACGCTTGAACTTGTCTTGGTATAGGTCCGGGTGGCGCTCGTTCATATGCCGATAGTTTCTGAACCATGTGCGCCGCCGAGGGATAATCTCGCTTGGGAGGCCATGTCCTTGAGCTGTGTTGCAAGGCCTCGCTACCGCCAACTCGATCGCTTCTTTTCAGCTATACGAACCGAATAACATCGGTTCCTAAGATTCCCGAAGCGCTGGATGTACTCCGTCACCGTTTCCCCGCGCTTCGACGTAGTTGTGCTAGATCGGCAATGCTAGACTCGGAAGCTTCCGAATGGTATTGCATATGGAACTCGTTCTTCCAATTGCTTCCAAGACTCGGATGGAGTTTGTCGGCAAAGAGGTGTACCATCCAAAAGCCGATCCCGTGAGGGACCGTGAAAAGAGCCTCACGCGTAGCTGATCCGACACCGAAGCCGGTCCTAGTTGAGCCAAATATCGGCCGATGTGCTCGATGGAGCCGGAGCCATCCGATCCACCGAATTTGGAGAAGTCGTGGAGCCGATATTTAGGTGGCAGCGGGATCATCTCGTAATCGTCGGGGTACGGCTTGGAATAGCCGATCGCCCTTCTTTTCGGCACCATGCCGAACCGGTCTCTCGCATGGTACCGATCTGATCCGCCGTGCTCGGCCGTAGGAGTTGCACTCCGAAGATTCGCCGGGTGGCGTACTTAGCCAGCCATGTTTGCTTTTCCAGCTCCGAGCCAACCGCAGGAGCCGGGCTCGGGAGTTTCGTCGGTGTGGCGTACTTAGTTAGCCACGTCCGCTTCTCAAGCTCCGTTGCCGACGTTCCTCCCGTCAACGCCGGAGTCCCCGATGTTGTGGCCTGGTTTGTGAGTGCCCGAGCTACCACAATCCGGCACATACGTGCACGCGTATCCTTGAGGGATCTCCTTAGGCGCCTCAGCCAAGAACTCGGTAGTCACTAGGGTCACCACCAATCTTGTAGACGACGAATGCCGGTGTAGTCGGCACTTCAACGAGTGCTGCCAACGCATATGGCAGCGGTGGACGGGACCGGAATGGCAACTCTCCTTGATGAGTCCCGAGAGCTGGTCCCGACGGCGAGTACCGGTGGCTCATGATCTCTCGGATTACGCGCGAGCGACACGCTCTAACACGTTGACCAAGTTTTCGCAGTGGCGATGTAGCGAGTGAGCCACCAAGTAGTTGATCTCCCGCCGTAGTCCCTCGGTGCGTTCCTCCGACGGGGCAGAGAGGTCTATCCCATCGAGTGCACTTTGCGGTGAGAATCCCTTCCATCTGATGCCATGGGAACGGGTTCTCTGAAAAGAGCCGATGAGGTCGGCTTCGAGGGTGGCCTTGATCTCGTTGTATTGCTTCTTGAGCTCGTCGGTGCAGCTCCTCGTAGGTGATCGGCGTGCCGTCCGCCATCTCGTATGTAGATGGCGATGTGGTTGATGTAGACGTTTGTCCCACCGGGCGTGCCGAATGTGTTGACCGCCAAAACCCACCGGCGGGCAACGGCCTTGTCAACACCGTAGAGCCGGGAAGAGCCTAGAGCCGCGGCTGGCCGAGACCCCTCCGAGCGACGGCCCGCAATGCTCTTCTCGGTCACACGCGGCGATGCGAAGTGCAAGGGCGTGCCACCTTACCTATACCCGGCCGGAAGGTGATGGGGATGCCTCGCTTAGTTTCCCGCAGGGCATACATGTAAACATTAAATACGAGCCTCGATCGGCTCTCAGGTTATCCCGTGAATCGGCTCAAAGAGCCGATCCACCCATGATTCGTACGGGGTGCACGAATACTTGGTGGTCCTGCTTGATCAAGATAGAGCTAAAGAGATCTACGACGATTTAGGGTTTTCACCGCATAATCGGATCATCCTACTCCAGGTTGGGCCTCGCGGCCACGCACGGTGCTCGTAAGCCGATCCTAAACAAGGCCTAAAAACCAACATGAAGTTGATCCTCGGAACATCCCGTTTAGGACTTGCGAACGCCACCCTACGTGCCACCGGATCCTCCCCCTTTGTAAGGCCTAACTATTGCAGATATTAAACTAATCCTTGTAGAACAAGGAGCAATCGTAACGGATCAGATCTACTAAATAATGATCAAGCGGGTGCCGCCCCACACCTGAGATAGGTGTGAGGGCGGCTAGATATGCAAGGGTTGCACTACGCAAGCATGCTTAAACGAAGAACAATGCTAACCCTAACACATCTAATGATAACTACGTTGCTCGCCATCAAAAACGCTTCAGTACGAGCAACGCATGAACAACGTGGGGCTTGTGCTGCCTAGATCGCAAGATGCGATCTAGGCAGCATGTCGCTTACCCGATAGAAACCCTCGAGACGAAGGAGTTGGCGATGCGCCGAGATTGGTTTGTTTTGGGTTGAACGTGAGTTGTTGTTTATTCCATAAACCCTAGGTACATATTTATAGTCCAGGGGACTTTCTAATGTGGGCGTGCACTAAACCGTGCACGAGTAAGATTCTATCTCTAAACTAAAATGCGATCTAATATGTTACAGATACACGGACAATTAAGCCCAACTTGGTATAAAAGGCCGATCTACGTATTCCTTCTATATATATATATATATATATATATATATTTCTTCACGTCCATCTCGATCGCGGCCCACCTCTGACTTGGTCAAATTCTGGTGATAACACAATTGACCGCTGGCCATCTTCGCTTCAAACAAAGAACACTCGAACAACACTAGATGTCGGTGTCCTCGTCAGACTCGTCCGTGTCGTAGTGCCTGCGGTAGGATGTCTTGTCGAACACATTGACGATCATCTCGCAGTCGCCTTCGTAGAGGAAGGTGAGCAGTCAACCGGCCTCAAAGTTGTGGGCGCAGGCGAACTTGTCCCACCCGGTGTGAGAGTACATTTTGCCCTGCCCGTCGAACAAGACCTCAATAGGTCACCGGCAAAAGCCGCATCTAGCCTCCCGCAACTGCAACTCGGCCGGCTGGGCGCTGATACGTCTCCGACGTATCGATAATTTCTTATGTTCCATGCCACATTATTGATGATATCTACATGTTTTATACACATTATATGTCGTATTTATGCATTTTCTGGCACTAACCTATTAACGAGATGCCGAAGAGCCGCTTGTCTGTTTTCTCGCTGTTTTTGGTTTCGAAATCCTAGTAAAGAAATATTCTCGGAATTGGACGAAATCAACGCCCAGGGTCCTATTTTTCCACGAAGCTTCCAGAACACCCGAGAGCCGCCAGAGGAGGGCCCTGTGGGCCCCAGACGACAGCCCGGCGCGGCCAGAGGGGGTCCGCTCCCCCCTGTCGTGTCGTCGCCTCGTTGACCTTCTGACGCCGCCTCTTCGCCTATATAAAGGTCCCTGACCTAAAACATCGAGACGGAAAAGCCACGGTACGAGAAACCTTCCAGAGCCGCCGCCATCGCGAAGCCAAGATCCGGGGGACAGGAGTCTCCGTTCCGCACGCCGCCGGGACGGGGAAGTGCCCCGGAAGGCTCCTCCATCGACACCACCGCCATCTCCATCAACGCCGTTGTCTCCCATGAGGAGGGAGTAGTTCTCCATCGAGGCTCGGGCTGTACCGGTAGCTATGTGGTTAATCTCTCTCCTATGTGCTTCAATACAATAATCTCATGAGCTGCCTTACATGATTGAGATTCATATGATGATGCTTGTAATCTAGATGTCATTATGCTAGTCAAGTGGGTTTTACTTATGTGATCTCCGGAGACTCCTTGTCCCACATGTGTAAAGGTGACAGTGTGTGCACCGTGTGGGTCTCTTAGCCTATATTTCACAGAATACTTATTCGCTGTTATGAATGGCATAGTGAAGTGCTTATTTATATCTCTTTATGATTGCAATGTGTTTTGTATCACAATTTATCTGTGTGCTACTCTAGTGATGTTATTAAAGTAGTTTATTCCTCGTGCACGGTGTAATGGTGACAGTGTGTGCATCGTGTAGTACTTGGCGTAGGCTATGATTGTGATCTCATGTAGATTATGAAGTTAACTATTGCTATGATAGTATTGATGTGATCTGTTCCTCCTTTCGTAGTGTGAAGGTGACAGTGTGCATGCTATGTTAGTACTTGGTTTGGTTATGTTGATCCGTTATGCACTCTAAGGTTATTTAAATATGAACATTGAATATTGTGGAGCTTGTTAACTCCGGCATTGAGCGTTCGTGTAATCCTACACAGTTAGTGGTGTTCATCATCCAACAAGAGGGTGTAGAGTCTAGCATCTATCTATTTATTCTGTTATGTGATCAATGTTGAGAGTGTCCACTAGTGAAAGTATGATCCCTAAGCCTCGTTCCTAAATACTGCTATCGCTTTGTTTACTGTTTTACTGCATCTATACTTCTTGCAATTTTACTACCATCAACTGCACGCCAGCAAGCACTTTTCTGGCGCCGTTACTACTGCTCATATTCATTCATACCACTTGTATTTCACTATCTCTTCGCCGAACTAGTGCACCTATTAGGTGTGTTGGGGACACAAGAGACTTCTTGCTTTGTGGTTGCAGTGGTTGCATGAGAGGGAAATCTTTGACCTCTTCCTCCCCGAGTTCGATAAACCTTGGGTGATCCACCTAAGGGAAACTTGTCGCTGTTCTACAAACCTCCGCTCTTGGAGGCCCAACACTCGTCTACAAGAATAGAAGCACCCGTAGACATCAAGCACTTTTCTCGGCGCCGTTGCCGGGGAGGAAAGGTAAAAGGTACTCACACTCCAGATCTCGGCTACTAAGCTATTTTTCGCCGTTGTAAGTACTCGAAGCTATTTCCTTTAGATCCTGCAATTGCATCTTTTTGTTTCTTGTTTACACTAGTTAGGCATAATGGACAACAATGAGCTTCTTATTCTATTTCCTGATTTAAGACATGGATGGTTTGATGCGAAAATTAAAAAACCTATGGAACATATTAGTATGAACGCTTTGAACACCATTGTTGCTAATGATATGGAAAATTCTTAGCTTGGGGAAGCTGGCTTTGATGAGCATGATATTTTTAGTCCCCCAAGCATTGAGGAGAAAATTTACTTTGATGATACTTTGCCTCCTATTTATGATGATTATAATGATAGTGGTCTTTTGGTGCCGCCTACTATGGAGAGTAATATTTATGATGATAATACTATGCCTCCTACACTTGATGAGAATAATAATGATAGCTACTTTGTTGAATTTGCTCCCACTACAACTAATAAAATTGATTATGCTTATGTGGAGAGTAATTATTTTATGCATGAGACTCATGATAAGAATGCTTTATTTGATAGTTATATTGTTGAGTTTGCTCATGATGCTACTGGATATTATATTGAGAGAGGAAAATATGGTTGTAGAAATTTTCATGTTACTAAAACACCTCTCTATATGCTGAAATTTTTGAAGTTACACTTGTTTTATCTTTCTATGCTTGTTGCATTATGCTTCATGAATTTGTTTATTTACAAGATTCCTATGCATAGGAAGCATGTTAGGTTTAAATTTGTTTTGAATTTGCCTCTGGATGCTCTCTTTTGCTTCAAATACTATTTCTTGCGATTGCATCATTAAAACTGTTGAGCCCATCTTAATGGCTATAAAGAAAGAACTTCTTGGGAGATAACCCATGTGTTTATTTTGTTACAGTACTTTTATTTTGTATTTGAGTCTTGGAAGTTGTTACTACTGTAGAAACCTCTCCTTATCTTATTTTATTACATTATTGTGCCAAATAAAGTCTTTGATAGTAAAGTGAATACTAGATTTGGATTACTGCGCAAAAACAGATTTCTTGCTGTCACGAATTTCGACCTGCCTCTCTGTAGGTAGTTCAGAAAAATCTGCCAATTTACGTGCGTGAGCCTCAGATATGTACGCAACTTTCATTCAGTTTGAGCATTTTCATTTGAGCAAGTCTGGTGCCTCAATAAAATTCGTCTTTACGGACTGTTCTGTTTTGACAGATTCTGCCTTTTATTTCGCATTGCCTCTTTCGCCGTGTTGGATGGATTTCTTTGTTCCATTACCTTCCAAGTAGCTTTTGAGCAATGTCCAGAAGTGTTAAGAATGATTGTGTCACCTCTGAACATGTGAATTTTTATCATGCACTAACCCTCTAATGAGTTGTTTTGAGTTTGGTGTGGAGGAAGTTTTCAAGGGTCAAGAGAGGAGGATGATATACTATGATCAAGAAGAGTGAAAAGTCTAAGCTTGGGGATGCCCAGGTGGTTCATCCCTGCGTATTTCAAGAAGACTCAAGCATCTAAGCTTGGGGATGCCCAAGGCATTCCCTTCTTCATCGACAACTTACCAGGTCATTTCTCTTGAAACTATATTTTTATTCGGTCACATCTTATGTACCTTACTTGGAGCGTCGGTTTGTTTTTGTTTTTGTTTGTGTTTGAATAAATTCATGCTTGTGTGTGAGAGAGACACGCTCCGCTGGTTCATATGAACACATGTGTTCTTAGCTTTTAATGTTCATGGCGAAGGTTGAAACTGCTTCGTTAATTGTTATATGGTTGGAAACGGGAAATGCTACATGTAATAATTGGTATGATGTCTTGAATAATTTGATACTTGGCAATTGTTGTGCTCATGTTTAAGCTCTTGCATCATATACTTTGCACCTATTAATGAAGAAATACATAGAGCTTGCTAAAATTTGGTTTGCATAATTGGTCTCTCTAAAGTCTAGATAATTTCTAGTATTGGTTTGAACAACAAGGAAGACGGTGTAGAGTCTTATAATGTTTACAATATGTCTTTTATGTGAGTTTTGCTGCACCGGTTCATCCTTGTGTTTGTTTCAAATAACCTTGCTAGCCTAAACCTTGTATCGAGAGAGAATACTTCTCATGCATCCAAAATCCTTGAGCCAACCACTATGCCATTTGTGTCCATCATACCTACCTACTACATGGTATTTCTCCGCCATTCCAAAGTAAATTGCTTGAGTGCTACCTTTAAATTTCCATCATTCGCCTTTGCAATATATAGCTCATGGGACAAATAGCTTAAAAACTATTGTGGTATTGAATATGTACTTATGCACTTTATCTCTTATTAAGTTGCTTGTTGTGCATTAACCATGTTCCTAGGGACGCCATCAACACTTTGTTGAATATCATGTGAGTTGCTATGCATGTCCGTCTTGTCTGAAGTAAGGGAGATTTACCACTCATTTAATGGTTCGAGCATGCATAATGTTAGAGAAGAACATTGGGCCGCTAACTAAAGCCATGAATCATGGTGGAAGTTTCAGTTTTGGACATATATCCTCAATCTCATATGAGAACATTAATTGTTGCTACATGCTTATGCATTAAAGAGGAGTCCATTATCTGTTGTCTATGTTGTCCCGTATGGATGTCTAAGTTGAGAATAATCAAAAGCGAGAAATCCAAGTGCGAGCTTTCTCCTTAGACCTTTGTACATGCGGCATAGAGGTACCCCTTTGTGACACTTGGTTAAAACATGTGTATTGCGATGATAATCCCGGTAATCCAAGCTAATTAGGACAAGGTGCGGGCACTATTAGTATACTATGCATGAGGCTTGCAACTTGTAAGATATAATTTACATGATACATATGCTTTATTACTACCGTTGACAAAATTGTTTCTTGTTTTCAAAACCAAAGCTCTAGCACAAATATAGCAATCGATGCTTCCTCTGCGAAGGGCCATTCTTTTACCTTTTATGTTGAGTCAGCTTCACCTATTTCTCTCCATCTCAAGAAGCAAACACTTGTGTGAACTGTGCATTGATTCCTACATACTTGCATATTGCACTTGTTATGTTACTTTACATTGACAATATCCATGAGATATACATGTTATAAGTTGAAAGCAACCGCTGAAACTCAATCTTCCTTTGTGTTGCTTCAATACCTTTACTTTGATTTATTGCTTTATGAGTTAAATCTTATGCAAGACTTATTGATGCTTGTCTTGAAAGTACTATTCATGAAAAGTCTTTGCTTTATGATTCAGTTGTTTACTCATGTCATTACCATTGTTTTGATCGCTGCATTCATTACATATGTTTACAATAGTATGATCAAGGTTATGATGGCATGTCACTCCGAAATTATCTTTGTTATCGTTTACTCGCTCGGGACGAGCGTAAACTAAGCTTGGGGATGCCGATACGTCTCCGACGTATCGATAATTTCTTATGTTCCATGCCACATTATTGATGATATCTACATGTTTTATACACATTATATGTCGTATTTATGCATTTTCCGGCACTAACCTATTAACGAGATGACGAAGAGCCGCTGTCGTTTTCTGCTGTTTTTGGTTTCAGAAATCCTAGTAAAGAAATATTCTCGGAATTGGACGAAATCAACGCCCAGGGTCCTATTTTTCCACGAAGCTTCCAGAACACCCGAGAGCCGCTAGAGGAGGGCCCTGTGGGCCCCAGACAACAGCCCGGCGCGGCCAGAGGGGGGGCCGCGCCCCCCTGTTGTGTCGTCGCCTCGTTGACCTTCCGACGCCGCCTCTTCGCCTATATAAAGGTCCCTGACCTAAAACATCGAGACGGAAAAGCCACGGTACGAGAAACCTTCCAGCAGCCGCCGCCATCGCGAAGCCAAGATCCGGGGGACAGGAGTCTCCGTTCCCGCACGCCGCCGGGACGGGGAAGTGCCCCCGGAAGGCTCCTCCATCGACACCACCGCCATCTCCATCAACGCTGCTCGTCTCCCATGAGGAGGGAGTAGTTCTCCATCGAGGCTCGGGGTTGTACCGGTAGCTATGTGGTTAATCTCTCTCCTATGTGCTTCAATACAATAATCTCATGAGCTGCCTTACATGATTGAGATTCATATGATGATGCTTGTAATCTAGATGTCATTATGCTAGTCAAGTGGGTTTTACTTATGTGATCTCCGGAGACTCCTTGTCCCACGTGTGTAAAGGTGACAAGTGTGTGCACCGTGTGGGTCTCTTAGGCTATATTTCACAGAATACTTATTCGCTGTTATGAATGGCATAGTGAAGTGCTTATTTATATCTCTTTATGATTGCAATGTGTTTTGTATCACAATTTATCCGTGTGCTACTCTAGTGATGTTATTAAAGTAGTTTATTCCTCCCGCACGGTGTAATGGTGACAAGTGTGTGCATCGTGTAGTACTTGGCGTAGGCTATGATTGTGATCTCTTGTAGATTATGAAGTTAACTATTGCTATGATAGTATTGATGTGATCTATTCCTCCTTTCGTAGTGTGAAGGTGATAGTGTGCATGCTATGTTAGTACTTGGTTTGGTTATGTTAATCCGTTATGCACTCTAAGGTTATTTAAATATGAACATTGAATATTGTGGAGCTTGTTAACTCCGGCATTGAGGGTTCGTGTAATCCTACACAGTTAGTGGTGTTCATCATCCAACAAGAGGGTGTAGAGTCTAGCATCTATCTATTTATTCTCGTTATGTGATCAATGTTGAGAGTGTACACTAGTGAAAGTATGATCCCTAGGCTTTGTTCCTAAATACTGCTATCGCTGTTTGTTTACTGTTTTACTGCATCTATACTTCCTGCAATTTTACTACCATCAACTGCACGCCAGCAAGCACTTTTCTGGCGCCGTTACTACTGCTCATATTCATTCATACCACTTGTATTTCATGTAACGGCCCTGGGTAATACCCCTACTAGATTTGTTTGTTGTTTTTCTTTTGTGCATCATCATGCATCATGCATCATATCATACATGCATTTTCTCACCAAATAAAATTATTTTATAAACCTAAACTATTTTCTTTTCCCTCTCATATGGTTGAATAAAACCTTCCCTTCCCTTTCTTTTAACAAAACCCTAACAAACAAACTATTTTTATTTTGGTATAAAAATGTTTGGCAATGCTTGCAAATTATTCCCCCCTCTCTTCCTCTCTGTATTCAAAATTATAAGTTTTGTTTGAGAAGGTTTCAAACCATTTTGCAAAACAGTTTTAAAATAAAAAGAGAAAAGGAAAACCTCAAGCCCCTAACCTCTCCAGGCCTTCCTCCCTCTCTGGCCCATCTCTCCTCCTCCACCCCGATGGCCCAATTTCTCCCTCTGGTTCTTCATGGCTCGAGCAGCCCAGCTAGGCCTCTCTTCCCTTCTCCAGTGTGGCCCAGCTCAGCCCGAGCTACCCTTCTCCACCGAAAGGGTATGTCCCTTGTCGCCTTCTTTCTTCCTCACGCAGACAGCGTGAGCTCGTTCTCCCCACCTTTTCAACCACCACCGCACCACCACGGGCACATGCTCTCCCCTCCCCTTTTAATCCCTCTCGAGCCCGCAGAAACCCTAGCCCCTCTACCCTTCTGCCGCCGCCACTCCCACTCTCTTTTCCCTCCACCTTCCTTCTCCCCACCAAAGGAAACAGGCAGACGAAAACCCCACTGGCACCATCGTCCTCACCATGGCGCCGCCGCTCCACTGCGTCCCCCGCCGTTCCGAGGGCACCGGCGGATGCGCCTCCCTCTTGTCGGCAACCGATGGCCCGACTTTGACAGGTACAAGATGACGACGTTAGCAAGGTTACCCTTCCGGCTTGGCCTGGGCAGGGTTATGGACGCCACTGGTTATCTTCAGGACTCTTAGTCCAATCTGTATCTTGTCCGTACTCGGACGTATTCGATCTTCTCGTATGATTTGGATCTTTGTATTGTATATTTGTATCTTGACTCGTTGGAGTCGTTGTTGTAATATATGTATCTTGTGGGCTCTATTGTAATCCTGTTGTAATGTTACCGCTCGTGTTAATTCCTCTGGCATCATGATGTCTACGGGTGCTTCTATTCTTGTAGACAGTGTTGGGCCTCCAAGAGCAGAGGTTTGTAGAACAGCAGCAAGTTTCCCTTAAGTGGATCACCCAAGGTTTATCGAACTCAGGGAGGAAGAGGTCAAAGATATCCCTCTCATGCAACCCCGCAACCACAAAGCAAGAAGTCTCTTGTGTCCCCAACACACCTAATAGGTGCACTAGTTCGGCGAAGAGATAGTGAAATACAGGTGGTATGAATAAGTAGTAGCAACGGCACCGGAAAAGTGCTTTGCCCAGGACAAGTAACAAGCGAGTAGTAACGCAGCAGTAGTAACGCAAAGAAAACAAGAAACAAGCAGCGATAGCGATATTTAGGAACAAGGCCTAGGGATTAGACTTTCACTAGTGGACACTCTCAACATTGATCACATAACAGAATAGATAAATGCATACTCTACACTCTTGTTGGATGATGAACACATTGCGTAGGATTACACGAACCCTCAATGCCGGAGTTAAGAAGCTCCACAATTCAATGTTCATATTTAAATAACCTTAGAGTGCAAGAAAGATCAACACGACTAAACCAAGTACTAACATAGCATGCACACTCGTCACCTTCACGCCACGTAGGAGGAATAGATCATATCAATACAATCATAATGATAATTAACTCCACAATCTACAAGAGATCATGATCATAGCATATGCCAAGTACTAACACGGATGCACACACTGTCACCATTACACCGTGCAGGAGGAATAAAACTACTTTAATAACATTGCTAGAGTAGCACATAGATAAATTGTGATACAAAACACATTGCAATCATAAAGAGATATAAATAAGCACTTCACTACGCCATTCATAACAGTGAGTAAGTATTCTGTGAAATATAGCCTAAGAGACCCACACGGTGCACACACTCGTCACCTTTACACACGTGGGACAAGGAGTCTCCTGGAGATCACATAAGTAAAACTCACTTGACTAGCACAATGACATCTAGATTACAAGCATCATCATATGAATCTCAATCATGTAAGGCAGCTCATGAGATTATTGTATTGAAGTACATAGGAGAGAGATGAACCACATAGCTACCGGTACAGCCCCGAGCCTCGATGGAGAACTACTCCCTCCTCATGGGAGCAAGCAGCGGTGATGAAGATGGCGGTGGAGATGGCAGCGGTGTCGATGGAGAAGCCTTCCGGGGCACTTCCCCGCTCCGGCAGGGTGCCGGAACAGAGACTCCTGTCCCCCAGATCTTGGCTTCGCGATGGCGGCGGCTCTGGAAGGTTTTCCGTATCGTGGTTTTTCGCATCAGGGGTTTCGCGACGGAGGCTTTAAGTAGGTGGAAGGGCAGAGTCGGGGGGCTGACGAGGGGCCCACACCACAGGGCGGCGCGGGCCCCCCCTTGGCCGCGCCGCCATGTGGTCTGGCCACCTCGTGGCCCCACTTCGTATGCTCTTCGGTCTTCTCGGAAGGTTCGTGGCGAAATAGGCCCCCGGGTCTTTGTTTCGTCCAATTCCGAGAATATTTCGTTACTAGGATTTCTGAAACCAAAAACAGCGTAGAAAACGAGAACCGGCACTTCGGCATCTTGTTAATAGGTTAGTTCCGTAAAATGCACGAATATGACATAAAGTGTGCATAAAACATGTAGGTATCATCAATAATATGGCATAGAACATAAGAAATTATCGATACGTCGGAGACGTATCAAGCATCCCCAAGCTTAGTTCTCGCTCGTCCCGAGCAGGTAAAACGATAACAAGGATAATTTCTGAAGTGACATGCCATCATAACCTTGATCATACTATTTGTAAACATATGTAGTGGATGCAGCGATCAAAACAATGGTAATGACATGAGTAAACAAGTGAATCATAAAGCAAAGACTTTTCATGAATAGTACTTTAAGACAAGTATCAATAAGTCTTGCATAAGAGTTAACTCATAAAGCAATAAATCAAAGTAAAGGTATTGAAGCAACACGAAGGAAGATTAAGTTTCAGCGGTTGCTTTCAACTTGTAACATGTATATCTCATGGATAATTGTCAACATAGATTAATATAACAAGTGCAATATGCAAGTATGTAGGAATCAACGCCCAGCTCCCACAAGTGTTTCCTTCTTGAGGTGGAGAGAGATAGGTGAACCGACTCAACATAAAAGTAAAAGAATGGTCCTTCAAAGAGGAAAGCATCGATTGCTATATTTGTGCTAGAGCTTTTATTTTGAAAACATGAAACAATTTTGTCAACGGTAGTAATAAAGCATATGTATCATGTAAATTATATCTTACAAGTTGCAAGCCTCATGCATAGTA
Organism: Lolium rigidum; assembly: GCF_022539505.1. Lineage (NCBI taxonomy): Eukaryota > Viridiplantae > Streptophyta > Magnoliopsida > Poales > Poaceae > Lolium > Lolium rigidum. The sequence continues at coordinate 163,493,138 of NC_061512.1, forward strand.
TACTAATAGTGCCCGCACCTTGTCCTAATTAGCTTGTACTACCGGATCATCGCAATACACATGTTTTAACCAAGTATCACAATGGGGTACCTCCATGCCGCCTGTACAAAGGTCTAAGGAGAAAGCTCGCATTTTGGATTTCTCGCTTTTGATTATTCTCAACTTAGACATCCATACCGGGACAACATGGACAACAGATATTGGACTCCTCTTTAATGCATAAGCATGTGGCAACAATTATTATTCTCATATGAGATTGAGGATATATGTCCAAAACTGAAACTTCCACCATGAATCATGGCTTTAGTTAGCGGCCCAATGTTCTTCTCTAACAATATGCATGCTCCAACCATTAAGGTGGTAGATCTCTCTTACTTCGGACAAGACGGACATGCATAGAAACTCACATGATATTCAACAAAGAATAGTTGATGGCGTCCCCGTAAACATGGTTATCGCACAACAAGCAACTTAATAAGAGATAAAGTGCATAAGTACATATTCAATACCACAATAGTTTTTAAGCTATTTGTCCCATGAGCTATATATTGCAAAGGTGAATGATGGAATTTTAAAGGTAGCACTCAAGCAATTTACTTTGGAATGGCGGATAAATACCATGTAGTAGGTAGGTATGGTGGACACAAATGGCATAGTGGTTGGCTCAAGGATTTTGGATGCATGAGAAGTATTCCCTCTCGATACAAGGTTTAGGCTAGCAAGGTTATTTGAAACAAACACAAGGATGAACGGTGCAGCAAAACTCACATAAAAGACATATTGTAAACATTATAAGACTCTACACCGTCTTCCTTGTTGTTCAAAACTCAATACTAGATGTTATCTAGACTCTAGAGAAACCAAATATGCAAACCAAATTAGCAAGCTCTAAGTGTTTCTTCATTAATGGGTGCAAAGTATATGATGCAAGAGCTTAAACATGAGCACACCAATTACCAAGTATCAAATTATCCAAGACATTTTAGAATTACTACATGTAGCATTTTCCAATTCCAACCATATAACAATTTAACGAAGAAGAAACTTCGCCATGAATACTATGAGTAGAGCCTAAGGACATACTTGTCCATATGCTACAGCGGAGCGTGTCTCTCTCCCACAAAGTGAATGCTAGGATCCATTTTATTCAAACAAAACAAAAACAAAAACAAACCGACGCTCCAAGCAAAGTGCATAAGATGTGACGGAATAAAAATATAGTTTCGGGGAGGAACCTGATAATGTTGTCGATGAAGAAGGGGATGCCTTGGGCATCCCCAAGCTTAGACGCTTGAGTCTTCTTAGAATATGCAGGGGTGAACCACCGGGGCATCCCCAAGCTTAGAGCTTTCACTCTCCTTGATCATATTGTATCATACTCCTCTCTTGATCCTTGAAAACTTCCTCCACACCAAACTCGAAACAACTCATTAGAGGGTTAGTGCATAATAAAAATTCACATGTTCAGAGGTGACACAATCATTCTTAACACTTCTGGACATTGCATAAAGCTACTGGACATTAATGGATCAAAGAAATTCATCCAACATAGCAAAAGAGGCAATGCGAAATAAAAGGCAGAATCTGTCAAAACAGAACAGTCCGTAAAGATGGATTTTATTAGGCCACCAGACTTGCTCAAATGAAAATGCCCAAATTGAATGAAAGTTGCGTACATATCTGAGGATCATGCACGTAAATTGGCTTAATTTTATGAGCTACCTACAGGGAGGTAGACCCAGATTCGTGACAAGCAAAGAAATCTGGAACTGCGCAGTAATCCAAATCTAGTATCAACCTTTCTATCAACGACTTTACTTGGTACAACAAAACACAAAACTAAGATAAGGAGAGGTTGCTACAGTAGTAAACAACTTCCAAGACACAAATATAAAACAAAGTACTGTAGCAAAATAACACATGGGTTATCTCCCAAGAAGTTCTTTCTTTATAGCCGTTAAGATGGGCACAGCAGTTTTAATGATGCACTCGCAAGAAATAGTATTTGAAGCAAAAGAGAGCATCAAGAGGCAAATTCAAAACACATTTAAGTCTAACATGCTTCCTATGCATAGGAATCTTTTAAATAAACAAGTTCATGAAGATCAAAGTAACAAGCATAGGAAGATAAAACAAGTGTAGCTTCAAAAATTTCAGCACATAGAGAGGCATTTTAGTAACATGAAAATTTCTACAACCATATTTTCCTCTCTCATAATAACTTTCAGTAGCAACATGAGCAAACTCAACAATATAACTATCACATAAAGCATTCTTATCATGAGTCTCATGCATAAAATTATTACTACTCCCAACATAAGCATAGTCATTCTTATTAATTATAGTGGGAGCAAATTCAACAAAGTAGCTATCATTATTATTCTCATCAAGTGTAGGAGGCATAGTATAATCACAACAAAATTTACTCTCCATAGTAGGTGGCACCAAAAGACCACTATCATTATAATCATCATAAATAGGAGGCAAAGTATCATCAAAGAAAATTTTCTCCTCAATGCTTGGGGGACTAAAAATAGCATGAAAACCAGCTTCCCCAAGCTTAGAACTTTCTATATTATTATCAACAATGGTGTTCAAAGCGTTCATACTAATATTACTACCAGCATGCAAATAAGATTCCATAGGTTTTTTAATTTTCGCATCAAACAATCCATGTTTTAAATCAGGAAATAGAATAAGAAGCTCATTGTTGTCCATTATGCCAAACTAGTGTAAACAAGAAACAAAAAGATGCAATTGCAGGATCTAAAGGAAATAGCTTCGAGCACAAACACAATGGCGCCAGAAAAGTACTGTTACATGGAACCGGAGTATGAGTGCCTTTTACCTTTCCTCCCCGGCAACGGCGCCAGAAAAGTGCTTGATGTCTACGGGTGCTTCTATTCTTGTAGACTTGTGTTGGGCCTCCAAGAGCAGAGGTTTGTAAAACAGCGAGCAAGTTTCCCTTAAGTGGATCACCCAAGGTTTATCGAACTCGGGGAGGAAGAGGTCAAAGATATCCCTCTCATGCAACCCTGCAACCACAAAGCAAGAAGTCTCTTGTGTCCCCAACACACCTAATAGGTGCACTAGTTCGGCGAAGAGATAGTGAAATACAGGTGGTATGAATAAGTAGTAGCAACGACACCGGAAAAGTGCTTTGCCCGGGACAAGTAACAAGCGGTAGTAACGCAGCGGTAGTAACACAGTAAAACAAGTAAACAAGCAGCGATAGCGATATTTAGGAACAAGGCCTAGGGATTAGACTTTCACTAGTGGACACTCTCAACATTGATCACATAACAGAATAGATAAATGCATACTCTACACTCTTGTTGGATGATGAACACATTGCGTAGGATTACACGAACCCTCAATGCCGGAGTTAACAAGCTCCACAATTCAATGTTCATATTTAAATAACCTTAGAGTGCAAGAAAGATCAACACGACTAAACCAAGTACTAACATAGCATGCACACTCGTCACCTTCACGCCACGTAGGAGGAATAGATCATATCAATACAATCATAATGATAATTAACTCCGCAATCTACAAGAGATCATGATCATAGCATATGCCAAGTACTAACACGGATGCACACACTGTCACCATTACACCGTGCAGGAGGAATAAAACTACTTTAATAACATTGCTAGAGTAGCACATAGATAAATTGTGATACAAAACACATTGCAATCATAAAGAGATATAAATAAGCACTTCACTACGCCATTCATAACGGTGAGTAAGTATTCTGTGAAATATAGCCTAAGAGACCCACACGGTGCACACACTTGTCACCTTTACACACGTGGGACAAGGAGTCTCCGGAGATCACATAAGTAAAACTCACTTGACTAGCACAATGACATCTAGATTACAAGCATCATCATATGAATCTCAATCATGTAAGGCAGCTCATGAGATTATTGTATTGAAGTACATAGGAGAGAGATGAACCACATAGCTACCGGTACAGCCCCGAGCCTCGATGGAGAACTACTCCCTCCTCATGGGAGCAGCAGCGGTGATGAAGATGGCGGTGGAGATGGCAGCGGTGTCGATGGAGAAGCCTTCCGGGGCACTTCCCCGCTCCGGCAGGGTGCCGGAACGAGACTCCCGTCCCCCGGATCTTGGCTTCGCGATGGCGGCGGCTCCGGAAGGTTTTCCGTATCGTGGTTTTTCGCATCGGGGGTTTCGCGACGGAGGCTTTAAGTAGGCGGAAGGGCGAGTCGGGCGCCGACGAGGGGCCCACACCACGGGCGGCGCGGGCCCCCCTTGGCCGCGCCGCCATGTGGTCCGGCCACCTCGTGGCCCCACTTCGTATGCTCTTCGGTCTTCCGGAAGGTTCGTGGCGAAATAGGCCCCCGGGTATTTGTTTCGTCCAATTCCGAGAATATTTCGTTACTAGGATTTCTGAAACCAAAAACAGCAGAAAACAAGAATCGGCACTTCGGCATCTTGTTAATAGGTTAGTTCCAGAAAATGCACGAATATGATATAAAGTGTGCATAAAACATGTAGGTATCATCAATAATATGGCATAGAACATAAGAAATTATCGATACGTCGGAGACGTATCACATCACGTGTGTGATTCGTCGCGCACGTCGTGTCGGAGGGCGTCTCAGAATCGATATCGTGCGGATTTCGGCGGGATCGTTGGAATCCTCATGGTACCGGTTTCGGGGTGTCACATTTCACTATCTCTTCGCCGAACTAGTGCACCTATTAGGTGTGTTGGGGACACAAGAGACTTCTTGCTTTGTGGTTGCAGGGTTGCATGAGAGGGATATCTTTGACCTCTTCCTCCCTGAGTTCGATAAACCTTGGGTGATCCACCTAAGGGAAACTTGTTGCTGTTCTACAAACCTCTGCTCTTGGAGGCCCAACACTGTCTACAAGAATAGAAGCACCCGTAGACATCAGGCGCCATCGACAAACTCGGCGAACTTGTCCGGCAGCCGCTTGATGGCGAGGGGGTCCTCGTCAATGCAGAGGATGAACTCGAAGGAGCTCGCCTCCTGCGAAGACGACGACGGCGACGACGAACGGTGGGTGATAGCCCCTGCCGCGGCCTCGACCGCCTCGTCGGCCAGCTAGACCGGGCATGGATTCCCTAGCGGGTTTGTGGGGTGGGAGGGGGGTGGGGGGCGGCGCTACAGTGGAGGTTCTGGTGGCTAGGGTTTGTGTGGAGGAGATGATGAGGCAGCCGAGCGCGCGCCCCTCTTTATATACGCCGGAGGTTGATGTGGGGCGTGGCACGCGTGGCATCGCCATAACTTCATTGGCGGAGGTTAGCGGCGGTCGCTCGGCAGGCGAGGCATCGCCACTAATGTAGCGCGGACTGCCAAAGCGATGCCTGACTCGCTTGAGAAGACGCATCGACATAGGTCGCGGCCGAGCGGGCCCGTGGGAGAAACGAGCGGACACCCGGTCCGACCTCGCAGCGTTTGCCGAGACTCATCCGAGCCACATATTTAGGCCGCGTTTACGTCTCCGCGGACTGACCGGTCACTATACGTCAGCCGCTGGGCTTAGATACACGCGTATTTTTCGATCGCGTGGTAGCAAAGCGGTCGCTCCGACGTTCGTTTGGGTTGCCCATTGGAGATGGCCTTTATCTACTTATCTAGTCAATCGTGACACAAGGTTTGCTGTCGACTCCTCTGCATGAATTCATTTTCTGCATCCCGTTTCCCGTGAAGCTAGAGCCATGTCCCGTGCGATCGTCGTCAACTCCTCGTAGCATGCAGAATAAGTCTTAGACGGTAGTCATCACGGACGCAAACGAAACAGTTTAGAAATCCGTCGGTGATAAAATAAATTATGTGCATGTGACCTTCCTCTAATGCTCATTGCCATTGGTTAATGGTCATCACAGTCGCGCGACTACATAAGATCCCTACACCCATCGCAGATCATAGGAATCGGAAATAATGGAAGCTCCAAGTACCATACCATGGCTTCTCTGCATCTCAGTCGCCACTTTCGTCTTCTACAAGGTCTGCTATTCAGGCCAAGACAGATCGCAGGGTAGCTCGACCAACTCGCGGCTGCCGCCGGGACCGACACCCATCCCTCTCCTCGGCAACATCTTCCACCTCCAAGGCGAGCTGCACCACGCCCTGGCAAGGCTCGCCGGAGTACACGGCCCCGTCTTCTCCTTGAAGCTCGGCGCCACCACCTGCGTCGTCGCCTCCTCCGCCGCGTGCGCCCGCGACGTCCTGCAGAGGCACGACCAGATCCTGTCGGCGCCTTCCGTCACCGACGCCGCGCGCGCGCTCGGCAACCACGAGCACTCCTTCATCTGGCTGCCGTCCACCAGCCCGCTCTGGAGGCGCCTCCGCGCCCTGTCCACCACCCACCTCTTCTCCCCGCACGGCCTCGAGGCCACGCGGGCCGTGCGGGAGGCCAAGGTGAGGGAGCTGGTCGGCTTCCTCCGCGGTCACGCCGGCGAGGCCGTGCACGTCGGCCGCGTCGTGCGGTCCGGGATGCTCAACCTCGTGTCCAACGTGCTGCTCTCCCAGGACGTGGCCGACCTGACCTCGGACGTCGGCCAGGTGCAGGAGCTGGAGACGATGATCAGGGACATCCTTGACGAGCTCACCAAGCCCAACCTGTCGGACCTCTTCCCGGCGCTCACCTCGCTGGACTTGCAGGGTCGCCGGCGGCGGACCGCCAAGCGTATCACCAGGTTCTTCGACTTCTTTGACCCGATAATCAAACGTCGTCTCAACGCTGGAGGCGAAAGGAAGGAGGATTTCCTAGATGTGCTGCTGCAGCTCCACTCCACGGATCAGCTCAGCATTCAGACAATCAAGTCCTTTCTTTTGGCATGTATGATCGGTCCCTGCATATTAACCCTTAGACCTTAGTATTCAGAAAAAAGTGGAGTAACTCTGAAGTCTGAACCTTATCCTCAACTAAAGATTTGCTATTTCATAATTTGCTCTTTGCGAGTCGACCAAGATTCACATGCACTAATTTATCCTGACTTCTTGAGTAAGGACTTCACCTGAGAAGGGACCAAAAAAATAAGAATAGATGTAGGACTAGATCATGTGATGAGCTATTCGTCCAATTGATAAGGTATCTCAATCAGAAACAACCAGGCCATGTTTCCCTATAAAAGATGACCCCCAAAATGGTTATGAGGCTTTGACTTCTCATTGAAGCCGCACTAGAGGATAAGCATACAGAGCTGACTAAGAAGATCTCAAGAAATTGTCTTACTAAAAGTTGAATTATTCAAAGGAATAATATAATAAACACATGGCACAGCTGGGTGCTAGAATAGTAGTCGTAGATAGAAGTTCCAATCACACTAACACACATATAGGGAAAACTGATCTTATTAAAATCTCTTGACACCGACACAAATATGAATTAACATGAAATATTTCGTGTGGCCAGGATCTCTTTGTGGCAGGGACAGATACCAACTCTCTAACGGTGGAATGGACGATGGCTGAGCTACTACGACAACCTGCGATCATGTCGAAAGTCCGCTCCGAGCTGGAGGAAGTCCTCGGTTCAAAGCAGCATCCCGACGAATCCGACATCAGCAGCCTGCCCTACCTCCACACCGTGGTTATGGAGACTATGCGCCATCACCCGCCAAGCCCGCTACTGATGCCGCGCAAGGCCATGGCAGAAGGCGCGGAGGTTGGCGGTTTCGCAGTGCCGAAGTGCGCCATGGTAATCATTAACCTATGGGCCATCATGCGCGACCCGGCGACATGGACGAATCCAGAGGAATTTGTGCCGGAAAGGTTCATTAAGGTGGACGTGGATTTCCGGGGCATGGACAGGTTCGAGTTCATGCCGTTCGGAGCAGGGAGAAGGGCGTGCCCTGGGATGCCGATGGCGACGAGATCTGTGATGTTGATCCTCGCGTCTTTGCTACATGCATTCGAGTGGAGGCTGCCCGAAGGAATGCGGCCATGCGATGTGGATATTAGGGACAGGTTTGGCACATCTTTAAACATGGTTACACCGCTTAAGGCTATCCCAGTGCCATTGTGGTAGTGATGCATCCATGTGGTTAAGTACGCAGCTCCGAGCAAAGTCAAATAGTGCTACATATATATCTATCTAGAGTGGTGTAAAGTGCTTATGCTATAGGTAAAATGAAAATTATAACAAATAAGCATATCCTTTGGAAATTCAGAATTGGCAACGGTCCTACAAAAGACAGGTAATCTGCCGTGTGCCCTTTGCTTTTGCCGGGATCAATCCCTTGGACACACGGCAAAGCACTCTTTACATATAGGCCGCCAAAACCCTGTCGGCAAAAGATAAATGTCTGGCGAACTGTGAAAAGACACACAGAAAACCAAAACACACGGAAAAATGCCCAAAAGAGCACACGACGACAAAAACCACACGGAAAAGATGGAAGACACGTGTACTATCCCGCCGCATCAAACAAAGTTGAAACCGCGCTACCATCAGCAAAAAGGTACACCGAAATTTGTTGCCACCGGAGCCCACTATCTAGTTTTGCCATGAGATTAAGAGCTGGCTCACACCAAACTACGTTCCTTGGCGATAGCATAAAATAAGCACACATAAATTGCTGACACTACCGTCCCAAACTTTTTTCGTTCCCTACATTTCCCCGCCATCTCTTTTCACCAGTTTTGGTTTTACTGCCCCCACTCCGCACCCAACCCACACCCACCCAATACAAATCTCTGCCCAGAGTCACTATGGTCGCTAGCCTACAATATCTACCATTTTCGGTGCTATTGGTATGAGATATTTGTGCCGAGCGACTAAAAATGGCTCACATCAAAGAATGTGACCTCTGCCGACAGCGGCGTAAATCCTGAAAGCAAAGGTTTGTGTAATTTTCTAAGAGCGTCACCAAATTTCGTGGCAAATGGCTGACAACGAATTCCATAGAAGAGCTTTGCCGATAGCCAGGCTACCCTCAGGACAATGGTTCAAACAATTTTTCGACAACATAAGAAGAGTTTATGGCAAAGGGCCTACATTCAGTTTTTTTCCGATGGTTTTTACATAGGCTCACTACAAACCTATGTGGTGGGTTCCACCTATAAGGGATGCCACATCGTCCCTCGTCCGTTTTCCACCTTTTATTTGCCGACAACTTAAGCTTCACTCTCGGCAAACCTTTGCCATGAGCCTCGATGGAATGATCTAGGCAAATCCCCGTTTAGGGAAGGTGCTTTGCCGGTAGGATTTGTCGTGGTCCTGTTCATGGCAAACAATTTGCCGGGTGGAATTGGGGCTTTGTCGTGTGTTTCCTGTAGTGCTTGTCTTACTGAATGGTGGCTTCATTTAATTGCTCATACAACGGTGTGGACATGAACGTTTAGAACATATAATTATGAAAAGAGAACTTCCACATGTCAATATTGTATAATTTTAGGAGAAACTGGTATTAGAAAGTATTATGACAAATTTGACACAAATATACAATTTCATAACTCATCCACCTTAGTCGGGTTATTGTGATTTTATTCTTCAAATTACCAAATAGATCTTTGTGGATTCATAGCTCAGATACATGAAACTTCAAGATCATGTCCCTATCTTGATTGGTTGATTGATTCTCCGATCTTTTTAAAGCAATTATATGTCATTCTCCAATTTGGATATGCCCATCAACTACATATGTCATTAAGCAACTTCGTGTACCAAATAAATACTTCATTAAACACGTTACAAGGTTCACTTCCGATTTTCCGTTTTTGAGACAAAGTTTTTTATTTGATTCCTTCGTTGTATCAAGGCACAACAACAACATCAACAAAAATTGCTAGCGCATGTTCACATGGGATTAAACAACCGTCTACAATTATTCTGTGATCCTGCAAATATGTTTATGTATACATTTGTCATTGAACTAATCTTCTATCCTGATTTTTTCATATCATAGTTGTAGAAATACATATCTAGCGCATGTTACATCATAGGAAAGTTACATAAAAATTTCAAACACTTGATGTTCTTCAACTAGACAATGGGGAAAGGGTCCAAAGGTAAAACCTCCGCCATCCAACTAGAGAAGCTTGCTTTGGTACATCCTTCTTCACCTTGAATTACAAAATGTATCCGTGAAAATTGTCAACCATCTTAAAATAAATGTCGCGGCCCAGGTCATACATCCAAGAGGCTAGAAACATGTTGGTCTATACGTTTTCTCTTCTTCTTTGAGTCTTGATGATCGTGAATTCCGCGTTTATATAGCTGATCATCCTTAATTAAACAATTTCTATTGCATAATCTGTTCACTTTAGGCGACCGACTTGCACATGAGAAAACGACAACCACAAGTGACCGCATAATCCAACATGACAACAGTTGAGAAGGGACACAATAGAATAAAAGTATGACCAGATTATGGGATGAGTTCTTCACCCTATTGGTGAGGTGTCTCAATCATATGCCACCGGTCCATGTCTTTCGATAAATTTATATTGTTTACTTGTAATTAATGGAAAGTTACGTACATGTTTAGTCAAAATCCTGCAATCTATCCTAATATATAAAGGTACCAGAAGTAGCTAAAATAGACTAGACGCATAATGATTGAGTTTTCAGGATGGTCCGACGCCCGTGGCAGGGACTCTGGAGGCGTTGTACAACTTATGTGTATGTACACCTCGGCTAGGATAGATGCCGTTAATCATGCCCAGCAGATGTAGCCGTTGCTCGCTTAACTGCCTTAGCAAATCTCAGTGTCGATTATGCCCCTCCGACAATAACATATATCATGCATTGGCTTCTGATGGATCCGCGCTATGAGACATAAGTACAAGGCTGACAAAGAAGATCTGAAAATTGTCTTACGTGAAAAAATAAATTATTCAGAGGAACACCTAAAGATGAGAATATAACACAACAAATAGATGGCATAGCAAGTTGCTAGAATTGTAGTTGATACAAGTTTAAACTGCTTCAAAAGAGTATAAGCCAATGCGATTTCTTGGCAGTCGACACAATCAGAACTAACATGAAACATTTGGTGTGTTTATGATCTCTTTGGTTTTTTCAATAAAGGATCTCTTTATGGAAGGGACAGACACAAACTTCTATCGGTGGATTGGATGATGGCCGATTTACTACGATTGGACCACGACGAATACCATGGTTACTGAGACGACTATGCGTCATCACCCGCCAAGCCCACTACTGATGCCATGCGAAGTTACTAGCAGCCAGGTTGGGGGTTTCATGGTGCCCTAGGCACCATGGTGATCGTAAATCTACGGGCCATCATGCATGACCCGGCGACGTGGACGCAACCCAATGAATCTGTGCCGGAAAGGTTCATTCGGTTTACATGGATTTCCAGGGAATGCACATGATTGATTTTATGCCATTTAGAAGTTAGAACTGAGAGAAGGGCCGTCCCAGAATCCTTGTGTCAATGTTGGATGCATGTGAATATATAAAGTTTGCCCGAAGGGATGCAGCTAGCTGTGCGATGTGGATGCTAGAGACAGATTTGACACATCTGTAAACATGGTTACACCACTGAAACTTCTGCCAGTTCCATTGTGCTCCGAGCAAAGTAAAATTGTTCCATTGTGGATGTCATGTTACAGCTGAAATGAAAATTATGACAAAAATGCATATTGTTCGGCAGTCCAAACTGGGGAACGCCACAAATTTCTTTTAGGGGTATTGTTTATTTTTCATCAGACTACCTTTTTGCGAAAGCGTCTCTTCATTCGTGTTTCTGTGGGTAGAGAAGTTTAAGACGATTCTGGCGAGGACTAAGCCGAAAAGGTCTGTCCCATAGACTAGTACTATGAAGCATCCACTGGCTACCGCAGCGGTGGGCTCTAATACAAGCCCGGCCTTATTTGTAAGTTTTGAGATTTCGGTGGAAGAGACAAGCTGTTAGGTTTGAAATGCCAACGTCTTTCCTGTAGCCTCTCATTCCCACTTGCTTCCACAAAGAACAGATAGAAGAAAAATTGGTTGATTTTGCTGATGGAGCTTTGACGCAGCGTCGTGGATCCAAAAAAAAAAAAAAACATGTTGGTGTACAAACTGATTGACACAATGACGAAGTATATAAAGTTGCTTGGGTATCCTGGGTGCAACTGCTCAGTTGGTGGGATATTTATGTACTAAACATTTATGCACGTTAAACTGCTTTAGAGACAAGAAGGCAACTTTTAAGGCCATGCTTCCACATAAAATCCTACACAAATTTGATTTCGGCTGAATCGAAACAAAGTTTGCTTGGTAGTACAATCGCATCAATATTTCTTTACTACCTAACTCCTCTTGTCGTCCCGCTGGGAACAATCAATTTCATCAACAAAATCGAGATGGCCTTTCTTTGGTCTGCCAAGAAAACCACTACCGAGGCGAAATGCAAGGTTAACTGAGAAACAGTGTGCCGCCCTAAGAAGCTCAGGGGGCTTGGGGTAATGAACTTGGACAAGTTTGTGACGGCTCTTCGCCTCCGATGTCTTTGGCTTCAATGGAAGGACTCAACAAATAATTTGGAGGGCCACGGTAACCCATGTTCCGAGGAAGACACGAACATCTTTTACGCCGCCACTTCCATCACCATTGGAAACAAGTGCAAGACGGCTTTTTGGGAGGCCCCTTGGCTTAATGGTAGAAAACCTAAAGAAATTGCACCCCTCATCTTCACAATCTCCCAAAAAAATATTGGATGGTCAATCAAGCTTTGCGCCTTAGCCCTTGGGTGGGAAAAATCAAGATGGGAGAAAAAAAATCATGCAACATTGTCACAATTCGTCGACCTTTGGGTTCAAGTACAAGATGTGCAACTTCGGGATGAGGTTCAAGATGAGATTATGTGGAAGCTCATGGCAAGTGGACAATACTCAGCCAAGTCGTCCTATGAGGTGCAATTCCTTGGTTCCATCACCTCCATGCTACACAAAACCATCTCGAAAGCTTGGGCCACCCCGAAGGCCAAAATCTTCGCATGGCTTCTAACCCAAAACCGAATCTGGATCGCAGATCACCTCCAAAAGAGGGGTTGGCAAAATTGAGGGTTATGCCCCTTTCCAAACAAACGACGGAATTTGTTTGCCATTTTTTGTCAATTGCCGCTACACCATCCGTCTTTGGAGATCCATTCGCGATTGGTTGGCCATCCCCAACATACACCCAACCCAATGGGTGGGTCTCTCCATAAAGCATTGGTGGAGTATCATGACGGGCAGCTCTACGCCAAACCGCAAAACCATCGCCATCCTCACGCTACTAGTCAATTAACCGAAGAAGGAATGTGGCAACATATTCTATATAATAAGTATTTAAAAAACAAAACATTGGCATAGGTTGAAGCTAGGCCTACGGACTCAGCCTTTTTGGAAAGGGCTATGAGAGTTAAAGATGATTTTTTAGTAGAGATCAGTATAAGGTGGAAAATGGTTCAACTGTTCGTTTTTGGGAAGACGTATGGTTGGGACAGACCCCGCTTGCGCAGCAGTATCCATCGTTATATAACATAGTTCAGCATAAGGATGTGTTGGTTGCAACTGTTCTTGCTCAATCACCTCTTAACATTTGTTTTAGGAGAGGTTTTAACGATCACAAGTGGAATCAATGGTTACACTTGTGTCAGCGGTTAGCATGGTTAATCTTTCTAATGAGCCGGATAGATTTGTAAGGAATCTTACTGATTCAGGAGTGTTTACGGTTAAATCTTTCTACCTTGACCTGATGAATGGTCATATTAGATTACTCCGTAATTACTTGTGGAAGTTGAAAATTCCTCTTAGAATTAAAATTTTCATATGGTTCCTTAGTAACAAAGTGCTTTTGACTAAGGATAATCTTGCTAAAATAAATTGGAATGGATGTCAAAATGTTCTTTTTGTGATTCCAATGAAACGGTTGAACACTTATTTCTTGCTTGTTCTTTTGCTCAAATTGTTTGGCGTATGAATTTTTGGTCTTATAATATTCCTCCCCCAACAAACATTACTAATATGATCGGTAATTGGTTAAATGGGGTTTCAAAAAGTGAAAAGGCTAGGATTCGTATTGGCGTCTCCGCTTTATATTGGTCAATTTGGACAAGCAGAAATGATATTGTGTTTAACAAACAAAAGGATACCAATTTTTTGCAGGTTATTCGGCGAGCTACGCACTGGATCCAGCTTTGGGCTTTTCTTCTTCCAGAGAATCAGCGGAAGGTTATGGCTACTGGATGCAACCGGCTAACGGTTGCATAGGACTTTTATTTCCAGACTTCTTGGTGGCGGCATACTAGGAGAATAGCAAATGTTTAGCTTTCTTCTGTTGTTCATCTTTCTTTAGTTGATGTTTGTATCGACTTTAGTTGATACATGACTGTAATAATTGAATGATCTACTCGTACTTTTTAATAATTGAAATAGTCGTGTGCATCAATTGATGCAGAGGCTGGGGCGCCGCCCCCTTATTAAAAAGTTAATTGGGAGAATTGGAATGAACGCAATGCTCGGGTCTTCCATAACAAGCTTGCGCGAGCCTCATTTAGTCATCCTTGATACGGTTAAGAAGGAAGCTAGGTTATAGGTTCGTGCGGACGCAAAACGCTTGAGTAAAATAATGTCGGGAGAGTAATCGCTTGTATTTTATTTTAACGGTTTTTCGTTTCTGGTTTGGACTATCTTGTCAAAAACTTCCTCTTAATTAATGGATTGAGGCCGGTTTCAAAAATATATATTCTATTTACTTCGATTCAAGGTTTTGCTTGCATGTCAAAAGAATTTGCTTCTGACATTCTTCCACGAATAGGAAAAAGTTTTTGTTGTAACGAAACTGGTCCTGGAAGCATACAATGCGTAGGTACCTTATGCATCAGTAAAGAAGATAGGAAGCATAAAGCATGTACGCTTCCTGCTTACCATCGCAATCCAGCCTCCGTTTTTCCCTGCTACATGCTTCATCCACCGTGTTCGTCACTTCGTCAGCAGACCAGTTGCAAAGAGGCGTGGCGGCGTCGATGTCGTCGAGGGGCTGCCGAGTGCGCACCTGTCTAGCCGCTCCTCTCCCCTGTGTGTGCTCCCGACAGCTGCCGACCTATAGATGGGCGATAGCAAGATGGAGCCGCGCGCTCCGGCGACGCGGAACGGGGACTGCTGGTTGACTGTCGATACTGGACGGCGGTTTATATTCAACCGTTTACGGACCAGAGTAGCGTCGGCTTTTATCGTTGCTTTAGTTTTAATATAAACTTTTGAACTGATATGTGTATCATAGTTATGCAGAGTTTGCGCATGATTGTTAAGGGTGTGTTTGGTAGGCTGGTTGGACACAGAAATTTTCATCCCAACCTAGACTTTTTGAAATTTTGTTGTTTGGTAGGTCAGGTCGGTTCAAGTGGGCACTGCCAACCACGTGCGAATAAGGGCTCTCAGCTAAGCCGGCTTGCGAAGCTCAAATCGAGTTTCACAACTCGACGAGGCTGACCACACTCTCTCGTCTGGCCATCTTCCTCCCACGCTCTAGTCTTCTCCTCTCCCGTCGGCCGAGCGGGAGCAAGGACCACGCTTGTGCCTCCCTCCAGTACGTCCTCTTGTCCCATCGGCCGAGCATGAGCAGGACCAAGGACCGCCTCCCTGCTCCGCCAACCGCTGCCAGGACGCGCTGGATCGATGCGCCTGAATCCACACAGGGCCTCCCACGGCCGCCTCCATGCGCCGCCAACAGTTGTCAACCGCCGCTAGGACGAGCTGGACCGACACGCCGCCTCCCACGGCTGCCACGACGCGCCTAAATCTTCGAGCCACCTCCCACGACCCCCACGTGCTGCTCCAAGAGCTCACGCAGGGGCCCTTTGGCCCACCACCGACGACGAGACGCACCGGCACCTGCCGCGTTGCTCAACAACCGCCGTCGCCGCCCCACAACCCGCCACCGCCGGCCAAGATGCTCCCAGCAGTGTTGTGTATATAAGGACTTGATTTTTTTATTGTTTTATTTAGGGGCTTTGTGTAAAAGTTTGGACCTCTTATTTCTTAGTTTTTGGGCCAATCTCACCTATGAGGCTACCAAACAGAGTACCAGTTGAGCTTCTCTCAACACATACGAGCCAACAAATACACCACAAAATCTCGGATCAGCTTGTATGAGATGAGATATGAGATATCTCAAGTGGGGAAGTGAATTCCAAATGACTCGGGCTACCAAACACACCTTAGAACCCTTTAAATAATAAAACACCCTTTATCGAAAAAAAGATTTTGGATTATTGTTTCATGAGCGTCCATTTTAACATGCATGATAAACATTTCTCCATCTCCACCCATGTTGGCACCATTGGGGTGCAACAATCAAAGCCTAGGAAAGATCCTTGTTCCTAAGTGCATCAATCACTGTAGAGCCCTGGGGATAATCTTCTTTTGAGAATAAAAACCATTGCACAAACCTTCAACTACAATGTTGTCGCTTTCCTGAAACAAAGTATTGTTTTTTTGTCTGGACGCTCTGGTGAAAGACATCGGTTCTCCTGGGTGAACTCCCAACGTATTTCCTGTAGCCTCTTATTCCCAATTGTTTCAACGAACACCGAATAGCTGCCATACAACTTTTTGGTTTTGGGGGAAGTCTCGATGATGCAAATAAATACGTGTTGCTATATGACCTACTCCGTATATCATATCGGAGGAAATGCCAAAGATATAAAAATGTTTTGGCTCCCTTATATATAGTACCAATTTCATGCAGCTGGCTGGTTGGTGGAATATTTCTATATTGCATATATACACATCAGACTGCTTTATAGACAAAGATATTTGTCCTCCTCATAGCAACAATTAGCAAAACTAGATGATACCCCGCGCGTTGCGGCGGGATATCTTTAGCGATTTATAGATTAAAAATTCATATTTTTTTTAGGTTTATGAAAATTTTGATTCAATGCATCGCATTTCATTATTTCAAAGTCGGTAAAAAGTTTATCAACCTGAAACGATAGTAAGCAATTAAAGGAGGATGACGTGCTGTCTACATCCATGGATTGGAATTTTAAACTGATGTGAATGGCACAGAGGATGTCATCGTAGTGAATAAGTAACGAAGTGGCATCGAAGCAGGGTCCAGGAATCTGCGAGCAGAGAAATAATCAATGGTTCTACTCTTAAAAAGATCCTTCGTCAAAGAGAAGATTGAAGATAATAGAAGAAAGCTTACACGTGCTGCAAACAATAGATATAAGCAAACATAATGTGTACTTTTTCGTTTTCTGATCAGCAAAGTAGCTTACATTGCAAATTTGAGCCCCTTGGGAAATTAAGCCTACATAATACAGTAGACATGATGCAAAGCATAAGCATGTCTTCAATCTCTTCTTCTTTGTCCTGGTAAGAAAGCTTGGGTGAGCCAGGTGCAAGCAGGCCTAGGGTCATGGAAATTTTGTACAGTAAAACAGAGCAACTATAAATATGCAAAATTAACAACAGAGTAAAAGAAAAGTCAGGCGAAATGCAGTTCTGCTTTATTAAGTGAGTAAGCAGATGCACCTCACATCTTGATGTCTACAAAATGCCATAAGGGAAGAAAGATTTGAGTCAGATATATTTGCATGCTCAAAAATAAGTCTGTTTGAATCACATCCACTTCACATGGTATAAATAAGCCTCTATAGATTTCTTAAGAAATCCCAAGAAACCATGAAGAAATCCCAAGAAATCAGGAGGGTCTGAGGTAGTAGCAACCAAAATCTTGCAGATGTAGAACTTCGAGCGGAAATCCAGAGGGACTGAGGTAGGAGCAGACAGAATCCGGAGCCGAAGATCAACCTGCAGATTGGGAAGGTGTATTGAGAGATTTAGGGATTGCAAAAAAACGAAGGGGAAAGTAGGATGGGGAGGCGGTGAGGCCGCTAGGCGTGGTGGCCGCGCAAGGAGGCCGATAGGACGTGCTTTTTAAGCTAGAGAAAACGGCGGCGGCGGAGTAACTCCATTGAGCAGTTTTTACTCCTTACATGCTCCGATTTATTAGGTTCAATGGTGAGATTTATCAGGCAGTCTCGGTGAGGAGGTGAGGCGTCGGGCATAGCGGAGGAAGACGAACATAGGATTTGTTTTTTTTTGTATGACGAACGAACTTGGAGGATGTGGAGCGGTATTAAGCGGGCCAACGTAGCCCAGGCCATGTCATATCGAAGCGGGCCAATTCCGATCCATCCGTTCAGCCTTTGTTGGTGGAGGATCTGTTACAGCCACTACGGTCGTAAGCCAGGGAAGCGTGGCGTGAGTCGTGGGAGGATTGTTAATCAGGTGACGTGGCTCGCTGTGAGACCAGCAAAATGGGGCCATCTATTAAGAAAGAGAAGATATCGTGTGTCAGCTACTTTGCTAAGCCATTTAGTATCTTTACTATTGAGGCTCTGTTTGTGATGGTTCATCCACAGCACTTTTGCAGAAAATCCTGCAGGGAGTACAAATTATTAATACTAGGATAATGATTCAGTTGGAATAAGAAAAATCTTTGTTGGTTCGCTGTGGACTCAAATAAGCACCAAAAGAAAATAATCTAATACAAGCATGCATGTTAAACTAATATCCGCGAAGGACTTAAGCCCCAAACATTGAGTAAAAAAATATTGCATCCGTTCTAAAATAAAGCCATTTCGAATGGAGGTAATAAAAAATACATACATGCGCACTCTAGAAAAGAACAACTGCATCTACAAAAGGTATCTATAATAACTAAATAGGAGCAACCCACTAAATGATTTCTCTTGACATGCAAGGTGTCCACATCAGCAGCCTGCCACCTCACAAAAACTTTCCATCTCCTTCCGCCACCTCAGCCAAAAACAATTCTATTTAGCTTTTTTTGGTTTTTTCTGTTGAGAAGTTCAGCTTATTTGGTGATGCTCACCGATTTTTTTTTTGCCCAAAGTGTTCCACGATGCTCATTAAGTGGCAGGAAACGGCCGGCACACATGACATTAATATTTCTTCTCGATTGAATATCTACCGCCACGGACTACAGTCACCCTTCATCTTCTCTGTATGAACTACCTAAGAGTCTAAGAGATCAAACGACGGCGTACTCTCTTCCTCTCCCCACTATCCCTGAAAATAACTGCACATGAGCAACCCGAGAAGTTCATGCAGATATTGCAAAATTTGGAAGGAACAACAGTCGTATTTCAAGCAAATGTGTCGAATTCCAGGTTATGTTGTTCACTGACTGAGGGTATTTTCATTTCCTTGATGTAGCCGCTAATGCTCTTCAGTCTTCACTGCATGGCACCGCGAACGAATACTGATCACTGAAACCTCCAGAATCTTTGTCTTCACTACAATCTTAAGCTACCAGAGATCCAGCAAAATTCGTGCCCTCAAAACCTCCAAGGTAAAATTAGTTCTCTGATTTCATTACAAAGCTTCTCTTAAATCTTATTTGTGCTAATTCTTATCTCCCGATCTGCCTCTTAACTTCTTGCCACTCTTGGCAACCTACACATTCGTTTTGCTTTGCAAGGTCCTTGATAAGATTACCATATGTGAATTGACAAGATCCTATCTGTATTGGGCTCTCTGTTCGTCGAATCGTAAATGAGGCTCACAGTTTCAATCCAATGTTGTCTGACGGCCTGTAATCCGTATGGCAACGTCAGTTTGGAGCTGCTCTTCGACCATCGTATCTGCCCACTTTGCTTGGTACAACCATACCGATTAATATTGTGCCTCTATCCTTTGTTGGATTTTTATTACTAGCGTTGTTAGCTGAAGAACTCTCAACACTACAGGAATGGGCCTAGACGCCGACGGCCAAACCCTACGCCGAGGGCATTTTATCGGGGCCGTCGGCGTACGGCCTCGCCAGGGCAGCGCCGGAAGCCGACCGTCGGCGTCTAGGTACCGTCGGCGTATAGGCTCCTACGCCGAGGGCCGCCGTCGGCGTCTACCCGGCCCTCGGCGTAGAGGTCTCCATCACCTCCCCTCGCACCCGCACCGTCACCGCCCTCTCACGGCGTCAGACAGACGCCGAGGGCTACCCTCGGCATAGGGCATGGCCACCCTATGCCGACGGCCACCCTCGGCATATAGATTTTTTTTTTATTTTTTCCTTTTTTCTCTCTCTCATATTACTTTATATTATGTTTCTATTATTTATTTACTAGTATGCATTATGTAAAAAATGGTTCTATTTTTTAAGAATTCCCTAACCCTAACTCTAACCCTAACCCTAACTCTAACCCTAACCCTAACTCTAGCCCTAACCCTAACCCTAACCCTAGGGTTTCCACATACATTGCTAACGCTAACTCTAACCCTAACTCTAACTCTAACCCTAACCCTAGGGTTTCCACATACATTGCTAACCCTAACTATAACCCTAACCCTTACCCTAGGGGTAGATCTGCGGGGTCCCGCCCTAGGATCTGTATGTGGAAACTCCCGCCACGGCTCAAACGGAGCCTATTTTATGGTAAAGTATGCCCAACCTATGGTTTACATGTACATATGTCCTAAACAAAGAAAACAAGTAAAAAAGTCCATTGGTAAACCCTCGCACGGAGAAAGCTATGCAGTCATAGGGGTAGACCGCGCGGTCAACAGAACTAGGGTTTCTTCGGAAATCGAGC
>NC_061512.1:163513803-163652978 GCF_022539505.1 Lolium rigidum
AGTTCGTCGCTCGAGCAGGTAAAACGATAACAAAGATAATTTCTTGAGTGACATGCCATCATAACCTTGATCATACTATTTGTAAACATATGTAATGAATGCAGCGATCAAAACAATGGTAATGACATGAGTAAACAAGTGAATCATAAAGCAAAGACTTTTCATGAATAGTACTTCAAGACAAGCATCAATAAGTCTTGCATAAGAGTTAACTCATAAAGCAATAATTCAAAGTAAAGGCATTGAAGCAACACAAAGGAAGATTAAGTTTCAGCGGTTGCTTTCAACTTGTAACATGTATATCTCATGGATAATTGTCAATGTAAAGAGCAATATAACAAATGCAATATGCAAATATGTAAGAATCAATGCACAGTTCACACAAGTGTTTGCTTCTTGAGGTGGAGAGAGATAGGTGAGCTGACTCAACATAAAAGTAAAAGAATGGTCCTTCAAAGAGGAAAGCATCGATTGCTATATTTGTGCTAGAGCTTTGATTTTGAAAACATATAGAGAGCATAAAAATAAAGTTTTGAGAGGTGTATGTTGTTGTCAACGAATGGTAGCGGGTACTCTAACCCCCTTGCGAGACAAACCTTCAAAGAGCGGCTCCCATTTTATTTTATTTTTGGATGGCACTCCTTCCAACCTTTCTTTCACAAACCATGGCTAACCGAATCCTCGGGTGCACTGCCAACAATCTCATACCATGAAGGAGTGCCTTTTATTTTAGTTTTATTATGATGACACTCCTCCCAACCTTTGCTTACACAAGCCATGGCTAACCGAATCCTTCGGGTGCCTAGTCCAACAATCACATACCATGGAGGAGTGTCTATTTTTGTTAATTAATTTGGGATTCAGGAATCCCATTGCCGACTCTTTTTGCAAAATTATTGGATAAGCGGATGAAGCCACTAGTCCATTGGTGAAAGTTGCCCAACAAGATTGAAAGATAAACACCACATACTTCCTCATGAGCTATAAAACATTGACACAAATCAGAGGTGATAAATTTTGAATTGTTTAAAGGTAGCACTCAAGCAATTTACTTTGGAATGGCGGGAAATACCATGTAGTAGGTAGGTATGGTGGACACAAATGGCATAGTGGTTGGCTCAAGTATTTGGATGCATGAGAAGTATTCCCTCTCGATACAAGGTTTAGGCTAGCAAGGCTTATTTGAAACAAACACAAGGATGAACTGGTGCGGCAAAACTCACATAAAAGACATATTGAAAACATTATAAGACTCTACACCGTCTTCCTTGTTGTTCAAAACTCAATACTAGAAATTATCTAGACTTTAGAGAGACCAATTATGCAAACCAAATTTTAGCATGCTCTATGTATTCTTCACTAATAGGTGCAAAGTATATGATGCAAGAGCTTAAACATGAGCACAACAATTGCCAAGTATCACATTACCCAAGACATTATACCAATTACTACATGTGGCATTTTCCAATTCCAACCATATAAAAATGAACGAAGCAGTTTTAACCTTCGCCATGAACACTAAAAGATAAAGCGAAGAACACATGTGTTCATATGAACCAGCGGAGCGTGTCTCTCTCCCACACAAGCATTTATTCCAACAAAAACAAAAACAAAAACAAAAGCACACAGACGCTCCAAGTAAAGTACATAAGATGTGGTCGAATAAAAATATAGTTTCAAGAGAAGGAACCTGATAATTTGTCGATGAAGAAGGGGATGCCTTGGGCATCCCCAAGCTTAGACGCTTGAGTCTTCTTAGAATATGCAGGGATGAACCACCGGGGAATCCCCAAGCTTAGAGTTTTCACTCTTCTTGA
Source organism: Lolium rigidum (assembly GCF_022539505.1). Taxonomy (NCBI): domain Eukaryota; kingdom Viridiplantae; phylum Streptophyta; class Magnoliopsida; order Poales; family Poaceae; genus Lolium; species Lolium rigidum. The sequence continues at coordinate 163,515,621 of NC_061512.1, forward strand.
TCATAGTATATCATCCTCCTCTCTTGACCCTTGAAAACTTCCTCCACACCAAACTTTAAGAAAACTCATTAGAGGGTTAGTGCATAATCAAAAACTCACATGTTCAGAGGTGACACAATCATTCTTAACACTTCTGGACATTGCTCAAAGCTACTGGAAGGTAATGGAACAAAGAAATCCACCCAACACAGCGAAAGAAGCAATGCGAAATAAAAGGCAGAATCTGTCAAAAACGAACAGTCCAGTAAAGACGAATTTTAAAATGGCACCAGACTTGCTCAAATGGAAAAACTCAAAACTAATGAAAGTTGCGTACATATCTGAGGATCACTCACGTAAATTGGCATAATTTTCTGAGTTACCTACAGAGAATTAGACCCAGATTCGTGACAGACAACAATGCTGTTTCTGCGCAGCAATCCAAATCTAGCATCAACTTTACCATAGAGACTTTACTTGGCACAAAAAACATGATAAGGAGAGGTTGCTACAGTAGTAAACAACTTCCAAGACACAAATATAAAACAAAGTACTGTAGCAAAATAAACACATGGGTTATCTCCCAAGAAGTTCTTTCTTTATAGCCATTAAGATGGGCTCGGCGAGTTTTAATGATGCATTTGCAAGAGATAGTATTTGAAGCAAAAGAGAGCTTCAAGAGGCAAATTCAAAACACACTTAAGTCTAACATGCTTCCTATGCATAGGAATCTTGTAAATAAACAAGTTCATGAAGAGCAAAGTAACAAGCATAGGAAGATAAAACAAGTGTAGCTTCAAAAATTTCAGCACATAGAGAGGCATTTTAGTAACATGAAAATTTCTACAACCATATTTTCCTCTCTCATAATAACTTTCAGTAGCATCATGAGCAAACTCAACAATATAACTATCACATAAAGCATTCTTATCATGAGTCTCATGCATAAAATTATTACTCTCCACATAAGCATAATCAAATTTATTAGTTGTAGTGGGAGCAAATTCAACAAAGTAGCTATCATTATTATTCTCATCAAGTTTAGGAGGCATATTGTAATCATAATCAAATTTATCCTCCATAACAGGTGGTACCAAAAGACTACTATCATTATCATCATAAATAGGAGGCAAAGTATCATCACGGAAAATTTTCTCCTCAATGCTTGGGGGACTAAAAATATCATGAAAACCAGCTTCCCCAAGCTTAGAACTTTCTATATCATTATCAACAATGGTGTTCAAAGCGTTCATACTAATATTACTACCAGCATGCAAATAAGATTTCATAGGTTTTTTAATTTTCGCATCAAACAATCCATGTTTTAAATCAGGAAATAGAATAAGAAGCTCACTCTTGTACATTATGCCAAACTAGTGTAAACAAGAAACAACAAGATGCAATTGCAGGATCTAAAGGAAATAGCTTCGAGCACACACACGACGGCGCCGAGAAAAATACTTTACCCGAGACCGTAGTATGAGTGCCTTTTACCTTTCCTCCCCGGCAACGGCGCCGAGAAAAGTGCTTGATGTCTACGGGAGCTTCTATTCTTGTAGACGAGTGTTGGGCCTCCAAGAGCGAGAGGTTTGTAGAACAGCGACAAGTTTCCCTTAAGTGGATACCCAAGGTTTATCGAACTCGGGGAGGAAGAGGTCAAAGATATCCCTCTCATGCAACCCTGCAACCACAAAGCAAGAAGTCTCTTGTGTCCCCAACACACCTAATAGGTGCACTAGTTCGGCGAAGAGATAGTGAAATACGAGGTGGTATGAATAAGTAGTAGCAACGGCACCGGAACGAGTGCTTTGCCCAGGACGAGTAAACAAGCGAGTAGTAACGCAGCGGTAGTAACGCGATAAAACGAGTAAACAAGCAGCGATAGCGATATTTAGGAACAAGGCCTAGGGATTAGACTTTCACTAGTGGACACTCTCAACATTGATCACATAAAGAACAGATAAATGCATACTCTACACTCTTGTTGGATGATGAACACATTGCGTAGGATTACACGAACCCTCAATGCCGGAGTTAACAAGCTCCACAATAATGCTCATATTTTAGTAACCTTTAGTGTAAGATAGATCGAAAGACTAAACCAAGTACTAGCATAGCATGCACACTCGTCACCTTCATGCATATGTAGGAGGAATAGATCACATCAATATTATCATAGCAATAGTTAACTTCGCAATCTACAAGAGATCATGATCATAGCATAAACCAAGTACTAACACGGTGCACACACTGTCACCTTTGCACATGTGCAGGAGGAATAAAACTACTTTAATAACACATCACTAGAGTAGCACATAGATAAATTGTGATACAAGCACATTGCAATCATAAAGAGATATAAATAAGCACCTCACTATGCCATTCAACAGTGAATAAGTATTCTGTGAAATATAGCCTAAGAGACCCACACGGTGCACACACTTGTCACCTTTACACACGTGGGACAAGGAGTCTCCGGAGATCACATAAGTAAAACTCACTTGACTAGCATAATGACATCTAGATTACAAGCATCATCATATGAATCTCAATCATGTAAGGCAGCTCATGAGATTATTGTATTGAAGCACATAGGAGAGAGATGAACCACATAGCTACCGGTACAGCCCCGAGCCTCGATGGAGAACTACTCCCTCCTCATGGGAGCAGCAGCGGTGATGAAGATGGCGGTGGAGATGGCAGCGGTGTCGATGGAGAAGCCTTCCGGGGGCACTTCCCCGCTCCGGCGGGGTGCCGGAACGGAGACTCCTGTCCCCCGGATCTTGGCTTCGCGATGGCGGCGGCTCCGGAAGGTTTACGTGGTTTTCGTCGAACGCCCCGAGGTTTTTAGGTCGGGGGCTTTATATAGGCGGAGAGGCGGCGCAGGGAGGGCTTCGGGGGCCCACACCCTAGGGGGCGCCCCCTCTTGGCCGCGCCGGGTGTGGTGTGGTGGCCCTGCCCCCTTCTCTCGGCGGTTCTCGTGTGTTCTTGATGCTTCCGGGTAAAATAGGAACCCGGGCGTTGATTTCGTCCGATTCCGAGAATATTTCGTTACTAGGATTTATGAAACCAAAAACAGCAGAAAACAGAAACTGGCACTTCGGCATCTTGTTAATAGGTTAGTTCCAGAAAATGCACGAATATGACATAAAGTGTGCATATAACATGTAGATAACATCAATAATGTGGCATGGAACACAAGAAATTATCGATACGTTGGAGACGTATCACTTACTACGGATCCACACCGGAGGTAAGTTCTTTGCCAAACCGGTAGTTACCACTTTTCTTTTCCTCGCAAGTTGCTAACATGTAGGGAACATGTAGGGAACGGGATGGTCCGGGAACCAGGCATCGCCGGGTGGGCGCGAGGTCACACCGGTTCATGAAGGTGGTCGGTCTCCTGGGCGTTCTGCTGGTGCCTCTCCGTCGACTACTCCTGGGACTACTCCCGGTGCCTCTCCGTCGACTTCTCCTAGGCATACCACCGGTCCTTCTCCGAGGTGGTTCTTCGGAGCTTCTGCGGAGCGCAACCCCGGGTTGCTCGTTTCGCCAACGATGTGGGCGGACACACCCCGCCGGGTCCTTCCTCCGCTAGTCGGCTTAGAACTAGGGTTTGCTTGCTACTACTATGTATTTGGATGACATGGCACTCTCCGCTCTCCTCTTGTATGCTACTATGTGCACCATGTATGCTACTATGTGAATTATATGCTATTTTGGTGAATTATGGCGAATTTGGTCGATTTTGGATGAATTTGGATGAATTGGACCTGCTGAACTGCATTGCAATTGAATTGGAACAGGATTTTGGCTGAAACAGCAAAAAAAAAATGCAGGCCTACGCCGAGGGCAATGCCATCGGCATAGACCCTGGCATAGACCATATGGTCAGGTCTATGCCGAGGGGGTTGCCCTCGGCGTAGACCGTGTGCTGTCCGCGCGCCACGTGTCCCAGCCTGGCGTCAAACGATCATGCATATGCCGAGGGGCATACCGTCGGCGTAGAGGCTGGGCTGGCAGCACCACAGACGGCCACGTCGCCTCTACACGCGCAGGCCACCTGCCCTATGCCGAGGGCAGTGCCGTCGGCGTTTGCTGGCGTCCGTTAACGGCGACGGCGCCCTGCCACGAGACGCCGAAGGCCGCGACGCCGAGGGCGAACGAGCACCGTCGGCATAGGCGGCGTACGCCGACGGCACGGTGTCATGTGCCGAGGGACCTGGACGCCGAGGCGATACGCCGAGGGCTGCCGTCGGCGTAGCCTACGCCGAGGGCCAGGCGTGGCTACGCCGAGGGCGGCCGGCCGTCGGCGTACACGTCCGTTCCTGTAGTGCAATAGGATGGTTAAATGATGAAAACTGTAAAGATCATGCTCTAATTAAATAATTCTCTTCTTTTCCTTCTTGCAGGTTACAGTCACAAGATCAACTAAAAGAAAAGTGTTTTCCGACGTGTGATCGTGTCCATTGATTTGTGATCATTTTGCACCACTGGTCCGTGTTGCCCTAAATTATTTGTTACTTTGTTCACTCAATTCATCAGCTGGCCTACCAGTGAACAACGAGGCTCTTCATATCTGCATTCTTGCCCAATTCTGCGCAGCTGGTACTTGCTATAGATTGTATCTTTTGAAGGACATATTGATTATTCAGTTTAGCTTTAATATAGTTCTGAAAATGTTGACATGATTTTCCTGTCTAGCTTTTATTCAGATTATATTGGAGAATATCAGGTTTATCTGATGCTGTTGACGTCAGAAACCCCCTGGCGGGCAGAGACGGGCAACACAGTAGAGCCGGGAACAACTAGGGCTGCGGCTGGCCCCAGTCCCTCAGAGCGACGGCCCGCAAAGCCTCCTGGTCACACGTCCGATGCTATCGCAAGGGCGTGCCACCTGACCTATACCTGGTCGGGGAAGGTGTTGGATGATGCCTCGCTTAGTTTCTGCATGGCATACACGTAAACATTAAATACGAGCCTCGATCGGCTCTCAGGTTATCCTGTGAATCGGCTCAAAGAGCCGATCCACCCATGATTCGAACGAGGTGTCCGAATATATGGTGGTCCTGCTTGATCAAGATAAAGCTAATTAGATCTACGACGATTTAGGGTTTTCACCGCATAATCGGATCATCCTACTCACGATTGGGCCTCGCGCTCGCGCACGGTGACCGTAAGCCGATCCTAGACGGGGCCTAAAAACCAACACGAGGTTGATCCCCGGAACATCCTTTCTAGGGCTAGCAAACGTCACCCTACACGCCGCTGGATCCTCCAACCCTTTGTAAGGCCTAACTATTGCGGATGTTAAACTAATCCTTGATGAACAAGGAGCAACCGTAACGGATCAGATCTACTAAACTATGATCAAGCGGGGTGTCGCCCCTACACCTAAGATAGGTGTAAGGGCGGCTAGATGTGCAAGGGTTGCATAACGAAAGCATGTAATTCGAAGAACAATGCTAACCCTAACACATCTAAGATAACTACGTTGCTCGCCATCAAAAAGGCTTCGAGCACGAGCAACGCATGAACAACGTGGGCAGGCTTGTGCTGCCTAGATCGCAAGATGCGATCTAGGCAGCATGGTGCTACCGGAGAAACCCTCGAGACGAAGGAGTTGGCGATGCGCCGAGATTTGTTTGTGTTGAACGTTGGTTGTTGTTTATTCCATAAACCCTAGATACATATTTATAGTCCAGCGGACTTTCTAACGTGGGAATAATCCCCACCGTGTACGAGACAAACTCTAACTTTTAATCTAGATACAATCTACTATAATTAAAGATACACGGGCAATCTAGCCCAAATTCTCCGTGCAAGGCCGCTTCAGAGATCTTCCACGTGTAATCTTCCAAGCCCATCTTGATCGCGGCCCATCTCCTGATCCAGCCAAAATCTGGTGATAACACATGCCCCCTGGTTTTGGTAATGATAATTTCAAAACCACTCTGTTTTTCCTCCGAGGGGTCATATCGTGGCAGAGCAGAACCGTCGCGATATTTCCATCATGACAACTTGCCTTCCCAACTTCTCCGCACGATTTGACGAGTTTTTGGCACCACTTCCTCGAAAACCGTTCGGACATTAAATCCCCACTTCTTTTATCCAACCGTACCGAACAGTTCTTCTCCTCATCCTTTCCGCATTAGCACTCCAAAAGCCCTTCTGCGCACCATGTCTTCTTCTTCCTCCGCCTCGTCGGGACTTTCCCTCGAGTCCTCTTCCTCCCACGAGCCGACGCCAGAACCGAACCCACAAGAGGTCCATGCGGCCAACACCCGCCGCGCCATAGAGGCCGGGGAGGAGCCGGACCATGACTTCTCCATCCGGTCCGAGGACGACAAGTCCTCGACGGACGGGGAGAGCGACCTCCGCTTCCTTGCCGACGGGGAATCGGAGGAGGAGAGCGATGACGATCGCTTCTCCTGGGATGACTTCACCTCCTCCGAGGAGGTGAAGGAGGAGGAAGAGGAGGAGGAGGAGGACGACGACGACAGCCCCTCCGACGAGCCGCCGGCCAAGCGCCACTGCCCCTGGCCAGGGAATCTCAGTGATTACGACAGCGACGACGACGACGAGGAGGAGGATGAGGACAACGAAGGTCCCGCCGGTGGCCGCTACAGCAGCGACGGCGAGCCCGCCGGGAGCAGCGCCGACAGCAGCGGCGAGGGTGATGACGAGGGCAGCGACGGCCCGTAGATAGGACCCTTAGCATAGGATCAGCAGTAGTAGACGGGGCAATGTATCCCCTTAGTACTCCCTTTTGAGAGCAATCAGCTCTTCTATGTAAGAAATCTGGTTTATCAATGAAGAAATTCCCCAATTTGATTTTGCCGATTTCCTTTATGATAATTTAGCCGATTGTCCATTTGGTCAATGCCCAATGAGCCGATGGCAGCGCATCGGTCTCTCACGATAAATTTCGAGATAGATCCATCCGGACCCAAACTCCCGGTCAGACAAGGCCAAGCCATAATCGCGCAAACCCTAGGTCTTGTAAATGCAGATCCCACAGGATGGCATGTTAAACTTAGCGGCGAAACTCCTGAAATAATGTCCAGCCTCCTCATTAACTTTAAATTTCAGACATTCTTCTGCCGCATCCTTCTCTTCCAGATCCTATTTGCCTTCAGGAGAGCCCTAGGACTGTTGCTGGATCAATTCAAACGTCGAAGCTGCCTCTTCTGCAGAACGGGCATCACTTGTCCACAAATTCCCTCGTAATATGTTTTATAATCCTGCTCTGTTTTCTTACAGCAACTACCTTTCAAAATCAAATTGAGATGCAGAGCCAACCGATTTCAGCAAAATCGGCTCCTTATAGCAAAGGACCTTTCGTGGCAAGCTGCCCCCCGAGCCTCAGTCGGGGCGAGAATAGCAGTGAGCCGACCAAATCGGCCATCCCGGTTTCCAACTCGTAATGCAGAATGAGCCGATTTCAACAAAATCGGTTCTTCGAGTGAAGAAATTTTCGAGGCGAGCTGCCCCCCGAGCTTCTCCAGCTCACATCTTGCCTTGCTGACCAGATCGGCTCATCATCCTTGGCAGGCTGAAGCAACTTCCGGTGAGGATGTCCTTGCATTTCTGATGCCCTCCAAACCCTGGACGTAACAACCCCTGGAAGTGACAGTTACCAAGTCACCACATTGGTCAAAACATTACAGCCGATTGCTTCGTCATCGGCTGTTCTCCTGGTCTTAGAAGAGATATGCTCCCTTCGTTAGGCTCATCCCTACCCTGACTTGCACGTTTATGCTGCCCTTGTCGTTAGTCAGGGTTACGATCCTCAATCCTGCAGTCCTGGTTCTAGGAGATGTCACGTTTTTTGCTGCTAGCACCGCTGAACTTGAAGACTGGCCAATGGGAATCAGGGGTCCTTGAAGGGAAGATCCACTTCCTGCTCCATTGATCCTTAAGTCGATGTCTGCACATCGGCTGTGCTTAAGTTTTTTTTTTTTTTTACGGCCGATTTACGTATCGGCCCCCATACCTCAATACCCATCATCAAAGAATGATCTTGGGCTGCCGGGCACTTGCAAGACATTCCTACTTCATATCCTCGTGTTTTATTCACCTAGGTGCCCCCCAGCCGATCTACGTCGAAAGACTTGATGGTATCGGCTCTTTAGGTAATCCATGTTGGATCAAACGTTGAACCCAGGCAAAATGGATGGTGAGGATAATTTTGGCCGATTGCTGGAGTCGGCCTCCACGCTGCTTGCTCGATGAAGGTTTTGTGATGTTCCTCCATAAATTTTTTTGGGGCCGACCACAAGGATCAGCCTTGCCACGTTCGTCCATCGACGTTTGCTTTGTTACACGGTTAGGCCGGTGGATAAAACTAGCCTAACCCCGTTCTTTGTCACGTCGATGCGCTCGCAGTCGTCCAAATTGATGCCTGAGAGCGGCTCTTGGCCTGATGTCTCCCAAACGTCCATGCCAGCTGTTGAAACCTCGACCGAATCATCTGCGTGGACGACTTCTACTTCATCTCCATCCCACTGTATTAGGCATTGGTGCATCGTGGATGGAATGCAACAGTTGGCGTGGATCCAATCTCTCCCTAGTAGGACAACGTAGGTACTCTTGCTGTCGACAATAAAGAACGTCGTAGGGACAGTTTTCCTTCCTACGGTCAGATCCACATTCAGAACACCTTGTGCGTCAGATGCTTTGGCCGTTGAAATCGCTCAGTGTTACATTGGTCTTGATCAGATCCGAGCTGGAGCGTCCCAACCGACGTAGCATGGAGTATGGCATGATGTTAACTGCCGCCCCGGTGTCTACCAACATCTTGCTGACAGGCTGCCCATTAATGTAACCTCACAAGTACAGGGCCTTCAGATGCCTGTAACTTCTTTCTTTCGGCTTCTCAAAGATGACCGGCCGTGGGCCGCAGTCCAATTGCGCCACAGGTGCTTCATATAATCTTGGAGCGCTAAACTCCGTTGGAAGAATGAAGACCATGTTTGTACCAGCCGATGTATCATCATCGGCTTTCCCCTGCTTGGGGCGCCACTCTTTTCTTTGTGGCCGACCTTCTTCGTCCAGGGTTCGCTGAATTTTGGCGGCCGGATCGAGCGAGTGCCTTCCTCGGCGTGTGCGGGTACAATCTTTCGGCTTCTTCCAACCCACGCGGACGCTGAACCCTTCGCTTTTGGGAACGGCTGAGCCCATCAGGGCACCACCTGGGCCGATGATATTTGTCTTCTTCATCATCGTCCTCTAGTTCCTCGAGATCTTCCACCTGAGCGGACTCAGCATGCTTGTTCCAAGGCGGGAGAGGCCCTAGACGCTTGAACACGGACAGGTTAGCTGCACCCTTCTTCCTTTGTTTGCATTCTGGGCAGTTCTCGATTGTTGGCAATCGGCTCATTCCTGAGTCCCAGCAATGTTTGAAGAAAGGACAGTCCCAGTGCCTATCCATGTCATCCTGCCCCCTTGGCCTCTCTCGAGCGTGACGATTGTACCCGTTGTTGTTTCTATCATGCTGACGATACCTCCTGTCCTCTGCATCAGACCGACAATTCCTCTCATCATCTACGTCATAGCGCCGACGTCGGTCGTACTGCTGCCCATATTTGTTGAGGAGATGTTCGGAGAGTGGACGTTGATATCGCACGCTTCTCACTTCCTCCTCTGTCAGGTACCGTCTGTCATTATCTTGGGGCCGGTCGCGCGGATCGGCCTCCTCTTTATCCTTGCCACGGGAGTGGCTGCTTTCTGCTTCATCTTTGCCATGGCGGCTTGCAAGCCCTGCCATGTTGACACCAAAGGGGAACTCTGGCTCGCATATGGAGTGGCTGAGATCCACCACGTTGTCGCCAGGCAACGGACGTGTGTTTTCATTGAGCTTGATACCGTGCGAACGGGTCTTCTCAAAGGAGCCGATGAGTTCGGCTTCGAGGGTCGCCTTGATCTCGTCATGTTTCTTCTTGAGCTCATCAGGCAGATCCTCATACTTGACCGGAGTGCTTTCCGCCATCTCGGATGTAGATGGCGATGTGGCGGATGTCGAAGGTTGTCCCACCGGGCGTGCCAGAATGTGTTGACGTCAGAAACCCCCGGCGGGCGGAGACGGGCAACACGGTAGAGCCGGGAACAACTAGGGCTGCGGCTGGCCCCGGTCCCTCGGAGCGACGGCCCGCAAAGCCTCCCGGTCACACGTCCGATGCTATCGCAAGGGCGTACCACCTGACCTATACCTGGTCGGGAAGGTGTTGGATGATGCCTCGCTTAGTTTCCTGCATGGCATACACGTAAACATTAAATACGAGCCTCGATCGGCTCTCGGGTTATCCCGTGAATCGGCTCAAAGAGCCGATCCACCCATGATTCGAACGAGGTGTCCGAATATATGGTGGTCCTGCTTGATCAAGATAAAGCTAATTAGATCTACGACGATTTAGGGTTTTCACCGTATAATCGGATCATCCTACTCACGATTGGGCCTCGCGCTCGCGCACGGTGACCGTAAGCCGATCCTAGACAGGGCCTAAAAACCAACACGAGGTTGATCCCCGGAACATCCTTTCTAGGGCTAGCAAACGTCACCCTACACGCCGCTGGATCCTCCAACCCTTTGTAAGGCCTAACTATTGCGGATGTTAAACTAATCCTTGGTGAACAAGGAGCAACCGTAACGGATCAGATCTACTAAACTATGATCAAGCGGGGTGCCGCCCCTACACCTAAGATAGGTGTAAGGGCGGCTAGATGTGCAAGGGTTGCATAACGAAAGCATGTAATTCGAAGAACAATGCTAACCCTAACACATCTAAGATAACTACGTTGCTCGCCATCAAAAAGGCTTCAGCACGAGCAACGCATGAACAACGTGGGCAGGCTTGTGCTGCCTAGATCGCAAGATGCGATCTAGGCAGCATGGTGCTTACCGGAGAAACCCTCGAGACGAAGGAGTTGGCGATGCGCCGAGATTTGTTTGTGTTGAACGTTGGTTGTTGTTTATTCCATAAACCCTAGATACATATTTATAGTCCAGCGGACTTTCTAACGTGAGAATAATCCCCACCGTGTACGAGACAAACTCTAACTTTTAATCTAGATACAATCTACTATAATTAAAGATACACGGGCAATCTAGCCCAAATTCTCCGTGCAAGGCCGCTTCAGAGATCTTCCACGTGTAATCTTCCAAGCCCATCTTGATCGCGGCCCATCTCCTGATTCAGCCAAAATCTGGTGATAACAGATGCTTCTCATGCACACTAAAAACTATGATACAGTTTGTGAAATATATTTGCTCCAGCAATGGCCATGCCACATATTTCACATTATTTTCGTGTGTCACCATTACTTGGAACTTCTGATGGGTTATGCGTGACTACAAGGTACATCTGGTTATTTGTGTAAATAGGGCATTGTCAATTGGTGCATAAATTGGTGGATTTTCAATTCTATGTTACCTCAAAATATTACTTTAATTCTATGTGGTCCATTAATTTTCTTCTTTTATTTTGAGTCTATTTTTCAACAATTTAGTTTATGGCATTTGTGTATCCCGCTGCAACGGCGTGGGGTATCATCTAGTTAATAAGATGTTCGTGCACCCTCCACCGAGTAGCCTTGGATATCTCTCACCCTCTGCAGGGTTGTCCCCATCTAATGGAAAACAGAGGGCACGGTTATGAGCCACACGACATCTACTTCGATCTGCCCGAAGGTGAAACGAGAAACCATTACAACCCTACCGCTGACAGTTGGAGCAGATAAATCTTGAATTAACTAGCTGCGTTTGGATGCAGTGAATTGGATCTAGAATTGAATTAAACTGGAAATTTCAAATCTAAGATGGAAATGAATTGGCTCCAATTCAAATTCTGTTGCTTGGACACGATTGGAATTTGTTTTTAGAATCAAAGTGTGTACCCAATTCCAATTCATGTTTGGATGTACAAACCACGAAATTTGATGTTTTGTTGAGTTTGGATATATAAAGTTGTGTTCATGTATGAAAACTAGTATGTATATATTAAATATTTGATTTGGTGTCATAATAGGAATGAGGTCTGAAGATCAAATTAGCAGAGGCTCCTTGGCAAATTTGATCTGGTGTCATCCTGCAGAAAATACTCCTGTTAGCACTTGTAGAACATGACGCCTTCCTGAGTCTTAAGTAATAATAGAACACAGTACAAGAAACTTACGTGCACATGAAAACTCTCTGAAGAAACAAAAATATCTGCAGTTTCTCTGAAGAAAGGACAACATCTTGTAGTTTTTGGTGCCAGCTCATCTGAAGAAACGGCAAGTCCGGTACTGTCTTTGCTACTGATCGATAGCATCACCTGATTTGATTTCCAATATGCATACAGAGAAAGTGAACTAGACAGGGAACGGGCAAAGTCCGTTGGGTGCATGGCAGGGGCAGGCCGGCGAGGTGACTGCCACCCGCGCTAGCCCTATTGCCGCCGGCGAGCATCCCCGCGCCGGCCCCCAATACGCCGGCGATCTAGGGTTTGGGCGGACCGGCGGAGGTCGGGGAGTAAATTATACTAGCAACATGCATATGTTACTAGTTTATGTTACTGCCTTCGTAGTGAATGGTAACTTATATGTGGTTTCATTTATTATGTTATAAACTCATTTTGTTTTGGGTGTGTGATGTTATGGTAATATAGCTAGTTGTCACCACACACTCTTTCTTTATTTATTGTGATGTCATGTCACCAAAATATCTTGGGGTGTATGATGTTACTACCTAGGGATTTCGATGCCGGCATATCATCCCACTTTGTCCAGTAATCGGTGCTCCAACTGATTCATTTGTTCTATCGGAGCTTTCATTGTTAAATAATGACCTAAATTTAGCGTTAATAATAAGATTAGTTATAACAATCACCTTCCTAATCTTGTTATTTTTTCTCTCCTAAAGACCATTATCTTCAATCTCGTCAGTACAACACGCAGATGGCCACCAATTACATCTTATCACGCTGATTTCCGTCGTCGTCGGCTTCGGTGGGAAACACAGCTCCTACGCCTTCAGAACAAGTGTGACATCACGGCATTTGCTCACTGTCGCATGTTCGCTACATGTAACGCAGCCAGCCGGCGACTCGCCTTCATGTTCACCACTGGTGTCGCAACTCATCTGTGACTTGCCTCCGTGTTGCCGCTGATGACTCGCCTCCATGTTGTCGCACATGACTCGCCTTCTCGGTGAGTCGGACGTGGAGGATGAACTCCTTAGAGCATCTCCAACAGACGCGCTAAAACCCCCGCGCGGCAAAAAACCGTCGTTTTGCCGCGCGCGGACGCTGCCGCGCTGCTCCAGCGGACGCGGAAAAACGGCGCGCGCGCTAAAAGTTTTACCGCCCGCGCGCTTTCGCGCTATCCCACGCGGGAAATCTGCCGCGTGCGTTACCGCGCGCGCCATAAAGACGACACGCGCGAAGCGGCCAACTGCCACTCCTCCCACGCGTCTTCCTCCCGCGCCCTCTCTCTCCCCGCCGCTCTCCCTCCCGCGCCGCTCCGCCTCCGGCCGTTCCTCCTCGACGCGAAGATGCCGCCGCGCCGCCGCTCATCCTCCGGCTACCGCGGCTTCCGCGCGCGGCCGAGCGGCCGCTTCGACGCCGAGATTCGCTCCGGCGAGGAGCGGATCCGGCTCGGCACCTACGACACCGCGCATGAGGCGGCGCGAGCCTACGACGCCGTCGCGTGGCGCCTCGGCCGCCCCCGCCGGCAGATGAATTTCGACGACGTTTGGACGCGCGAGCAGGCGGAGATGCTCGCGCCGCCATCGCCGCTCATCACGACCGAGCAGCGGCGCCGCGCCCGCGACCTCGAGCAGCGCCTGCGCGTGGCGGAGCAGGATGAGCGCAACCGCCTTGAGTGGGCGCGCGCGTTCCCGGAGGACGTCGCCGCCACGGAGGCCTTCTACGCGCAGAAGGAGGGGGACAAGGCGGCGATGGCGGCGATGAAGAAGGCGAGTCGCGAGAAGCGCCGCGCCGAGTCCGCGGCGAGGAAGAAGGCGAGGGCCGACGCGGCGGCGAGGAGGAAGGAGGAAAGGCAGAACGCCGCAGGGCCGTCGACCGTCGTCCTTTCGTCCTCCTCCGAGTTCCAGTACACGACGACGTCGACGCCGGTGTCGGACACGACACTGAGCAGCTCCGACTTCGACTGGGAGTCCGACGACGGCGAGGAGTAGTTTATTTTAGTATTTTCGTTAAAATGTCGTATTGTATCGCGCAATTTTAAAATATATTCGTATTTTCGATCATATTTACATAGTTTGTTTGATGAATTTTCAAAAATAAACGATCGGATTAGCAATTTGTGACGCGCGCGCTGCAAAATAGCGCCTCTGGCGGAGGTGCGTTTTTCGCACACCAACGCGCGCTGCAAAATACAGCCTCCGCCGGGGGCAAATTCGCTATGCCGCGCGCGAGCGGTATACAGCACGCCCAATCGCCGGTATAGCGCGCGAGATTTTACAGCGCCTGTTGGAGATGCTCTTATGGCAATGCCCTCCGCAACATGGTCATCAGCTCTTTCCACTGGTGGCGCAACTTATCGAGCAGCAGGCCTATCTCTTTCGCTCGTGACGCAGCTCGACGATGATGGAACAAGGCTCCGACACCAAATGCTAAATAGTGATCTAAACTTAGCACAATAACAAGATTAGTCCCAACATTGAATTGAAAGGGAAAACCAATCTAAAGCCTCTTCAAGCCTTCACAATCAAGTCAACGCTAAAACTATAGCATATATATCTATACTATGATAAAAAAAAATCTTCATGTGATAATTTTCATATAGTGTTCTGAGAATATATCATTTAGGCCATTAACTCAGGATAAAAATATATTACACATGTCATAAGCGTTTTGAGTGGGAGTTTCACAATAATATCTGATCCGCATTTTGAGCTCACTCGACTAGCTTGTTGAACATTTGTCAAACTGGTGCAGTGCACATCAAATATCCTAGGATTATATTTCTGATTGTTCTAAGGAAAACACATCGTTTCCTTGCTTCACGCATGATAAACACAAATTGTGCGCCCCATATCCATATGGCGCCATGGTTGAAGTGATTAACTGCAAAGCAACAAAAAATGCATGTACGAAGTGGAAGGATTGACCGCCAAAAGCTTCAGTGCTTTCAGCCTAAAAGGATATACACATTTCTCCGGACAAAGGATTAGCATCTGCGTCCGGAGTGATCGGTTCTGCGTTAGACAGTATTGTCTTGCCCACCATGCTTTCTGATTCATGCACAAGTGGTAGCACTGCTGACTTATTTTCCGTAGCCTCTCATCCCCCAATTGGTTCACCTAACACGAGCACGAAAACAATCGCTATTGACTTTGTTCGAAGGAGCTTTTAGGCTGCTTAGTCGAGGATATGCTAGGTATTGAACTTCCGGATGGTCCTTCGATCGATCCTCTTCGTATTGGTATCAACAGATGGGCCGGGGGAGATAATTTTAGATGGTACATATATATACCCATAGACAAACCCATCTCCTTGCCCACATACACTAAAACCTATTGGCCGTAATAGGTGGTGGGTGAAATAATAAATTAGTGACGTGTAAATTTTTGATGGGTGAGTAGGTAAAAAATGTGGAGTCCAATTATTCACAAAAGAGTTGTGTGCGTCAAAATTAGGTCGTAAATTCCCTATTTCTGTTCGGCCCAATTGTCGATTTGGGGGTCGTCCAGACAATTTTAGATTACCAACTTTACCATGGTTCCTAAGGGGTGCAACCAGTTTTTCATTTTCGGTTCTACTAAAGCAAGATATTCGCTAAAACCTAATATTTGAGTATAAATATGAGAATATATATGATCTATGGCAATTAAAAAAATGATATAGTTTAAATTCCAATCGAAAATATTTAAAAATACCTCAATCAATAACAAGCTTGTAATTGCAAATTCACAACAAAATTAATTTAGCGGTGGGTGAAACACTAAATTGGTGATGTGTAATTTTTTGGTGGGTGAGTAGGTAAAAAATGTGGAATCCAATTGTTCACAAAAGTGGTTGTGTGCATCTTATTTAGGTTGTAAATTGCCTCTTTTTGTTCGGCCCAATTGTCCTTTGGCGGGTCGTCCGGATAATTTAGATGGACAACTGTACGTACCATGCTAGTACCTAGCTAATGGGTGCAATCATTTTTTCATTTTCGGTTCTAGTAAAGCAACATGTTCGCTAAAACCTATAGATTTGAATATAAATATCAGAATACATATAATCTGCAACAATTCAAAAGTTTAAGTGATATAGTAGTTTTAATTGAAATACGATTGCAAATTCGTAGGAATTGGTCTATTTTTTGTACTAACTCCGTCTAAAAATATGTTTCTTAGTTTTGTTTAGATGCAAACACACTTTAGTTATAAATACATTTGTATATAGAACAAATTGTAATGCTAATTTTTAGACGGAGGGAGTAACAAATAGTACGTGTACATATTTTAATTCATGGTCAAATGCTATAAGAGAAATATTTTACAAATTGCATCTCAAGTTCAAAATCAAATTTGATAGCTAGGCATGATACGTCTCCGACGTATCGATAATTTCTTATGTTCTATGCCATATTATTGATGATACCTACATGTTTTATGCACACTTTATGTTATATTCGTGCATTTTCTGGAACTAACCTATTAACAAGATGCCGAAGTGTCAGTTCCTGTTTTCTGCTGTTTTTGGTTTCAGAAATCCTAGTAACGAAATATTCTCGGAATTGGACGAAACGAAGACCCAGGGCCCTATTTTTCCACGGAGCTTCCAGAAGACCGAAGAACACACGAAGTGGGGCCACGAGGTGGCCAAGCTATAGGTTGGCGCGGCCCAAGCCCTGGCCGCGCCGACCTATAGTGTGGGCCCCTCGTTAGCCCCCCAACTCTGCCCTTCCGCCTACTTAAAGCCTCCGTCGCGAAACCCCTGATGCGAAAAACCACGATACGGAAAACCTTCGTCGAGACGCCGTCGCCGCCGATCCCATCTCGGGGGATTCCGGAGATCTCCTCCGGCACCCTGCCGGAGAGGGGATTCATCTCCCGGAGGACTCTACACCGCCATGGTCGCCTCCGGAGTGATGAGTGAGTAGTTCACCCCTGGACTATGGGTCCATAGCGGTAGCTAGATGGTTGTCTTCTCCTCATTGTGCTTCATTGTTGGATCTTGTGAGCTGCCTAACATGATCAAGATCATCTATCCGTAATACTCTATGTTGTGTTTGTCGGGATCCGATGGATAGAGAATACCATGTCATGTTAATTATCAAGTTATTACATATGTGTTGTTTATGATCTTGCATGCTCTCCGTTACTAGTAGAGGCTCGGCCAAGTTTTTGCTTTTAACTCCAAGAGGGAGTATTTATGCTCGATAGTGGGTTCATGCCCGCATTGACACTGGGACGAGTGACGAAAGTTCTAAGGTTGTGTTGTGCTTGTTGCCACTAGGGATAAAACATTGGCGCTATGTCCGAGGATGTAGTTGTTGATTACATTACGCACCATACTTAATGCAATTGTCCGTTGTTAGCAACTTAATACTGGAGGGGTTCGGACGATAACCTGAAGGTGGACTTTTTAGGCATAGATGCAATTGGATGGCGGTCTATGTACTTTGTCGTAATGCCCAATTAAATCTCACTATACTTATCATGCCATGTATGTGCATTGTTATGCCCTCTCTATTTGTCAATTGCCCGACTGTAATTTGTTCACCCAACATGCTTTTATCTTATGGGAGAGACACCTCTAGTGAGCTGTGGACCCCGGTCCATTCTTTTAATACTGAAATACAAATCTGCTGCAATACTTGTTTTTACTATTTTCTCTGCAAACAATCATCTTCCACACAATACGGTTAATCCTTTGTTACAGCAAGCCGGTGAGATTGACAACCTCACTCGTTTCGTTGGGGCAAAGTACTTTGGTTGTGTTGTGCAGGTTCCACGTTGGCGCCGGAATCTACGGTGTTGCGCCGCACTACATCCCGCCGCCATCAACCTTCAACGTGCTTCTTGACTCCTACTGGTTCGATTAAACCTTGGTTTCTTACTGAGGAAACTTGCCGCTGTGCGCATCACACCTTCCTCTTGGGGTTCCCAACGGACGTGTCAACTACACGCATCAAGCAAATTTCTGGCGCTGTTGCCGGGGAGATCAAGACACGCTGCAAGGGAAGTCTCCACTTCTCAATCTCCTTACTTTGTTTTTGTCTTGCTTTATTTTATTTACTACTTTGTTTGCTGCGTTATATCAAAACACAAAAATTTTTGCTAGCTTTACTTTATTTGCTGTCTTGTTTGCCATATCAAAAACACAAAAAAATTAGTTTACTTGCATTTACTTTATCTAGTTTGCTTTATTTACTATTGCTAAAATGGCCAACCCTGAAAATACTAAGTTGTGTGACTTCACTAGCACAAATAATAATGATTTCTTATGCACACCTATTGCTCCACCTGCTACTACAGCAGAATTCTTTGAAATTAAACCTGCTTTACTTAATCTTGTCATGAGAGAGCAATTTTACGGTGTTAGTTCGATGATCTTGCTGCCCATCTCAATAATTTTGTTGAACTATGTGAAATGCAAAAGTATAAAGATGTAGATGGTGACATTATAAAATTAAAATTGTTCCCTTTCTCATTAAGAGGAAGAGCTAAAGATTGGTTGCTATCTCTGCCTAAGAATAGTATTGATTCCTGGACTAAATGCAAGGATGCTTTTATTGGTAGATATTATCCCCCTGCTAAAATTATATCTTTGAGGAGTAGCATAATGAATTTTAAACAATTGGATAATGAACATGTTGCTCAAGCTTGGGAAAGAATGAAATCTCCGGTTAAAAATTGCCCAACCCATGGATTGACTACTTGGATGATCATCCAAACCTTCTATGCGAGGACTAAATTTTTCTTCGCGGAATTTATTGGATTCAGCTGCTGGAGGTACCTTTATGTCCATCACTCTTGGTGAAGCAACAAAGCTCCTTGATAATATGATGGTTAATTACTCTGAATGGCACACGGAAAGAGCTCCACAAGGTAAGAAGGTAAATTCTGTTGAAGAATCCTCTTCCTTGAATGATAAGCTTGATGCTATTATGTCTATGCCTGCGAATGATAGGACTAATGTTGATCCTAATAATGTTCCATTAGCTTCATTGGTTGCCCAAGAAGAACATGTTGATGTAAACTTCATTAAAAATAATAATTTCAACAACAATGCTTATCGGAACAATTCTAGTAATAACTATAGGCCATATCCTTATAATAATTGTAACGGTTATGCTAATTCTTATGGGAATTCTTACAACAATAATAGGAATACACCCCTGGACTTGAAGCTATGCTTAATGAATTTATTAGCACACAAACTGCTTTTAACAAATGCGTTGAGGAAAAACTCAATAAAATTGATATTCTTGTTTCTAGAGTTGATAGTCTTGCCTCCGATGTTGATCTTTTGAAATCGAAAGTTATGCCTAATAGGGATATTGAAAATAAAATTGTTACTACAGCAAATGCCATCCAAGTTAGAATTAATGAGAATATAAGATTAATGGCTGAACTGCGTGCTAGGTGGGATAGAGAAGAAAATGAAAAACTAGCTAAAGAGAAAAATGTAGCTAAAGTTTGGACTATTACCACCACTAGCAATGCTAATGATTCACATGTTGCTGCACCTCCTACTATCAATGGTAAAATAATTGGTGTTGGCAATGTTTCTACTCCTAGTGCAAAGCGCGCAAAATTACACGAAGCTGCTAAAACTCGCTGGAACTGCTTGTGATAAAACTGCTGAAATTTTTTCCAACCTTGGGGATGATAATCCCATTGCTTTAGATTGTAATGATTTAGATTTTGATGATTGCCACATCACTGAAGTTATAAAGTTCTTGCAAAAACTTGCTAAAAGTCCTAATGCTAGCGCTATAAACTTGGCTTTCACAAAACATATTACAAATGCTCTCATAAAAGCTAGAGAAGAGAAACTAAAACTTGAAACTTCTATTCCTAGAAAGCTAGAGGATGGTTGGGAGCCCATAATTAAAATGAGAGTCAAGGATTTTGATTGTAATGCTTTATGTGATCTTGGTGCAAGTATTTACGTTATGCCTAAAAAAGTCTATGATATGCTTGACTTGCCACCATTGAAAAAGCTGTTATTTGGATGTTAATCTCGCTGATAATGCTAAAAAGAAACCTTTGGGGAAGGTTGATAATGTTCATATTATGGTTAACAATAACCTTGTCCCCGTTGATTTTGTTGTCTTGGATATTGAATGCAATGCATCTTGCCCCATTATATTGGGAAGACCTTTTTCTTCGAACCGTTGGTGCTACTATTGATATGAAGGAAGGTAATATTAAATATCAATTTCCTCTCAAGAAAGGTATGGAACACTTCCCTAGAAAGAGAATGAAGGTAACTTATGATTCTATTATTAGAACAAATTATGATGTTGATGCTTCATCTCTCGATGTTACTTGATATACACTTCCTGCGCCTAGCTGAAAGGCGTTAAAGAAAAGCGCTTATGGGAGACAACCCATGTTTTTACTACAGTATTTTTGTTTTATATTTGTGTCTTGGAAGTTGTTTACTACTGTAGCAACCTCTCCTTATCTTAGTTTTATGTTTTGTTGTGCCAAGTAAAGTCTTTGATAGAAAAGTAAGTACTAGATTTGGATTACTGCGCAGTTCCAGATTTCTTTGCTGTCACGAATCTGGGTCTATCTCCCTGTAGGTAGCTCAGAAAATTAAGCCAATTTACGAGCATGATCCTCAGATATGTACGCAACTTTCATTCAATTTGAGCATTTTCGTTTGAGCAAATATGGTGGCCTAATAAAATCCATCTTTACGGACTGTTCTGTTTTGACAGATTCTGTCTTTTATTTCGCATTGCCTCTTTTGCTATGTTGGATGAATTTCTTTGATCCATTAATGTCCAGTAGCTTTATGCAATGTCCAGAAGTGTTAAGAATGATTGTGTCACCTCTGAATATGTGAATTTTTATTATGCACTAACTCTCTAATGAGTTGTTTCGAGTTTGGTGTGGAGGAAGTTTTCAAGGATCAAGAGAGGAGTATGATGCAATATGATCAAGGAGAGTGAAAGCTCTAAGCTTGGGGATGCCCCGGTGGTTCACCCCTGCATATTCTAAGAAGACTCAAGCGTCTAAGCTTGGGGATGCCCAAGGCATCCCCTTCTTCATCGACAACATTATCGGGTTCCTCCCCTGAAACTATATTTTTATTCCGTCACATCTTATGCACTTTGCTTGGAGCGTCGGTTTGTTTTTGTTTTTGTTTTGTTTGAATAAAATGGATCCTAGCATTCACTTTATGGGAGAGAGACACGCTCCGCTGTAGCATATGGACAAATATGTCCTTAGACTCTACTCATAGTATTCATGGCGAAGTTTCTTCTTCGTTAAATTGTTATATGGTTGGAATTGGAAAATGCTACATGTAGTAACTCTAAAATGTCTTGGATAATTTGATACTTGGCAATTGTTGTGCTCATGTTTAAGCTCTTGCATCATATACTTTGCACCCATTAATGAAGAAATACTTAGAGCTTGCTAATTTGGTTTGCATATTTGGTTTCTCTAGAGTCTAGATAACATCTAGTATTGAGTTTTGAACAACAAGGAAGACGGTATGGAGTCTTATAATGTTTACCATATGTCTTTTATGTGAGTTTTGCTGCACCGTTCATCCTTGTGTTTGTTTCAAATAACCTTGCTAGCCTAAACCTTGTATCGAGAGGGAATACTTCTCATACATCCAAAATACTTGAGCCAACCACTATGCCATTTGTGTCAACCATACCTACCTACTACATGGTATTTATCCGCCATTCCAAAGTAAATTGCTTGAGTGCTACCTTTAAAATTCCATCATTCACCTTTGCAATATATAGCTCATGGGACAAATAGCTTAAAAACTATTGTGGTATTGAATATGTACTTATGCACTTTATCTCTTATTAAGTTGCATGTTGTGCGATAACCATGTTTCTGGGGACGCCATCAACTATTCCTTGTTGGATATCATGTGAGTTGCTATGCATGTCCGTCTTGTCTGAAGCAAGAGAGATCTACCACCTTCATGGTTGGAGCATGCATATTGTTAGAGAAGAACTTTGGGCCGCTAACTAAAGCCATGATTCATGGTGGAAGTTTCGGTTTGGACATATATCCTCAATCTCATATGAGAATAATAATTGTTGCCACATGCTTATGCATTAAAGAGGAGTCCATTATCTGTTGTCCATGTTGTCCCGGTATGGATGTCTAAGTTGAGAATAATCAAAAGCGAGAAATCCAAAATGCGAGCTTTCTCCTTAGACCTTTGTACGGGCGGCATGGAGGTACCCCATTGTGACACTTGGTCAAAACATGTGCATTGCAAAGATCCGGTAGTCCAAGTTAATTAGGACAAGGTGCGGGCACTATTAGTATACTATGCATGAGACTTGCAACTTGTAAGATATAATGTACATAACTCATATGCTTTATTACTACCGTTGACAAAATTGTTTCATGTTTTCAAAATAAAAGCTCTAGCACAAATATAGCAATCGATGCTTTCCTCTTTGAAGGACCATTCTTTTTACTTTTATGTTGAGTCAGTTCACCTATCTCTCTCCACCTCAAGAAGCAAACACTTGTGTGAATTGTGCATTGATTCCTACATACTTGCATATTGTACTTGTTATATTACTCTATGTTGACTATTATCCATGAGATATACATGTTACAAGTTGAAAGCAACCGCTGAAACTTAATCTTCCTTTGTGTTGCTTCAATACCTTTACTTTGATTTATTGCTTTATGAGTTAACTCTTATGCAAGACTTATTAATACTTGTCTTGAAGTACTATTCATGAAAAATCTTTGCTTTATGATTCACTTGTTTACTCATGTCATTACCATTGTTTTGATCGCTGCATCCACTACATATTTTTACAAATAGTATGATCAAGGTTATGATGGCATATCACTTCAGAAATTATCTTTGTTATCGTTTTACTCTGCTCGGGACGAGCGAGAACTAAGCTTGGGGATGCTTGATACGTCTCCGACGTATCGATAATTTCTTATGTTCTATGCCATATTATTGATGATACCTACATGTTTTATGCACACTTTATGTTATATTCGTGCATTTTACGGAACTAACCTATTAACAAGATGCCGAAGTGCCGGTTCTCGTTTTACGCTGTTTTTGGTTTCGAAATCCTAGTAACGAAATATTCTCGGAATTGGACGAAACGAAGACCCGGGGGCCTATTTTTCCACGGAGCTTCCGGAAGACCGAAGAACATACGAAGTGGGGCCACGAGGTGGCGACACCACATGGCGGCGCGGCCAAGGGGGCCCGCGCCGCCCTATGGTGTGGGCCCCTCGTCGGCCCCCGACTCGCCCTTCCGCCTACTTAAAGCCTCCGTCGCGAAACCCCCGATGCGAAAAACCACGATACGGAAAACCTTGCGAGACGCCGCCGCCGCCGATCCCATCTCGGGGGATTACGGAGATCTCCTCCGGCACCCTGCCGGAGAGGGGATTCATCTCCCGGAGGACTCTACACCGCCATGGTCGCCTCCGGAGTGATGAGTGAGTAGTTCACCCCTGGACTATGGGTCCATAGCAGTAGCTAGATGGTTGTCTTCTCCTCATTGTGCTTCATTGTTGGATCTTGTGAGCTGCCTAACATGATCAAGATCATCTATCCGTAATACTCTATGTTGTGTTTGTCGGGATCCGATGGATAGAGAATACCATGTCATGTTAATTATCAAGTTATTACATATGTGTTGTTTATGATCTTGCATGCTCTCCGTTACTAGTAGAGGCTCTGGCCAAGTTTTTGCTTTTAACTCCAAGAGGGAGTATTTATGCTCGATAGTGGGTTCATGCCTGCATTGACACCTGGACAGTGACGGAAAGTTCTAAGGTTGTGTTGTGCTTGTTGCCACTAGGGATAAAACATTGGCGCTATGTCCGAGGATGTAGTTGTTGATTACATTACGCACCATACTTAATGCAATTGTCTGTTGTTAGCAACTTAATACTTGGAGGGGTTCGGATGATAACCTGAAGGTGGACTTTTTAGGCATAGATGCAGTTGGATGGCGGTCTATGTACTTTGTCGTAATGCCCAATTAAATCTTACTATACTTATCATGCCATGTATGTGCATTGTTATGCCCTCTCTATTTGTCAATTGCCCGACTGTAATTTGTTCACCCAACATGCTTTTATCTTATGGGAGAGACACCTCTAGTGAACTGTGGACCCCGGTCCATTCTTTTAATACTTGAAATACAAATCTGCTGCAATACTTGTTTTTACTATTTTCTCTGCAAACAATCATCTTCCACACAATACGGTTAATCCTTTGTTACAGCAAGCCGGTGAGATTGACAACCTCACTCGTTTCGTTGGGGCAAAGTACTTTGGTTGTGTTGTGCAGGTTCCACGTTGGCGCCGGAATCTCTGGTGTTGCGTCGCACTACATCCCGCCGCCATCAACCTTCAACGTGCTTCTTGACTCCTACTGGTTCGATTAAACCTTGGTTTCTTACTGAGGGAAACTTGCCGCTGTGCGCATCACACCTTCCTCTTGGGGTTTTCCCAACGGACGTGTCAACTACACGCATCAAGGCACAAGAATTGCTTTGAACTCGAGGCCTGGTCTAGCATTGTCTCCTCCAGCGAGAAGATTGTTGGGATATGCAACGGTTGCTAAAAATTAAAGATTTCTACCAACTACCATACATCACGTCACATGAATCCTATATAACTAAGAAGATCATCCCCACTACCTTATTTCTCTCAACATGCAGCTATGCCACATCAGCGGTCCCACTAACTTGTCTTGCAGCACATGCAACATTGCCATATCATCATGCTTCCACTAGCTTACCATGCCATCAAGTCTCCACTAGGTAGACATTTTTTCCACTATTTGTCCATTTCACACCGACTCCACACATACCTCAACAACGTCAAATGCACTTCCAGTTCACTTCATATTCACCTTCAGCTTCCACCTCTCGTGGCTATTGATGGCCCTCACGTTTCATCTTCTTCTCAAGGATATAAATGGCTAAATGATTGCCTCCGTGCGTTACCTCTTCTCTCCTTTCTTCTTTATATGCTTCCTTCATACTGCCGCCTAAATACACCAGCAAAGTCGCCGCCCCTTGGCACATGTTAGAGTCGCGTGCCAGCGCGCTCCTCGACACCTTGGCCTTCGCTACAGACCAACTGCTGGCGGCCAGTGCGGTTTTATGCATGGATGAGCTAGCTGCTCGGTGACGCTTCCACCATGATTGAGTTTCTATGTTCACCCCACCCTGCAGATACCAAGTCGGCATGGTTTAATTTTGGATGTTCTAATCAGCAATGCGACATTGTCATTCTTATGGCCTATTCATATTATTCCTTGAGATCCTCGACTGATACTCCGATGGTTTCAGTGTTGTATTGCTCTCTAGATGATAACACTGTATCCATTACGGGAATATCAAAGACCTCTATCCTATTCTAGAGAAATTTTCAGTTTCGATAATTTTAAAAATCGAGGTAAAAAGTTTACACTTCTTATGTTTTGTTGGTTCATATGATATGTATTCTTTCTTCTGCGCACCATTTTGTCATTGTTTTCCATTAAATTTTAATTTACTACTACAAGTCCTTATATGAACTCCTATCGAGATTATATATATTTCATCATGGAGTAGCTTGCAGGTCAAGGAAAATGGTCATATCTTGCTATGTTCATATTTTTGAAACTATCAAACTTAAGGTGGCAAAGGTTTAGATATTTCAGACCTACACAAAATTCATGATGTATTAACTTTAGTTGTTTTGTTTACTCGGCAATGGAAAGACCAAAAGAGGAGAAAAGTTCAAATATTGTGACGCTAACATGCAATTTGGTGGCTCACTCATTTCATCTTTAAATAATCTTTTACACTCACTTGAATCTTTGAAGCCATGATCTGCATTTTGAAGACCGGATACAAGCGTGGAGATAAACTAATGTTTCATTTTGACGATCGGATACAAGGGACTATAGTAAATTAGCTGCTTTAAATTCTTTTATACAATGGAGACTCCACGAGTGTCTCATTTTTCTATCGCCATATGTACCACAAATCATGAAATAATCATTGCTAAGGGTATTACACAAAACATGCCATCTATTATTGATTTTACTACACTAACATAGCAATTATAATTGAACTCTTTCTACAAACCTTTCCGCCGCAACGCGGGGGGAATCATCTAGTTTCTACATATGAGTAGGATCAGTTGATACAAGGCGATCAACCAGAGCGCCGGAGATGCCTTAGGCGACGATGACCAGGTGGCTGACCTTGTTGGTCTGACACTCTGACCCCAATAAGCTCTCCCGCGCCACTAGAAACAAGTTTACACTCCACCTTGACCCCATGCCGGTGAGGCGTCACTTGTGCAGGGGCATATCATATGGGGGGTGGGGGACGCGAGAGGGTAGCCCTCCGTGTCCGCGGCTACGCAAACGCGGCTCAGATTTGGGCCGGCTTTGGGTCGGACGTCGCGGCCATCCGTTTTAGGGATGAGTCCGCGTGCTGATCGGGTTTTTGTCCGATTCGATTCATCCAGACGCGCGGGATGGGTTGCCGCGTTGGAGATGCCCTTAGTAAGCTAGGAAATTTGCTTGTAGTTAATCCTTGGATGAATGTGGCAGTCAATAGAAACAGTAAATAGGCTTTGCTTGTAGTTAATCCTGGATGGTTCAATGGAAGGAACAACCGGACCGAGTAGCCCTGCTGACTTGTTTCCCGCTGCCTCCGATTCCCATATGTTGCATCTATAGACTAGCGGACATTTTCTTGCCTTTGCCTGTAGGGGCTTTTGAGGCAGGCGTAGACTGAAATAACATGTGTGGTATATAACTATATATTCATCCATATGCATCTCATCCGCTTCAGAATTCAGAAATATATAAAAATGATTGTATAATAACTTTGTATATAGTAGGTGAGATATATTATTACGCTGGGACATTTGTTATACCGTGTCAAAAAATTTCCTGGAATGATGGGAGCTTTCAATCAATCACAGAACTCTCTGTTAGAGCACCCATACAAATGGAACTGAGGTGTAAAGAGAGACAACCTTCGTGCAAGCAACTTGGCACCTCATTATTGTGGTTATCATAACAAAATCACATAGAAAATGTAATAAAACCGTGAATAAGAATTGGCACCACACTGCTTTGGAGCCGCATATGGCGTTCCGCTACCAGCGCCAAGAGCCCAAGAGGTCCTCCAGCAGACCAATGTGGACTCACTCGATCGGTCACTCCACAGCACTGCTGGTGACCTAGGCCAAGACCACGCGGCATGAACTGTCAAGAACGAACCACACAATGGATGGGTGTCAGAAGGTGTTCCCTGAGAGGTCTATCGGCGGGTAGCAGGATAATCGAGCTGTAGCGGGCTTCACCAAAGGAGGGCTGTCACTCCTTGTCCCCTCGGATTTGGCGTATTTGCCATGGGCCATGGAGATGTAGTCATCATGCCACATCGGCCCTGTGGAGTGAGTCGCATGACGAACAACTGGCCAAATGCTTATAAGGAGTAAAATGAGGCACAAGTTTCATTAAGGCCTTGTTTACTTCTCTCGTATTTTTCTTCCCAATGGGTATGGGGATGAGAGGGGATTTGGTGTTCACCCCATCCCCTCAAATACCCCTCCCCAAAAATACACTAGTATGATGGAGAGTCAAAAAAATGTGGGGATGGGAGGGAATGGGAGGGGATATCTCAGGATTATGTCGTTCAAAACCGGAGAAGTAAACGGACTAGTGGGGATTTTCCGGGATACGAAATAATCCACTTCCATCCCTATAAATACCCTAGAAGTAAACAAGGCCTAAATGGGGTAATTCAGAGAATTTTCTGTTCCAAAAAGAGTGAAAACCAAGAAATGATTGTTGTTCTGAAATTTAAGGATACTATGTTGTTTTATCTCTGCAATATTCTAAATTTGGTGTATATTGAATCAAAGGAAATCATACTTTTTTTTCATTGTGAAGTGTATTCCCCACTTCGATCAGTTCGTTCTACAATCTCATTCACATGCATTGTTGTACCATATTATGATGAACCTTCGGTAAAAAAATAAAATGGTTTTTTCTCTTCCTCTCTGCTGCCTTACTATTACCTGTGCGCAACCATTTATAACTCAAAAGAGAATTTCATTATAAGGGAAAAATTTAAAACCATAAAGTAGCTATTATTTTCAACCTATGACAAATACTCTCCAAATGAGCTTAAAAGTTCAAACAAAAATACCACGAGCTTCTCCTATTTATGTCTAAAGGTTCCATGAAGATTTTCACCATTTTTCCCATGTTTGAATCGCCAAACAAATTCAGAAGGTTGATTTGGTTTCGAAACATATATAGTAATAGTTTTTATCTTTCTCTACAATCCATTTTTCATTTTCCTGCCTCCGCCTTTTTGATCTTTGTAGAGAATTGCATTGGGGGAATTCTAAAACTATAAAGTAAGTACTAGGGGACCCTAAAACTATAGTATTGTTTTCTCTGTTCTATAAATATATTTTTTAAATTGTCCAAATATTTTTTTTTAATTACTACATGCTTCTCCTATATGGCTATATATTTCTTGAATACTTATATTTTTTTTCCAAACTATGTTTGTACGCAAAACACCGGAGGTTGGTGCCAACGAGCTAGATTTTTATTGAAGAAAATGGCAGGTGTCGAGCAACCAGTGGCAATGCTAAGAACCGAGCGTGGCCACGCAGTCCGGGTTGGACTTGAGTCTTGGACATCAGATCCGACCTGT
Source organism: Lolium rigidum (assembly GCF_022539505.1). Classification (NCBI taxonomy): domain Eukaryota; kingdom Viridiplantae; phylum Streptophyta; class Magnoliopsida; order Poales; family Poaceae; genus Lolium; species Lolium rigidum. The sequence continues at coordinate 163,544,484 of NC_061512.1, forward strand.
GGGCGACTCTCTCTAGGGTTTCAATGCCGCCTATATATATACCCACCCTTGACGCACGTTCGCCCCCCAAAACGTTGGACAACAGATCGCCGATCGGGACCTTTTTTCGAGCCCCGCGAGTTCGACGACATGAGCGTCACCCCCGACTCCAAGGCGGCCACGCTGCCCTCAGCCGTCGCCATGGTCGGAGCTGGTGCCGAGGCCAAGGCAGCTTCGCCGTCGATCGGCGGCGAGATGGAGGCCAAGGAGGCAGCAGGGAAGAAGAAGATGGCGAGGTGCGATCCAATCTTCGTCAAGCAGCTGATTGAGAAGAAAAAACTGTACCCTCGTCGTCCGTTCCAGCTCGTCCCGGACGAGCTCCTCAGCAATGGTGGCGATGAGGTGCAGAAACTCCTAGAGATTCAAAACAGATGTGCTGCCTATCTCAAAGAGAAGTGGGATTGGGAGGACGACATCATTAATCAGTACTACACCAAGGGACATGCAGAGTACCTCGTGGACGAGGAGGAGGGTAGCTCCGTGCTATGTAGATTATGATAACTGAAGTATTTGATCCACGCCATAAGGAATTGTTAGTTCACCTCACCTTCTCCAAGCATGGGTTTTGTTCAGTTCTTTTTTTCTTATGGTGATCCATCTCGAGACTGCATAATATTTAAACCTTTCTTCTGTATCACATTTCATTCTTCTGTGTTAGTTTATGTGATTTAGAATGATCAATATTCTCCCGTTCCTGTCTCAGTATGTTTTGGTCTGCATAATGACTGACTCATCAATGGGACCGTTACCTGAGTGATCGAATGTTCATGATGCCGTTGTAGTTAATCCTGAATGGTCCAGCGCGGATGGAACAAGCGCAAGCAGCAGACCTGTTGACTTGTTTCCCGCAGCCTCCGATTCCCATCTTTGCATCTGAAGAACAAGCAAACACTTTCTTGAGTTTACTTGAAGGAGCTCCGAGCCAGGCGTCCAGTATATTGCACAAAGTGCGGAAATTGCAACACATCGGTTACATAAATATGTCGAGAAACAACACATGAAACTAAATGCACCTCATCTGCTTCACAATTCAGAGACTATGAGACTGATTGGGTCATACTAGCTTCATAGTAATAATTGATTACATCTATAGTAGGTGTGATATATATATATCCATCTCTTTGCGATGGGTGAGATGTATACTCTACGCCATTTGATACTCGAAAGACAAGGTCAGTTGAACCTCCTCTCCCCCCGTGACCTAACCTCTTCTCCTCCCGCGTTGGCGGCGCCGCGCCGTGTCGGGGCCCAGCCACCGGAGCCCTCACCTCCTCCTCCCTAGGGCGCCCCCCTCCCCCGCCGCCGTCGCTGCAAGCGCTGCCGGGCAAAGTCCTACGGCGTGGCGGCGGCGGCCGTTCCTCTCGCCTCCACGACCGGAGGGCACGGCGGCGCCGTCCGGCCAGGCTTCTCCTTCATGCGGCGGCGCAGGGAGGCGACGACCATGGCGTTGATCTGCATGCGGCGGCCGGGCGATGACTGTGAAGATCGGGTTCAATCTTGGTCCGTTTGGGCCGGGGCGGGGGTCGATCTGCATGTCGTGGCTCTGCCTCCTCGGCAGTGAGGCGTTCGTGGGCATCTCTCGCGTCATGAGGAAACCTGGGGCAGCAGCCCCGGGCATGGTGGTGTGGTGGTCATCTTCTTCGTCGGAGGTGGTCGGCCAGGCTGGTAGTCCTGTGTGGGGGATCAAGGGATCTCACACAGGTCTCCGGCAATGGTGATCTAGTCCGGGGTGTCATGGCGACCGGTGAAAACTGAGCCTCGACCTCGGTCTTGGCGGATGATGGCGGCGTCGGTCGACGTCGTTACCTTGTCGAAGGCGTCATCTTTGTCCGTCTTGGCACTACACTCGGCGAGTTGGGGATGCGCGGCTGCCGGTGAAAACCGTGCTCCGACCTCGCTTGGCGGACGATGGCGACGTGTTGCGCCGCTACCTTCTTGAAGGCATCGTCGTCTTAGTCTGCGGTCTCTCACTCGTGCTGCTCCGGGGAAAACCCTAGGTCCGGGTCTCCCGGATCGGACGATGGCGGCGCGCCCTGCGTCGTTCTACCTCTTGGGGCATCGTTTTTTGGAGCAGCTGCTGGATGTTGGCGGATGTCGGTGGAGTCGTATTCATCTACCACATTGTTGGCGCTGAGTCTCAGTGGCATGGTGCTGCAGGGTATCGACAACAGATGCGGGATGATGTATGCGTGCAGGATGGTGGAGCCGTCTGCCGTCATGGTGGCATCGACGGCAGATCTTGCAAGGTTAATGCGATGATCTCTCTTGAAGATGGAGTCGAGGAAGACGGTGGTAGCAACTTCTGTGGCGTGTGCGTTGGCGTGCGTTGAGAGTCTGCTCGATTGGATGTGCTTCTCATCTGCTATTGGGCGTTTTGGGAGGGCATTTAGTTTTTTGGATGATGTGAGTTAGTGTATTGTCACCCTCTTCATCTCGGTATAGTAAGGTTGCTTCAAGATTGATCTTTTGTATTGTTCTTGTAAAGTTTTGTGAATAATATAATAAAAAAGCCGTGTACATCCTTTGGATGCAGAAGCTAGACGATATTTTCCCATTTCAAAAAAAAAATTATTCGATCACATTAACAGAACTCTGGTAGACCAACCTTATAAAGAAAACGTGGGCTCTCATGTAGCCAACCTTCGTGCAAACAACTTGGCAATTGGCACTACACTCTCACCCTCACTTTCTTGGCGTTTCTCCTAACAAAACTAGAGCTGAGGATTTTTACAGTACCCGGTACTCTAAAACTATACGATGGAGTACCAAGGCGATCTGGCCGTCCATGATCGGGACAAGTGTGTAATATAAATATCTGAGAGTTAATATAATTTTTTGAGAGTGCTAAAAGGTCAATTTGCAGGTTTACCCTCCACCCCCCTGACGATAGCCTAGGAGCAGAGCAGGGCCGCCTCCCTTCTCCCTGTTCTGCGTCCCCGCCTCCGCCGCTATCGGCAATCCTCGCGGCCCTGCCTCCGCCGCTCACGAACCCTCGCGCGGCCGTCCACTACGCCGCCCTTCCGCCCTTATTGCCCGCCTCGCACCACATCGACGACGTCCGCCCGGCGCTGTTTCGCCCGCGAGCATCTCCCAGCACTACGCCCCCGTGCCCGTGAACCACATCCTGCCGCAGCTACCAGTGCAGCTGGACGTCGTCGCCTCATGATACAAGCATCCGCGCCGGCGTTCCCGAACCAGCAGCTCGCCGCCGGCAGCCGCTGCCCTGCATCCTCGACCTCTAGGCGCCTGTACCCGCTGCGCGGAAGTTCCGTCCTTATTGCCCCTCGTGCCGGGAGACGGTAAGTACTTCCCGTACTTGTGTAATCTGGTAGAGACAGTGACCTTGTGTGTAGTTTTAAGATTTGCATAGCCAGCCCATATTCGTATTGTTGATTCCTCCTATAGACTAGCATAATTAATTCTCGTACCATGCTGGGAGTGTTGGCTGATGAATTCCATTCAGTTCACTGGTGCCTCTTGAATAGTTGTGTGCAGAACTAAAATGTAGTTGAAAGGCTGGCATCAACTTGTATAATTTCATATTTTCACATGCAATTAAGCTTTGTTATACTATTTGTTTTTGATATTTGAACTAAATGAGTGCTGAAAAAGCCAGCAGTAGTTCCTGATGCTAGCTCCTGCAACCACTTAATTGCAGCTACAGAACCATGCCCTTCTCATTTTGGAATGTACAGATCTTTTGTACATCGCAGGACATAGTTTAATTAATTTACAGTTGCAATATGTATTGGGTTTTGATGGCAATCAAGCTTACGGGCCACTGTTTAATTCAGCTGTTAGGTGAGGGGTGAAAGAAACATAGCACAAACAAATATAGTTGACGCTTATGTCAACAGTATCTGATCATCTGAAATAGGCAGACTACTTTTCCAGAACCGTTCTGCGCAAAAATAATAATTTTTCTTGAAAGAGCTTGAGGATACATTGTCGTGGATACCAAAAAAATGCACTAGTATATGAACTCTTGGAGGAAATAGTGCAAGAGGTATGAAAATGCTACATAAGGTATTCACATGAATCTGCTTTGGAGACACTGAATTGGCCCTCTCCGCAATATAAAGCACCGTCATCGAAAACTCTTTATTATGTTCCAGTTGACACTCCTCTAGGTTGCCTCGTCTCCGTGAGCGCAGCTTGATCGACTGCCTCTTTATGATCCCGAATCTCCCTCCTTTTCCTCTTCTTTTTTTCCTTTTGTCCACTAAATAAATTCCTCTGCCTCCTTCCTCTACCGGCATTCCTCCTCCAAAACCTTGTCCCTCCGCACCACCTTCTCCTTGTGTTACTCCTCCTCCCTCCCCCACTCCTCTCTTGAATGCTCATAGCCATGAGTTTCTACAAATCTCGAAATTATGATACCAGGCGTTGGGATGGTGGGAACAGGCCTGAGGTCACCTTCTCTAGCATCCGTGGGGCTCTCGCAATCCCGATTCATTGTCAGCGATTCTGAATCGATGAGATTGGACCACCAATGTAGAGCTAAGTATTTGTTTTCGTGGATTATTCATGTGGCATCAACGTTCAAACTGTAATAAGCTAGTATGTTTTTTTGTTGTAAAAGCACATGCAAGATGCTGCAAGGTTCTCTAGGTGTTTTTCGATGTTGCACGTGTGCTTTCAAAATGTTGCGTATAAAAGTGTTTTGTTGCATTGCTATTTCAAAATGGTGCAAACCATTTTTCACACTTTTGTAACATCATCCTAAAATAATGTTCTCTAGCCTCTTTTTTCTTACATTACTTTTTTCAAAATACTGCGGAATTATGTTTTCACATTTTTAGCGTCTTCCTTGAAAAATGTTGTGAATACTGTTACATAACCAATGTTTTGTTGCATTACTTTTGAAATATTGCAAAAAAAAAGTGCATTCTTTGTAACATCTTGTAGGAAATCATGGTACAATTTGTTGCAACATCATACTTTTCTCCATAGCGGCGTGTGGATTTTGTTGCCAAATACAGTTGATCAAGATCCGCCTAGATGGTTGATCGGATGGTGAGGGAAAACGACTGATTTCCCCCACAGTCGGTCAACCAACGGTTGGCGCGGCTGGTTCATTCTTTTATTCTTGAGATCAACTGGATTTTGTTCCTTAAGTTAAGAGATATGTATATGTTAGTACATTCATGTACCTCCAACATCAAACAACGAACTTACAGAAATTTTTAATGTCGTATATGAAATTAGGGTAGCACAACAACAAATCCTAATTATTATCATGTTCAGCATGTTCTAAGAATACCACGTCTATAAGAGCACCTCTATTAGATCCCTCAAACCGCAAACCGTATATGCGGGTTTACAGGCCGGGAAAAACGCGATATGCAGGCTCAAAAGAGCCTCCCCAGACCCCGTAAAAGAAGACTAGAAAATAGCATATTCGGGTATCTTTCAATAAAAGATGATGTGGGCTTAGCCTAGTGGTTGGGGTCGCAGTACGGCGCACCCCAATGACCGAAGTTCGGTTCCTGTCAGGGACGAATTTCGGAATTGTCACGCTAAGTCCCGCTTCTACTATATCAAAAAGTGTCTAGTTCCTCCTATACACGGTTTCATTTTTAATAAAAGACCCACATGTCAGTTTTTATTTTTTATTTTCTTCTTGTCTCCTCAACTTCATCTCCTTCATCCGGCCACGACCGGTATGCTCCCTGTGCCCGTCGGCCACCGGCCGCTCTTCCCGCTCCCGCCGCGCCGCCCTCTAGCCACCGGCCACGCGCTCACCCAGCCTCCACCCCCACCCGTTGTCTGCCTCGCCCTTCGCCCCCGCGCGCTGCTGGCCGCTTGCCTCTGCTCCGTCGACCCAAGTTAATTCCCGGCGTTTTTTTAAATCCACCTGTGAGATCAGCTTCAGCCACGCGAATTCTCGATATTCCTTTTTATTTCTGGCCGCCGCCCCATGCTGTTGGCCGCTCGCCCCTGCTCCGGCCACACACACCGTCAAACTCCACAACCAGGTTGATCCCAAGTACAACCGGCAGCAAATTACGACGAGCACCATCTAATTTTACCAATCTGTGGCCGGATTGTGCTGGAGTTTCGCTGGAATTCGGCCAGACTCTGGCTAGTTATCGGCGAAATGTGGTGGTGGGAGGTGAAGTTTTTCCAACTGCTAGCGCTCGTTGACCGTTTACAGATCGTCCTTTAGAACGCCTCCAAAACTTCATATATACGGATCGTGGGCTTGCATTCGTGGTGCCCTGTAAAAATATTTACGGTTTTAACCATTTTAAGGTGTCTATAGTGTGGCAAAAAAACGTCCAAACCCTTAAAATAGCCTGCAAATTTACAGGTTTGAACAATTTAAGGAGCTCTCTAAGCCTCTCTAACTCGATTGTAAAACACGAGCTTGCTTCAGCTCGAAGCTCGATAACAAGTGTGGAGGTGGAGAGCCCCTCCAAACCGCTCCAGATGAAACGTGGAGTTGTGCTATTTGGGAGGGCTCCAACTTGGAGTAGTTCTGCACCCGGCAAGTTCGAGGTGCGTGAGAAACCAAATGATGCAAGATGAAAAGATACGCGGCATTAATTTTAATTTGTACTAAAACCGAATAATGCTAGCTAAACAAGTGTGGAGGTTATTATGTGAGCCAGATTCTCTTTGCGCAAGGGTTCTTCGAGCAAAATACTATCCGATGGTACACTGTTGAAAGCTAAGATGAAGAGTGGAGCATCCTTGTAATATCCAAGGTATTGGGGTTACAAAAATAGAGAAAACAGATGTGTGCATTGCATTCATGCATAGAAAATCTGGGGAATTTTCGCGCTTTAAAGTAAAACAGTCACAGTAACTGAAGTTTCACTTGACCTTGGTGGAATTGAAGTAGTGCATCAAGTCAAGCGCTATAAACCTCAATGTGACTTTGCCAAAACTTTGTTTTGGGTAGAGATGATTTGATCTAAGGGGTTAGATCAAATGGAACTAATAACCAACACAAGAACATATTAATCAAGGATCAACTTTTTGACCTTATTAAAGATCACAACATAGTATTCCTTGCCATAACATATAAACATCCATTTAATTAGAAATCAAGTAACAATGATTGGTGAAACCATTCTCAACTTCTCTTTTCCATGTCTTAAACCAATTCATGTTCCTACCATGAACCTCATGGTATTTCTTGAACTGAACTCTTGAACTTAACACCAACAAAAGCTTATCATTAAACCCTAGAGATGGGAGAGGTATATAACCATCAAAGAGATAAGAAGCAAACTCTAAATTATTAACACTTAAAAGTTAAGCAACTAACTTGAGGTACAATTGATTTCACTTTTAAATTAATTACTAAATATGGTAAAACACAAGGACCTAAGTGCATAAAAGCCACACATTATGATTTTAATCATAACTTATTAAATATGTGGAATATTACAAAACTAAATTCGTTTACATTACGAATTATAGTTCAAACTATTTGAATAAAATAAACTATGAGTAGTTTGAAACTCATATGATCATGCCTTGGTGAAATCAAACATCACCATTCAAAATTGGGGTATAATCCTTATGTTTGACATTTTGATCCCAATAATAATATAAATACAATCACATATGATATAGTGACTCAACCACAAGCATAAAATCATTCACAAGATATTTAGTAACAAAAGCCACTTGGCTATCCAAAAATAAATCACATGAGAGGATAATCTCATTGCCACATAGGATGAAAATATCTACATAGCTTGAATCCTAAGCTATGCCACCTCATGCTTAAAGGATTGCTATGGATGAGAGCATGACAACCAAGCACCTTACTCATCAAATTAAAGCAAGAGTCATCCACCCATGTGTCATGTTACTAGAGCATGCCCAAACCTATAAAAGGAGCCTCACACTTCATCCATTTCATCATCTTGCACCTTGATGCAAGAAGACCAACACATTGAGCCACTACATAAAATAGTTAGGATCAAGATGAAGCAGCTAGGAGGTGGAGGCATGCCACAAGATGCAGGTCTATCAGATTTCCTGAAGAACAAGCTACAGAAGCTAGCAAGGTAGAATTCTTAGGCAAACCACATATTTAGATAATCACATCATCATTCCTTGAGTAGAACCCTAGAATAATCCATTCCAAAATAAGAACTTGGAATAGAAGATAAACATTAAGAATAAGTTGCTCATGATAATGCCATGACCATGCTTTGGGGAAATAGAAGAATAAGCCATAAGATAAACCCTATATTTAAGGTAGTGTGAGAAACCATTCATCCATGTGACCAAAGTTAACTATAAAAAGAACTATAACAACTTTAGTTACTTTAATGATTAATTGAGGATAATAATAGAAGTTAATTGGTAGAAGATAACACCAATTCTCAAATCCTTAGTAAAGGAAGGCACATGAAATATTAAGCAAGTAACCATCTTGTCTTAGTTAGGGGAGATTAAACCCTAGCACATGCAATATGTTGTCATCTCATCTCTACAACCTAGAATTACATCTCAACCTTAGTTTATCTATTACTATGGTGATCATAATATAAAGCTAGGCCCTAATTGAGAATTCAAACCAATTGCCATTAGGAGATTGTGATTTGAACCCTAGATTTGCACATCAAATAAATCTTCTGCTTCAATAATTAAACATAAGAAACACTTAATGCTCAAATTCCATAATTCAAACACATGTGTGGTGATGAAACACTTACCCACCCCTTATCCTTATAATTAATATCAAAGCATGATTGAATCAATACTTATATTAGATACTTTCTAGGATAAGGTCAATATTAATCTCAGAAGGGGTTAAAATAGAAACTATTAAACCCTAATAAGTTGGGCACACATAAATTATATGTAAGTCATCCCCTCTTAAATAGAAACCAAGCCTTATGAACAACCCCTAAACTACCTTGAGTTAAAAAGTACCAAGACCTAACAATACAAACAAGATGGATACAAAAGATGAAATTAACATTTAAAATGGGGATATAACATCACATAACATCATGCCTAATGGCTATTTTGAATCACCCATTAGTATGTAACATAATCCAATGTGAAATACTTGTTTCAAACGGAATAATGATGTGATAATCATCACACAACATCAAATGGAATTAACATATAAAAAACACTCGCAAATAAAACAGAATTCAAATATGAATTCAAATGGGCAAATACAAAACAAAAAATTAAAAATAGAAAAAGAAAAGGGGAGAAAAACCTTATCTAACTTCCCCGGCCGTGGCAGCCCACCAACAGACCCACCTCGGCAGCCCTCGAGCATCAGCCCAGCGAGACCAAGCCCACCGGCAGCCTGGCCCAACTTACCCCTTCACGATATTTTCACGCGAGGAGGGGCCATCGTCTTCGTCCGTTCCGGCAAGCAGCTCGGTGGCAGCTCCTTCGCCACCGGCCGCGCCAAGATGCTCGCCGCCGCTTCCTGGAGTCTATAAATACCCCTCTCGCCGCCGTCCACAACCCTAGTCTCCAATTCCCCATCTCTCTGCAACAATTCGGAAAATCGGAAACCCTAGCTGAGCCGGCCGTTCGTCGTCGCCGTCGATTGGGGCATTCCTGAGCCACGCTGGGGACGCCATCAGCGTCGCCATGCTCGACTTGCTTCGCCTGCACGAGGAATCGATGCGGGACGACCTAAATCCACCCCACCGAGCTCGTCTTCTTCGTGCCCGGCCACCGTCTCCGTCCACCATGGAGTCGCCGTCCGGCCATCTCTGCCTCGTCTGAGCCCTGCTACGTGTTCACGGTGAGCTCCCCGCACCTCGTAGACCACCTCGCACCCTCCCTAGCTCTACGTACCGCGCCATCATCGTGGACTCCGCGAGCTCCGCCGCTCGGCCTTGCCGTCGGGCAAGCGCCGGCGACCAATAACGGGCGGCGCCACCACCGTTAGCATCCCCGTGACACGCAGAGTAGCTAGAGCATCACCGCGCGCCCGTAATCCGTCCGGAGTCTCGCCGCCGTCATCGATTTCCGCCGGCAGTGAGCTCCCAAGCCATGATTTCAATTTTGACTCGGTCCACGCATAGGTGGCGGCTGACGTGGACATAGGCCCACTGGTCAGTGACCATATGGGTAGATTAACCCGGTACAGTTAGTATTTCTCTGATTAAATTTAATTCCAGTAAATTACTGCAACTTCAAATAAATTTAGAAAATCCAATTTAAGTCAGAAAAATATAAATGAGATATTAAAATTCTTAGAAAAGAAAACTCTATCCAATAAAAATATAAAATGAAATTTTTATTTTTAATAAAAATTCAATTATTTATACTTGTTATTTAAGCCCTAATTATTAATTCTAAATTCAATTAAAATTCAATAATTAGGAAAACTTTCCAAATTAAACAAAAACTAGTAAATAAATAAAGAAAACATTAAAACTAATTTTCTTTATTTGTTAACTTGTTAAATCCTTATTATTGGAATTTAAACCCTGATTAATAATTACCTTAATTATTAATTATTGAAAATTAATAAAATACCAAATCCAATATTATTATTTCAAAGTTATTAATAACTTCAAATTTATTAATGAAGTTATTAATCCAAGAATTATAGGGTAATTAGGAAACCCTAGTTCCTTTATAAATAAAGTGATAATCTCATCATTTCATGTGAAGACCAAAACCCTAATTCAATTAAGAACCCTAGCTCCATTCGTTCATATGAACCTAACTTGATTATAACCTAAAACTTAAGTCAAACATGTGATCATGTTACTTCACAAACATCCATAGATTTATAATTAGCAACTAAATGCTTGATTATGTCTATATAAAATATAGGAACCCTATCACTAATAATTTAGCATCCTTTGTATGCATGCTCATCAAATCAAGGTGATCAAATAGGATCAACCAAGATTAAACCCTAGATCCTATTACCAAAGTCATCATCCTTTATTAACCTTATGTAGCATCACACCATTATGATAAACTCAAATAGCAATTGTGCCAAATATTGTGCATTACCTAACCATATTCCACTAAACCCTACAAGTACTAAAGGTTTATGAACCATCCTATTTAGGAATCAACTGCTATTCACTTAGTGAATCCAATAGCAAACCCTAGTCAACCTCAACTCCAAATTGAGATACTTCTTATTATTTAAGAAGTATGTTCTTCAAAAGTTATTCTTTTGAAGAAAATAAAGAATCATCATCAAACCTGCTTATAAGAACCTATAAACCCTAGCCAGCTATCACCAGCAAGATATACCAATCTTGATATAAACCATGTATAAGCAATTACTTAAGATGTGCTTCACTAAAACCATATGATCCCTAGCTATAGATGAATCCAACATTGTTGGGATCCATTTAATACTTACCCCAGAAACTAGATGAAACCATAGACAACCATAGAACCCCATCAACCTAATTATCATACTTGTTCTTTATCAAAGAACATGTTCTTCAAAAGTTATTCTTTTAAAGTATATGATAATCAATCATTAACCATGCCATATAATACTAAAACTGACAACTGTTCTTTACATGCTAACATTATGCCAATTATCATTCTTGGTGTGCTCAATTGATTACTGTGCTTTATTATCTACATGTTCATGATACCAAGTAATCACACCTGAATAAGAACCTTGCTTGTGGATCACTCTAAAAGTGCAACACACCCTAAACCAATCATTACAACTCACTGATCCTAAATCATCGGGGTTAAGTTACGTTTAGAACGATTGCATCTCATACTTATGCATTATTGCATCCTTGGCAATCTTTTAAACATCGTCCTTACCGGACGATGATGCTATTTCAGAATTTGGAGTTATTGCGTATCGAAGACCTTGCCTGCATAATCTTGCAGTCAATAAAGGCAAGTTCATCACTTGCTCATGTCATTTGAGTATTTTTACCAAATTACTTGCAAAGTACTATGTTTATCACTATTGCATAAAAATCAAAACCACTACTTTCATAACTATGAATATGACTATGTGGTGGGCAATGGAACCATGGATTGTGTTGATATGGTGGAGGTTCCATTGCACGGGTTTATATCCATCTAGGATTAAACAACAAATGTCGCCAATGATTCTTGTGCCGTAATACCCATGTTAACCATAAGATCCGGAGTGGGACGGAGTAGTCAAAAGTGTTTCCACCTCTCGTTCATCAACGGATGCGCTTACGAGTAGCGGTTGTATCCGGCGGAACAACCGGAGGGTGGGGATCCCATTCTAATTCCCCACGGTAAAGCATTGCTTGCCGTAGCGGTTGTGTCTTGCGGAACAACCGGAGGGTGGGGATCCCATTCTAATTCCCCACGGTAATGCGGTCTATGATGGGTTGCAGCTACCGGCGTAGGAGTGTATGGTAGAGCCCAAGCACTGTCGTCGTGGTCGGGGTCCACCCCGAAATTACGGGAATAATGGGACCGGCGTGGACCCAGGGTCGGGGCATGCAACAACGGGTGGGTGTTCGAGGTAGCGGAGGAACATGATTGGCTAGACCTTATACCGGGCCTCACACCAAAGGAAGTGTGGACGAGAACTAGACTCGGTTGGCACCAAGGTTAAGATCTCTTATGGGTAAAGCAACACACCTCTGCAGAGTGTAAAGAACCGTGACCCGTCACTCCCCGTTCCGGGATATGGAACTGCGAACGCGGCCGGAAAGGAACTCCATGAAGTTCTAGTAAACCGGTGAAGGCTGACGGACATAGTTCTTCTGAATAAAAGCAGCCTTTTGAAGAAATGGTTATGAAAACTTGCATTGGTATTAGACTTTCCGGTCTAATGCCGTAGCTAGTGCATTAAACACCTCTTTCCTATAATGAACTTGTTGAGTACGCTCGTACTCATCCCACTCTTAAATCCCCGCTTAGATACGGAGACATCGAAGGAGGATCTACAGAGTGCAACTCGAAGACCGAGGAAATCAACAACTACTCCAAGGGACATGAACCCGTTAGAGAAGTCAAACACCACATCCAACAAGGAGAGAACCTAGATTAGCAATAGAAGGGAACTAGCTTCCTAAACTTAGATCCTATTTAGCTAGAATCTATTCATAGCCTCTCGTAGCTAGTTAAATACTCTACAAATAGAGTTCGTGATAAGTCTAGACTACGAGTCGTTCTTCCGGAGTTTATTTGCAATTTTACCTCATTGTAAAGTAGGAGGCTCGTGATGATCTTATGTAACGAGTCAATGTTGTAATTCTATAGACATGCCTTGGACCCGCATATGTTTCGTTGTACCACTCCGAGCGATATAATACGAGTGAAACGGTGTTTCATTGGTGTTATATCGGACTTGCATACTACACCATGCAGTGGTATGCCGGGTCACCACAGCTGGTATCAGAGCAAATGCTTTGACCCTAGGATTAAAACCCTTTAAAGGAGACCTATAGGATTGGTAGTGTCTATAGGAAGTTGTCTTAGTTGAACCAAATCTTCTTATGACTTGAGATGGATATTCACTTGGGAATAATCCTGACCCACTTGAGTCAACATTTCTTACCTATATTTCCTAAGTAATGTTAGCTAGCTAATCTCAAATTATGTAGGATACTCTTAAGACCCTAAAATAATTATGAATAGACCACAGTTGGTATACAATACATGGTAGTCCAAAGAGAGGATACAACCATAAGGAAGATATCCTATTGGAAGATGTGTACCAACACATGTTATGATTAAGTAAGAGTTATCCAGACCTGTAATAAGAGTAATACTCCCTCTGATCCTAAAAAAATGTCTGACGAACGTTTTTGCAAACACACCCTCAATCATTTTAGCTAATCAATCCGCAGTCCTTCGCCAGCTAGCTTGCATGTATCCGTACCTGGGACCATATGCATGTGCGGCTCGGTAGTGTGCGAGGACACGCATGGTGCAGTGCATGTGGGCAGCTCGTCATCAAATTGATTAATTTATAAGGGGTTAGCAGCAAAACATAATTAGACTATAGTTTGGACATTTTTTTAGGATCGGAGGGAGTACCAAATAATGAAGATAGGTGTATAAGAAAAAAAAAATCCTGTTAGAAGGTGTAAACCAATACAAGTAATGGGCAAGTAAATTATCCAAACTTGTAAAACAACTGATAGTAAGGGATGAATATAAGTTAGTATAGACCATGACGAGTCAGTCATGGGAGGTAAGGAAGAGAGATAGAAATAAAATGTGTCTACTTACATGGTAGAGTTGTTAATCATATAAGATTCACCTGAGAATCAATATGTGATGATGTGGAACATCATAAATATTTAGGAGGAGAACAATAAGAAGCCAGTTGTTCAACAATAGTGCAAGAATTGTGTTACAAAACCATGGGAAGTGTGCCAAGCACACCATGACCATAGTCTTATGATAGAAACACTTGGAAGTATAGGAGCTAAATAATAATAAATATATATTCAGAGTAGCCATGTTAGAACTAAATGTATCATATGAAGTAGTCCTCAATAGCACGTATATATGGTATACTATTTTGTTAGAACTTCCAAAGAAAACTAGGTTAACTTTAACTATCCTAGGCCATTCTGTTTCAAGTTTGTCTCATTGCAAATGTGCAATTAAGATAAATGTTGAGACAAATAGTAGAAATTCACGTATTCGTGCTAAGTATCATGATATAAACCTATATTATGTGGTGTTCTATACTACACATCAGAGCCTGGTGTTTAGAGATGTCTTACTCAACAATCATATTCCGGCTTATGATGGTGTGTATTATTAGCACAAAGCTGAATCTTCTTGGATTTTATTGGATTTTCATTGATTGACTAGATCCATACATGAAGTTCGACTTTGATATGCAAATGCATGTTGCTATATCAAGTTCTGACTTGATGCTATAGATCTAGAGGGTAATAGTATTCGTGTGAGGAAGCGACGAATTCTGGAAGATTCCGAAGACAAGATGAAGGTTCATCGGAGAAATGAAGTAAAGTTGTGGGAAGTAACCACAATACTCTGAAAGAAGTACAATCAGAAACTCATGCTTTACCTCAACAGAGGAGTACTTTAGTACAGAAGAAGCATGAAGGTGGGAATATGATGATTATGGTGAAGCTCAAGCAGATCCCTAGTCATCATGGAAGAGGGAATGCATGGGAGATCACTTCGGATACTATATTCATAGTGTCAGCTAGTGGTTTTCTTGCAAAATAAACCCTGAATGAAGGAAGATGATATATGAAACCATAGCAGACATAAGAAGACCATAGTCGATATCGGAAGACCACAACCGGTATAAGATCAATACTCGCGAGATGGAGTAGAAGATGTCTCGTCCAGATTGATCAAGACCTATAATAGAGTACATTTTTAAATATCAAATAGCCACAGTTGGTATAATAACCACAGCCTAGTATCGGTTGGTATTACAAATAGTCCACGATTTAATTATTTGTAACAAAAGTTTGTGAACAAATAAAAATCTTGTCGACCAAATAGCTAGATCTATAATCATTTAGTCGAAGGATTCACATTGGATGTCCACAATTGAGTGGATACACCACAAACATTCTTCGCGAGACCTTAGAATAAGTACAAACCATAAGCTAGAACCAAACTAATATTCTAATCATAAACTCAATAGTTGGAAGAAAAGGAGTTGAAGACCATAAGAAAACTCTAAGGGGTAGAGTAAAGATTGAGTGGATGTACAACGACTCAATACTTTAAGCTAGATAGAAACAGAAGGTCTGAACTGAGAGGAAGTTCAATCTTATTTTTATAAGATTGTTTGACTCTACTTTCAGAAGTATGTCAGACCAGAAGCTGAGGTTTATACCTCGAGGAAGTAAGAAGTGGACTGTAACTTGAGAAAGTGAGTAGTATTTACCCGGAAGTATGATAGCCCAAGTAAATTAAGGCTAAGGAAGTTGGATGAAGGATTGTAGGAGACCAAATAAAGCTCAAGAAGAACCAAAGACCGAAGGAAATTGACCATACCAGAACCACAGACGAATAGAATGATTCCTTTCATGGAACCTAAAGAATCCAAAATAGTTATAAGCATCAATTATAAACCATGATTGGATGGACTAAATGAGTCTAATCCATTCCTAGGAAAATAAACCATCACAACCATTTCCATGGTAAGTGCCTTACCAAGTACCGTTACTGCAATTTTGGTAGTAAGGGAAAACAAAGACCTATTAGGAGTATGTTGTTAAATTAGCCCTCAGTTGAGACCAGCAGCACCAGAAGAAGTCTCAATCATTGAATCTTCAAAGAGAAAGGAAGCAAGCTTATAGAGTTGGAAGAAATCAATAAATCAAAGTAAGAACCATGGTTCAGAGACAAACCCTAAAGGATTCCAGGAAGAATCTGGACAAGGGATATATTCAATTATATCCAAAAGGATCACCAGGGAGTTCGAGAAAAGTCGTAGTCTGCATAAGTCAGAACCACACTCCGGAAACATGAGAGAGATCAAACTTCGAGGACGAAGTTTAATTTAAGGGGTAGAGACTGTAATATCCTAGGTATTGGGGTTACAAAAATAGAGAAAACAGATGTGTGCATTGCATTCATGCATAGAAAATCTGGGGAATTTTCGCGCTTTAAAGTAAAACAGTCACGATGAATCGAAGTTTCACTTGACCTTGGTGGAATTGAAGTAGTGCATCAAGTCAAGCGCTATAAACCTCAATGTGACTTTGCCAAAACTTTGTTTTGGGTAGAGATGATTTGATCTAAGGGGTTAGATCAAATGGAACTAATAACCAACACAAGAACATATTAATCAAGGATCAACTTTTTGACCTTATTAAAGATCACAACATAGTATTCCTTGCCATAACATATAAACATCCATTTAATTAGAAATCAAGTAACAATGATTGGTGAAACCATTCTCAACTTCTCTTTTCCATGTCTTAAACCAATTCATGTTCCTACCATGAACCTCATGGTATTTCTTGAACTAAACTCTTGAACTTAACACCAACAAAAGCTTATCATTAAACCCTAGAGATGGGAGAGGTATATAACCATCAAAGAGATAAGAAGCAAACTCTAAATTATTAACACTTAAAAGTTAAGCAACTAACTTGAGGTACAATTGATTTCACTTTTAAATTAATTACTAAATATGGTAAAACACAAGGACCTAAGTGCATAAAAGCCACACATTATGATTTTAATCATAACTTATTAAATATGTGGAATATTACAAAACTAAATTTGTTTACATTACGAATTATAGTTCAAACTATTTGAATAAAATAAACTATGAGTAGTTTGAAACTCATATGATCATGCCTTGGTGAAATCAAACATCACCATTCAAAATTGGGGTATAATCCTTATCTTTGACATTTTGATCCCAATAATAATATAAATATAATCACATATGATATAGTGACTCAACCACAAGCATAAAATCATTCACAAGATATTTAGTAACAAAAGCCACTTGGCTATCCAAAAATAAATCACATGAGAGGATAATCTCATTGCCACATAGGATGAAAATATCTACATAGCTTGAATCCTAAGCTATGCCACCTCATGCTTAAAGGATTGCTATGGATGAGAGCATGACAACCAAGCACCTTACTCATCAAATTAAAGCAAGAGTCATCCACCCATGTGTCATGTTACTAGAGCATGCCCAAGCCTATAAAAGGAGCCTCACACTTCATCCATTTCATCATCTTGCACCTTGATGCAAGAAGACCAACACATTGAGCCACTACATAAAATAGTTAGGATCAAGATGAAGCAGACTAGGAGGTGGAGGCATGCCACAAGATGCAGGTCTATCGGATTTCCTGAAGAACAAGCTACGAAGCTAGCAAGGTAGAATTCTTAGGCAAACCACATATTTAGATAATCACATCATCATTCCTTGAGTAGAACCCTAGAATAATCCATTCCAAAATAAGAACTTGGAATAGAAGATAAACATTAAGAATAAGTTGCTCATGATAATGCCATGACCATGCTTTGGGGAAATAGAAGAATAAGCCATAAGATAAACCCTATATTTAAGGTAGTGTGAGAAACCATTCATCCATGTGACCAAAGTTAACTATAAAAAGAACTATAACAACTTTAGTTACTTTAATGATTAATTGAGGATAATAATAGAAGTTAATTGGTAGAAGATAACACCAATTCTCAAATCCTTAGTAAAGGAAGGCACATGAAATATTAAGCAAGTAACCATCTTGTCTTAGTTAGGGGAGATTAAACCCTAGCACATGCAATATGTTGTCATCTCATCTCTACAACCTAGAATTACATCTCAACCTTAGTTTATCTATTACTATGGTGATCATAATATAAAGCTAGGCCCTAATTGAGAATTCAAACCAATTGCCATTAGGAGATTGTGATTTGAACCCTAGATTTGCACATCAAATAAATCTTCTCGCTTCAATAATTAAACATAAGAAACACTTAATGCTCAAATTCCATAATTCAAACACATGTGTGGTGATGAAACACTTACCCACCCCTTATCCTTATAATTAATATCAAAGCATGATTGAATCAATACTTATATTAGATACTTTCTAGGATAAGGTCAATATTAATCTCAGAAGGGGGTTAAAATAGAAACTATTAAACCCTAATAAGTTGGGCACACATAAATTATATGTAAGTCATCCCCTCTTAAATAGAAACCAAGCCTTATGAACAACCCCTAAACTACCTTGAGTTAAAAAGTACCAAGACCTAACAATACAAACAGATGGATACAAAAGATGAAATTAACATTTAAAATGGGGATATAACATCACATAACATCATGCCTAATGGCTATTTTGAATCACCCATTAGTATGTAACATAATCCAATGTGAAATACTTGTTTCAAACAGAATAATGATGTGATAATCATCACACAACATCAAATGGAATTAACATATAAAAAACACCTGCAAATAAAACAGAATTCAAATATGAATTCAAATGGGCAAATACAAAACAGAAAATGAAAACAGAAAAAGAAAAGGAGGAGAAAAACCTTATCTAACTTCCCTGGCCGTGGCAGCCCACCAACAGCCCACCTCGGCAGCCCTCAGCATCAGCCCAGCAGACCAAGCCCACCAGCAGCCTGGCCCAACTTACCCCTTCACGATATTTTCACGCGAGGAGGGGCCATCGTCTTCGTCCGTTCCGGCAAGCAGCTCGGTGGCAGCTCCTTCGCCACCGACCGCGCCAAGATGCTCGCCGCCGCTTCCTGGAGTCTATAAATACCCCTCTCGCCGCCGTCCACAACCCTAGTCTCCAATTCCCCATCTCTCTGCAACAATTCGGAAAATCGGAAACCCTAGCTGAGCCGGCCGTTCGTCGTCGCCGTCGATTGGGGCATTCCCGAGCCACGCTGGGGACGCCATCAGCGTCGCCATGCTCGACTTGCTTCGCCTGCACGAGGAATCGATGCGGGACGACCTAAATCCACCCCACCGAGCTCGTCTTCTTCGTGCCCGGCCACCGTCTCCGTCCACCATGGAGTCGCCGTCCGGCCATCTCTGCCTCATCTGAGCCCTGCTACGTGTTCACGGTGAGCTCCTGCACCTCGTAGACCACCTCGCACCCTCCCTAGCTCTCTGTACCGCGCCATCATCGTGGACCTGCGAGCTCCGCCGCTCGGCCTTGCCGTCGGGCAAGCGCCGGCGACCAATAACGGGCGGCGCCACCACCGTTAGCATCCCCGTGACACGCAGAGTAGCTAGAGCATCACCGCGCGCCCGTAATCCGTCCGGAGTCTCGCCGCCGTCATCGATTTCCGCCGGCAGTGAGCTCCCAAGCCATGATTTCAATTTTGACTCGGTCCACGCATAGGTGGCGGCTGACGTGGACATAGGCCCACTGGTCGGTGACCATATGGGTAGATTAACCCGGTACGAGCTTAGTATTTCTCCGATTAAATTTAATTCCGATAAATTACTGCAACTTCAAATAAATTTAGAAAATCCAATTTAAGTCAGAAAAATATAAATGAGATATTAAAATTCTTAGAAAAGAAAACTCTATCCAATAAAAATATAAAATGAAATTTTTATTTTTAATAAAAATTCAATTATTTATACTTGTTATTTAAGCCCTAATTATTAATTCTAAATTCAATTAAAATTCAATAATTAGGAAAACTTTCCAAATTAAACAAAAACTAGTAAATAAATAAATAAAACATTAAAACTAATTTTCTTTATTTGTTAACTTGTTAAATCCTTATTATTGGAATTTAAACCCTGATTAATAATTACCTTAATTATTAATTATTGAAAATTAATAAAATACCAAATCCAATATTATTATTTCAAAGTTATTAATAACTTAAAATTTATTAATGAAGTTATTAATCCAAGAATTATAGGGTAATTAGGAAACCCTAGTTCCTTTATAAATAAAGTGATAATCTCATCATTTCATGTGAAGACCAAAACCCTAATTCAATTAAGAACCCTAGCTCCATTCGTTCATATGAACCTAACTTGATTATAACCTAAAACTTAAGTCAAACATGTGATCATGTTACTTCACAAACATCCATAGATTTATAATTAGCAACTAAATGCTTGATTATGTCTATATAAAATATAGGAACCCTATCACTAATAATTTAGCATCCTTTGTATGCATGCTCATCAAATCAAGGTGATCAAATAGGATCAACCAAGATTAAACCCTAGATCCTATTACCAAAGTCATCATCCTTTATTAACCTTATGTAGCATCACACCATTATGATAAACTCAAATAGCAATTGTGCCAAATATTGTGCATTACCTAACCATATTCCACTAAACCCTACAAGTACTAAAGGTTTATGAACCATCCTATTTAGGAATCAACTGCTATTCACTTAGTGAATCCAATAGCAAACCCTAGTCAACCTCAACTCCAAATTGAGATACTTCTTATTATTTAAGAAGTATGTTCTTCAAAAGTTATTCTTTTGAAGAAAATAAAGAATCATCATCAAACCTGCTTATAAGAACCTATAAACCCTAGCCAGCTATCACCAGCAAGATATACCAATCTTGATATAAACCATGTATAAGCAATTACTTAAGATGTGCTTCACTAAAACCATATGATCCCTAGCTATAGATGAATCCAACATTGTTGGGATCCATTTAATACTTACCCCAGAAACTAGATGAAACCATAGACAACCATAGAACCCCATCAACCTAATTATCATACTTGTTCTTTATCAAAGAACATGTTCTTCAAAAGTTATTCTTTTAAAGTATATGATAATCAATCATTAACCATGCCATATAATACTAAAAGCTGACAAGCTGTTCTTTACATGCTAACATTATGCCAATTATCATTCTTGGTGTGCTCAATTGATTACTCGTGCTTTATTATCTACATGTTCATGATACCAAGTAATCACACCCGAATAAGAACCTTGCTTGTGGATCACTCTAAAAGTGCAACACACCCTAAACCAATCATTACAACTCACTGATCCTAAATCATCGGGGTTAAGTTACGTTTAGAACGATTGCATCTCATACTTATGCATTATTGCATCCTTGGCAATCTTTTAAACATCGTCCTTACCGGACGATGATGCTATTTCAGAATTTGGAGTTATTGCGTATCGAAGACCTTGCTCGCATAATCTTGCGAGTCAATAAAGGCAAGTTCATCACTTGCTCATGTCATTTGAGTATTTTTACCAAATTACTTGCAAAGTACTATGTTTATCACTATTGCATAAAAATCAAAACCACTACTTTCATAACTATGAATATGACTATGTGGTGGGCAATGGAACCATGGATTGTGTTGATATGGTGGAGGTTCCATTGCACGGGTTTATATCCATCTAGGATTAAACAACAAATGTCGCCGATGATTCTTGTGCCGTAATACCCGTGTTAACCATAAGATCCGGAGTGGGACGGAGTAGTCAAAAGTGTTTCCACCTCTCGTTCATCAACGGATGCGCTTACCGTAGCGGTTGTATCGGCGGAACAACCGGAGGGTGGGGATCCCATTCTAATTCCCCACGGTAAAGCATTGCTTGCCGTAGCGAGTTGTGTCTTGCGGAACAACCGGAGGGTGGGGATCCCATTCTAATTCCCCACGGTAATGCGGTCTATGATGGGTTGCAGCTACCGGCGTAGGAGTGTATGGTAGAGCCCAGCACTTTCGTCGTGGTCGGGGTCCACCCTGAAATTACGGGAATAATGGGACCGGCGTGGACCCAGGGTCGGGGCATGCAACAACGGGTGGGTGTTCGAGGTAGCGGAGGAACATGATTGGCTAGACCTTATACCGGGCCTCACACCAAAGGAAGTGTGGACGAGAACTAGACTCGGTTGGCACCAAGGTTAAGATCTCTTATGGATAAAGCAACACACCTCTCGCGAGTGTAAAGAACCGTGACCTGTCACTCCCTGTTCGGGATATGGAAGCTGCGAACGCGCCGGAAAGGAACTCCATGAAGTTCTAGTAAACCGGTGAAGGCCGACGGACATAGTTCTTCCGAATAAAAGCAACCTTTTGAAGAAATGGTTATGAAAACTTACATTGGTATTAGACTTTCTGGTCTAATGCCGTAGCTAGTGCATTAAACACCTCTTTCCTATAATGAACTTGTTGAGTACGCTCGTACTCATCCCACTCTTAAATCCCCTGCTTAGATACGGAGACATCGAAGGAGGATCTACAGTGCAACTCGAAGACCGAGGAAATCAACAACTACTCCAAGGGACATGAACCTGTTAGAGAAGTCAAACACCACATCCAACAAGGAGAGAACCTAGATTAGCAATAGAAGGGAACTAGCTTCCTAAACTTAGCTCCTATTTAGCTAGAATCTATTCATAGCCTCTGTAGCTAGTTAAATACTCTACAAATAGAGTTCGTGATAAGTCTAGACTACGAGTCGTTCTTCTGGAGTTTATTTGCAATTTTACCTCATTGTAAAGTAGGAGGCTGTGATGATCTTATGTAACAGAGTCAATGTTGTAATTCTATAGACATGCCTTGGACCCGCATATGTTTCTGTTGTACCACTCTGAGCGATATAATACTAGTGGAACGGTGTTTCATTGGTGTTATATCAGACTTGCATACTACACCATGCAGTGGTATGCCGGGTCACCACAGCCCTTTACTTGGCAAAGTACACTAGCTGTTTTCAATGTTCCAACAGAGAATGTATACAGCGAGTGGGAGATGGTTCTCAAATTGATATATGGGATGACCCATGGATACCAAACAATACATATGGAAAGGTTATAACACCTAGAGGAAATATTGTGTATAATAAAGTTGAGGATCTGATTTAGGAACATGGGAGGAGGAACTAGTAAGAGGGATTTTCTTTACTATCGGTGCAAACAAAATTTTGTCAATACCTATATCATCACACGGTATGGAGGATTTCATTGCATGGAGACACAACAAGAATAATCTCTTCTCTTTTAGATCATCATAGCATGGAGAATGGAAGCATCAGTTTGGAGAAAAGGAGAGAATTTCGAAAGCTCCTGACCAGTCTATGATTAATGGAGTTTGGGACTCATTGTGGAAAAGCTCGGTTGCATCAAAGATCAAAATCTTTGCATGGAAAAGTTTGCATGATATTCTACCTTGTTATGAAGTTCTGGCAAACAGACATGTTCCTATTTGAGGTCAATGTCCGTGGTGCTCAATCTACTGAGAAGATATAAAACATGTTCTCTTTTAATGTGAACATGCATCTGAGGTATGGAGGAAAATAGGGTGTTTGCAAACAATCCAAAATGTATTGCAAGTTGACAGAGCTGGAAGTGCAGTTTTTGGAGGACCTCTTGGTGAGAAATAATACTGGGGACGTGAAAGAATGATTCTCATGACGGCTTGGTATATTTGGTGGATGAGAAGACATGGTGTTCATGATGAGAAGGTACCTCCTATAATAATAGCTTTTTTTCGAAATGGGAGCTTCGTCCCGGCCTCTACATCAATTGATGCACACAGCCGTTTTATTGCATAGTTTAACATTCAGAGGTTATACAACTCAAGGGTCACACAAAGTGTACACAAATATTAACCATCGGAAAACAAAAAGGAAAAAACTCTTATGCATGTTGCAATCTCTTAGTAGGCTGCGAGCCACCCTCGTTGTAGATATCCCGAGCAACCGTCTCCAGACGGCTGCATCAAGAATCCATATGCGCATGCTGAGCCTCCGGTAGTAGTTATGACCATTCGTGGATCCAGTGTGTAACCATACGGATAACCTGTAAGAAATTAGCATTTGATCTTCTGTTAAAGACAATTTCATATAGCCCACATCAAGGCACAAATACCCGTTTGGATTTATCCTTTAGATATTTTATCAACACCATTTAGCCAATTTCCAAACATATTTGTAACATTGGTCGGTGAAGGCAAAATAAAAGTATATTGGATGGTTCCCCAAATCAGCTTTGCGAAGGGACAATCGAAAAATATAATAATAGCTGCCATGTCCATCCGGGTAATAACTGAAAACAATAGAAGAGAGTAGAGGAAATCTTCAGTTAAGAGAAAAGCTCTTGAAATGAACCAAAGGAGAAATATGTTCTTATCAATGTTGATGCAGGTTTCAGTCTAGGGAGCCTCACGGGAGGAATTGGAGCTGTAATAAGGGATGATTCAGGAAGGTTTATTGCAGCATGTAGCGATCCTATTCATTACGCTCTTGATGCA
Organism: Lolium rigidum; assembly: GCF_022539505.1. Taxonomy (NCBI): domain Eukaryota; kingdom Viridiplantae; phylum Streptophyta; class Magnoliopsida; order Poales; family Poaceae; genus Lolium; species Lolium rigidum. Next base: position 163,569,161 of record NC_061512.1, read on the forward strand.
CATGCAGTGAGTAGACGTTTAGCTCTTGCAAACGAACTGAAGGTGTACTGGCATTATCATTCAACCGATAGCTTGCAGGTCATTGAAACACTCCGGCGGCGTTGTTTGAAGATATTTATGGCAAGCGTCTACTTTTTGTAAGTGTGAGTTTAGTTTCTGTAATAGAGAGGTTAATGGAGTTGCAGATTGTTTATCTACCAACTGTTTGGGTAGATGAACCGCCGGAGTTTATCACTGCTTTATTAGTAGACAATTTAACTATTATTTGATTATTAATAAAGCTTAGAGCATCTCCAACAGAAACTCTAAAATAGCGCTGCGCTAAAATAACTGTCAATATACAGCGCCGGACGCGTTTTTCGTCCTCCAGCAGACGCTGCAAAATAAGTCGCGCTGCAAATATTTTAGTGCGCGCGCTAGTTTACGCTATCGAAAGCGGTATATCTGGTGCGCCGGCTAGCGCGCGCTGTAAAATGGCACCGTGATCTTTCCCACCGCGCGAAAAAGAAACGGCTGTCTCTGGCGCTTCGACGACGAGGAGCTCCGCTGGCCGCCGCGCTGACCTGTGCTGTGAGCTCCGCCGGCCGCCGCGCTGTGCTGTGAGATCCGCCGGCCGCCGCGCTGCCCTGTGCTGTGAGCTCCGCCGGCCACCGCACTGTGATGTGAGCTCCGCCGGCCGCCACGGTGCGAGCTCCGTCGGCCGCCGCGCTGCAAGTTCCGCCGGCCATCGTGGTGCGTACGGACTGGATTTCGATTGCTGGAATTGATTGCGAGTTCTGCCGGCCGCACGCATGGAACGATTGCTGCGAGTTCCGCCGGCCGCACTCATGGAATTGATTGATGCGCCGCGCTGCCCGAGTTCCTCCGGCCGCGCACGCACGCATGGAATCGATTGCTAGCTTGCATGGAATCGGCCGCACGCATGGAATCGATTGCTAGCTTGCTAGCTAGATGTATAAGCCACCGTAATTTAGTTGATTTTTTCAGATTTATTTGTGGTTGTTTGATCTAGTTTGTTGTATGTATGTTGAAATTTTTGTGTTTGTGGAGCTCTATTTTACAGCCTCTGGTGAAGGGTTGTTTTTTGGTTTCGTGGTTGCGCTGTAAAATAGAGCCTCTGGCGAAGCTCACATCCGCGCCGCGCGCTATATCCGGATTGAGCGCGCTGCAAACGACTTTTACAGCGCCAAATTTTAGAGCCTCTGTTGGAGATGCTCTTATAGCAGAGTCTTGGTGTTTCCCTCAAAAAAAAAATTTGTACAGAAGAACATGCTGTCTTTTTCGAACGTTATTCGCACACTTGCCACACTTTACAGCCGTGTGAAATCAAAGCAATGCATGTGAGTAGGTAGAGTAGACACGGCTACCCCGAAATTCTTCAGTTGTATGGGAAGTTAGACTGGTTGTTAACGGGACCCGTTGTTAACTCTGCCAGAGGTGAAGATCGATGGGTCTACAAACTCAAGCGCCAGCGGAATGGGAAGGCAATTGTATGTTGAAGTTACGATATGCATTCATGGTTTTCCATGACTGGGGAGTTGAACCTCCCAAGAGTCGCCGGAAGTAATTTTGACCGCCACTCGATCATGGCTTCCAGCTTCTTAATTGGGGGATGGTCATTCCAAACAACGCGCTCATGCAGCCGGCCTTTTAACTAAGATTGAACACCAATCTCCTATTTAACCGGCCACTTTACCGCTCCTGCCAAAACAATCTCTGAAGCTAGCCAATTCGACCGGCCATGGCAACTGCATGCTGGTCCTCGCTCCCGTTCGATCTCATCCACCGCATCGCCGGGACCTTCCTGGCCGCCGCCGACCTCGACTGCTACATGGACTTCCGCGCCGTCTGCCACAACTGGCGGTCCGCCACCGCCGACCCCAGCAACACCCTGGATCGCCGCTTCCGCCCGCACAACTGGGTCATGCTCGACTACCCGTCCCATGGAGTCGACGCCCGCCTCCTGGTGAACACCGTCACCGGCCGCTTCCACGGCAAGATCATGCCGCTGCTCCGCAAGTACTACGTCGTCGCCGTCACCACCGACGGCCTCCTTGTCCTGGCTGGCCGCGATGTCCCTCACCTCGCCTGCGTCCTCAATCCGTTCACGGGGTATATGATCCGTTTCACGGCGCGCATGCGTCCCGCTGTTGTTGCGGCAGCCGTCTCCGGCTCCTCTCCGCCGTATCTCGTCATCTTCTGCAATGATTCAAAGAAGCTCTACAGGGCTAACCCTGACAGCGAGAGCTTCGTCAGGTACAAGAAGAAGTACTCATACCCTTTGGTCAGGAAGGTCGTCCATGGTTGTGTCGCCGTCGACGGCCACGAGGATGTGCTGCCGCCGCTTCCTGCTGCTGTGGTCACCAAGATCGCTGATATGATGATGCCGTCCGTTTCCGTGGTGCCTACTATTGAGAACTTGGCTTCCTGGAAACATTGTTTCCTGGTAGAATCAGCCGGAGAAACGCTGGTCGTGTTCAAGCTTGAGACGTCCATGGAGGTGTATAAGGTGAAAATTGGCAATAATACGCTTGAGAAAATGCAGAGCATCTGCAACCGGGCCCTCTTTATCGGCCCTTATAGGTGCTTCTCTCTCGACGCTGATAAGTTCCCGTCCATTGAAGCCAACTGCATATACTTCACAAGCCGTATGGGCTCGGATTTTATTGACATATATCACCTCGAGGACGGGCAACAAGGTCAGGTAGTCATCGGCAATGAAGATGAACCTTCTGTCGACTTGCCCACCTCATTTTGTAATACTTTCACTGCGCATCCTGTCAGCATTATCACGCTGCTCTCCCTCTACACTCTCAACTGTCAGTCTAGTCAGGCGTCACAGGTTTTAGAGCACGAAGACCGTCTTCTTGAGCAGCTCAAGAGTGGCGAACTGTCAATTTCGGACCTTCTTCTCCATGCCTCTATGGAGGATACTGATTCCGATTCTTCGGAGGATTAGATCGTTTATTCTTCATCACTATATTTCGTTAATCCTTTTATGATCCATCCATTGTGCTACTTTTGGTTATTCTGCCCTGGTTTCTTGATGTTAAGTCTTCTATGCAACAAACTACTGGTTGAATGATTGACTCTTGAAAAGTATATATTCATCAAATGCAGTACTTACCATTTTGTATGCATTTTTTGTTGCCACAATTCTGTATATGTGATTTTGCAGTAGAAATATCTGATAAGCTAAAATAACAGTTCGCAGTTGGTCGGCACGAGGACAAGTTCAGAGAGATACTATTAGTTTGCCAAATTATTTTCCTGTAAAATTTGCATATTACAGACTGAAGAAAACGTTGTCCTGGATCCTTCCAAAGCACCAACGCATTTTTATCAATTCCCACTCAAACCACTAATAAAGAGTCAGTATTCCCCAAAGCTCTAGGTTACAGTTAGGTTTATTTATTTAGTTTGTACAACTTGCACAACATAGTGGAGGAAGCAAAATCGTTTGCAACCAGAGCCATATACACAGGGGATTATGCACTGTGTGCATATAAGACTGCTCATAGTGGGAGTAACATAGCTAGTAACATCACACATTTTAAGGCATTTTGGTGACATGACATGCCAATAAATGAAGAAAGAGAGTGAGGTGGTAACTAGCTATGTTACCATAATATCACACACCCCAAAGCAAGATGAGTCTACAACATACTACCTCCGTTTCAAGTAATAAGGCGTCCTCGTTTTACGAGCTTTTTGTTTGACCAAGAATTACTTCAAATAGATAAATAATGTTTGTATGAAATTAATATCATTAAAAAGTGTTTTTCAATACGAATCCAACGATACTAATTACATATAATATAATTTAGATTTTGTTGCTCAATTTTTATGGTCAAAGTTCGTCTTGGAATGCGCGTGCGCCTTATTCCTTGAAACGGAGGTAGTAAGAGCAAGAACAATAGAAGAGTCAGTAGTTGGCTATATGTTTTTGCCATCTCATCTATAGCCTACTTGTAGTTAGCACATACAATAGTTAGATACAAGTATGAACTACTTTATATGCATATGGCCCACCTTGTAATCTCATAAAGTGCCTAGGAGCGAGCTGGCTATTATCTTGTAGCCTGCTTTTCTTCTCTCTCCTCTTCTCTTTCATCCAACTCAGCAAAACTATATTATTTTAAGTCTTATAGTCTGCTGACTGTACCTTATTGTACTTGCTCTAATAAATGATACAATGCATGACACCACATACTCCCTCCGTCCACAAATAAGTGTACGTACGGGGTTTTCAAGATACATTATGAAATGAAGTAAAAATTGCATTGGGAAGATGCATCTCCCCTCTTTAATTAGTTCACCTCCAATGAGCTAAGTGCTTGTAAAAAACAAGGAGAACATATGCTCAATATTATTGGCTTTGATTTCCGTGCAATGAGAGAGAAGCAATTAAAGTGCATTGGAAATATAGGAGTACACTCTTTTGTGGACAAAGTTTAGGGCTAGATGTCCACTCACTATGAAAGTAGTAACCTAGAGTAGTAACATGACGTATGTTACTAGTTTAAGTTACTCCTCACTATGACTAGCCTAAGTGTTCAGTTGAATTCAGATTACATGCACAGGCAGTAAAAAAATTCTGCTAAACTAATGACCTTTACGGAGGACGAAACAAAATCGACCTAGCATATGGTTGTGCTATCCTGTAGGCGCATGATGTAGCTGTGCTATTTGCAAGTTGTTAGGTTGGTGTTTCCTGGGCTGAGGATCGAGTGGATTCCGCATAGAGAGCAGAGCAATGGCGGATTCTGGTGGCAGGTTCCTGAGACGAGCGAGTCGAACGCCCATTTTCATGGAATGCCATGATATAACACAGTACCGCATAGTAATTACCAACTCATACGCAACCCAGCATATTTTCTTGTTATGCTCCGCCCTCCTCCCCTCTCCTACAGGCCCCCCTCCTCCGCCGCCGTCGCCGAGGACGCCACGGACGCCGCGGGGCAAAGCCCCTATGGTGAGGCGGCGGTGGCGGCTCGGTCCTCCGTCGGCAGAGCGCAGCGCGGCCTGCGGGAGCGTGTGGGGGCGGCGGCCTACACCCTCCTCCTCCGTCGACTGAACGCAGCGGGATGGCGGTGGCCGGTGGATCTTCGGCGGCCGGCGGCGGATGTTGGCTGCGGTGTGGTCGGATCTAGGCCGGAGGTTCGGATCGCGATCCATCGCGGCTGCGTCTCGTCAATGGCACGAGGAGGCTTCGCTGGGTCTTCTTCGCGGCTTGAGGACGTCCGGGTCTTCGGCCCGGGCATGGTGGTGGTGGCTGACTTCATCCACCGAAGGCAGTCGGCCAGGCTGGCTGTGTTGGATTTTTCATCCCACTTTCAGCGCCGACAGCGAGACGGGGAGGCATAGTAGCCGGTGAAAACCGAGCCGACTCCGGTCATGGCGGGCGATGGCGGCGTCTGCGCCGTTATCTTCTTGAAGGCATCGTCAAGCAACTATCGCTAACCTACTCGTTTCGGCGGCGAGATGGAGGAGCTTGGAAGCCGGCGATGGTGTCGCCGGTGGAGGGTTGGAGTGGCCAGCCCAGGATGGTCGCCGACGTGGGGGTCCGACCTGAATAAAGGCGGCGGTCCTAGGGCCTCTCTTGCGTGAAGAGGAGGACCTACCGGAGGCCTGGACTCGTGATCTGGCCGGAGTGTTGAGTTCTGGAAGGCTCTGCCGGTGAATGTAAAAGTGCTTTTGCCTGGAGTTTGTTGGATCGGAGGTATTCGGTCGTGCGCACCCATGTTTTTATTCCGACCGATTGGTTCTGGAGGGAGCGGCGCGAAGCTCTTTTTCTTTGATTAACATCAAGTGACTATGGATCCATGATGAAAGTCGGAAGAAGAGAATTTCATGAAGGCCGAAGGGGAGGACTAGCTAAGGGAGGTTCAAGTCTCTGCGATGTTGAGGGACTTGCTTGGTGTTCCGGGCTTCACAGCAGCGGTATGAAAGTGGGGGCGACAACACAGGTGAAGTGCAGAGTCCTACCTTTCAGGGTGAAAACCCAAGGTCTGGTCTTAATTGGTTGTGTCTGGCAATGTCCTTGGTGGAGGCATTGTTTTGAGAGCGGGGACTAGTCTGTAATTCAGGTGTTGTCTTGGCGGTGGATGTATTGATGTTGTTAGGCCCGAGATACTGTAGCAGGACTTTTGTTTCTTAGTTTTCTTTTTCTTGTTTTTGACTGTGTGCATCCGTAGTGCCATTAGGGTGGTGCGTTGTTGCAGAGGCTGGGTGTAATTGATATCTTCTTGATATTAATATATTCCCTTTATCGAAAAAAAATCAATGCCCTAATGTAATATTTCACCTACCGCATGTTAGGATCGAGTGCTTCTGCCTCATCCCACAAGGCCAGGACTTGTCCACGGTCACTCCATTTCACCTAGGTGGCTAGGTGGTCCTAGTCTTAGTGTCTCTACCTTGTTCCGTCGCTCGCCCCATGGCGAGAACCGTTAGTCGCTCCGATACTCGCCGATGCTGGCTAGTTACAAGTTTACAACCAAACTCTCCATGCAAAAGTTGGAATAAAAACAATTTTCCATGCAAAACATTTGACTTTGATCAATTTACCATCCATGAACTTCGATTTACACAATTTGCCATGCTCAACGGGCGTTTTTATTTTATTTTGTAGTGATGATGCTCTCGGCGGTGAAGTGTATGGTGTACCGGTGATCGAAATTCGCTGATGACTGGTTTATATCAAACATTGTTGTTTTGTCACCTGTTTGGACTATGTGTTGAACTCTGTGTTGTCATGAACTATGTGTTGTCCCGAACTTGTTGTCCCGAAGTATGTGTTAAACTATTCTTATATCAAACTATGTTTTGTTGAGCTTCGTGTTGTATCCAACTTTGATTGTTGATGTCATATTTGGAGGTTTGATGATCTTCATGTTTGTATGTGTGTGGATATCGTCATTCGATGCTATTTATGTTGATTTCACAATTATATATGCATATGGTCACCTATGCCATCATATGCTCAAGCAAAATCGCTTGTCACCCAGTAAAATTCCTATTATATCCACGGGAAATCAAAAAACAATCTAGCTAGTATATGCTTGAGCTGAAAAGTGAAGTTTTGGGAAGATTATTATGCTAATATAATAGGTGCATGATGTAGATGTGCCACTGGCAAGTTGTTTAGTTAGTGTTCCCGAGAAGAGCCGGAATCTGTCGAGAGACGTATTTAAGGAGGCGTCGAGGACTAACATAATTCTCGCATTCCACATCCGGCACAGAGCATGGGCAGCGGGCTTCCATGCATGTGCAATGGTGGAGTCTAGGGCAGGTGATGCTTGGACGCGCTCGAGATCTTCCCCGCCATGGATTTTGTCTAGAACAACTGCATTAGCTTCTTCGAAAGTAAAGGTCGTCGCCTGTGCAAGATCGTGTGCAAACCTGTGCTAACCTACTCCATAAGACGATCCTACCGTGGAAGAGTGCGGGTACCCCTTTGCGTCGCCTCACATGAAAAGGATGTTGACGTAATGTCTAGATGCCCATTTGCCTAGCGCTTCTGCCGCGCGCTCAGCGTGACCTGTTCCCTCGCGATGCAGGTGCCCGACACTGGCACATGTACCTTACCTTCATCGGCTCCGCTCAAGAAGGCCTTGACACTGTGGAGTGTGGTTCTTGTGCCTTTAGCACCTACACGGGAGCACCATAACTATGTCATCTTTACCTGCATGATCCCTCCCTCTCCCTCATCCGCAAAGCTTGCAATGATGATGCCTCGCTCGGCTTCCCCATGGAGTTGCGCGGCGATGTTAATGTTTCGTTGGTGTACCTCATCCACCTCTGATATTGATTCAGATGTGTGTGAGTGAGTGCGCGCGTGTGTGCGCGCGCACCTCCATTTTCTTCAGTTGCAACAACCCCCCTCCGTGTACCTTTTCTTGGGATTTCACCCTTCCTTGTGAAAAATTTAAAAGTACAGGTGCGAGACTCTGTATTCTCCCCATGACCGCTTAAAAAAATACGTGCAATTTATGATTCTTATTTTCTTATTTTGATATTCTGACCTAGATTCGTTGATCCATCTCCTTGTTTACTCTCTAGCTTGCTCGTTCCTTCCTTTGATACGATTATTAACCATTTTATATTGGCTAATGGAACAATTTATATTTCAGTTTTCTTCTGTAATGTGGCATCCCTTTGCTTGAACATGTAACATTTGAAAAAAAATCGATAAAAACATATATAAATTCCAAACATATATCAATTACACCCTGCCCTCTACAACATCATAGTTTCAATCACTAGTCCAGACAAAAAGGATGCATACATCCAAAAGAAAGTGAAAAAAAAATGAAAAAATGCCTCAACGAACTGATTAGCGAAGCTTCACAAAAACTACCACCACCGAAGTCCATACCCAGAGTTAAAAAAGGCTCTCCAAGAACGACGCATCAAAGAAAAGAACAATGCTCAAACATCGTCGTCAATGATCATAGAACATGGGGTTTCACCTCGAAGGAAGTCTGATGGAACTCCAGACAATGCCTTCAACCAGGAGACGTATAGAGATACGCCTTTGACAGGTACAACCTGGTACGATCGACCTAGGGTTTTCACATGTAAATCGAGACGTGGTGCCCAAAGAGCACCAATAAGAACGAAGCCTTCTTGTTTTGTTGACCCTTCTTTCCAAGACTGCAGCGAAACACGATCATCTGGCTTACATTCTTCACCACAGCCAAACTTGCCTTCATCATCATCAATTGTAATCTTGAACTAAACATGATCCATCAAGATCCGCTGGTCATCCGGTGCAACCATTTTCATATTCATCATGATTGTTAGCTAGCACCACGGCAATCGCAGTTAAAGATATTGTCGCGTACCAGATGGTGCTTACAAAAGTGGACCCTTGATGACAAGTCCATAACTGCAATGGTGATGGCAGTAAGAGCTGACCCATTCCAATTTCCAGCGCTGAGATCTGACGGTAGAGAGCCACCCCGACCCAACAAAGGAATGTATACCACATGTGGCATGTGTTGAGGATGATCTCGCTCAGTGCTCCACTAGCACTTACAAACGTGATCCACCATCATGAAGACCAGGAGAGCTTTCATTGGCAGCTGCCGATGTCTGGAACCCACCTTGCCCCTAGGCAGCGTGGCCACCGAGCCAGGTCGAGTCGGCGACCTCGGAGATAGACCAGTGACAATGGGGAGGGCAGACTGCCAATGCTTTAAGAGAAAACCGGGCAGGGGCGTCCCGCTGCCACTGTCCTCATTCCTCTGTTGTATGACCTAATAGGAAGGGGCGCGAGGGGTTTTCAGGCTCAATCGTCTGGTATCTAAAATGGAAATATCATCATCTTGATTGGACCTTATTGTATAAGTAGCTATGTTTCTATTTATTCATATGGCGGTTGTAGTAAACTAGTTCTCGGTCCCATTAGTTATCCGGCTACTTTGGAATTATACTTGCCAACTATTATTCCTTTTCTAATGATTTTATTTTACATGTACTTTAATTATTAGTACATTTGTAGTTTAATTATTATATATTTAATGAAAAGATAAAACAATATTTTGACCATTGTAGTTGTGATAGGTGAGGTATTTGATTTTGTGATCATGTTCCTATCAAAGTATAGGTGAGGTATTTGATTTTGTGATCATGTTCCTATCAAAGTTTTCTAGCAGCTCATTTCCCTTTTTGTGTTTTTGTTTTCCCTAGATCTTAGAGTGCATTCCACTAATCAGATTTTCGTCAAATTTGTTAGAAAGTGGGTTTCTCAGGTCAAATTCTAGGTGTAAATTATAATGCACAATATTTTGGGAGATTTTCTACCTAGTACTCATGCCTTGAAATGTTTGCATTTTGGCAGGCTAATACATGTGATGGCAACATTCTTCTAAGTAGGTACATATTGAGATACCAGGTTCATATGGCAACTCATATTGTTTCCAATGTTTTACTGAAGTTTTCAACAACAAAAACAGTCGTTCTTTTTTAGTCGCTTGGCCCAGAAGATAGTACTGCCTTGCGCTTGAAGCTTGCAAACTCCAGCAATGGTGATGGGAATTTCTTTTACGAAAAGAAGCATAGCCCCCTAGTCTCTGCCGCGTGAAGTGGTGTAGCTGACAACTTGTTTCCCATAGCCTCTCATTCCCACTTGCTTTCACCTAACATAAATAAGCCAATTAACAACGTCTTGAGTTCTGCTTAGAGGATCTTTGAGCCTACACTATCAACTTTTGGGAAGGTGCTTCGATCCTCTTCGTATATATAACCCGTAGATAACACGTTTCCTCACCCATAAACTCAGAGGTTGATTAACTGGGTCCCAACAGGTGGTAGTTGAGATATTATGTTGGTGTAGTTGGTGCAGTGTGTAAATTGTAGGTGGGTGAGTATGGTGATAAAATATGTGTACGATGATAAAAAATATGTGGAATCTAATTAACCATAAAATATATCGTGGCATCTTAATTAGGATGGAAATGCATACATGATGTAAGGTTCTACCGATAGACTAAGGTGAATGCATGATTCATTTGCTGTATCGTCGTAAGTGGGTACACTGTGTTCATCTTACCATCCGTCCAATTCGTGCATCTATCCTGCGTTATTTGTTATGGCCCACAATTATTTATTTAACCGTCTTATTTCCAGCCCTACGGCCATGTGTTCTATTTTCCACTCAACCAAATCTATCATTTTCCAGTCACCTCGCTCCTTCGTCCTTGATTAGTTGGTTTTGCCACTGCGGTTGTATTGACTAGGAGCAACAAAAAAAAACTACTAGTACTTTGTGGATATGAGTGCGTAGAAGCCACCACCAATGGATTGTTTGTATGTACATGGTTTCTCGGGTTCTCTCAAACTTCCTTTTCTTCACTCTCTTATGATGTCTTCTTATTCATTATTTTTTCTGGTCTAGCTGTTAGTGGAAATTGTATTCTTCATAGTCCATTAATAATAGCCACACTGGCCTGCATGATCGTCCGCTTGCATGCGCGCTCGGCTTCACCGACCGGGAGCTGATGTAGAGGCGCTCGTCTGCTTATCCATTAGCGATCCATCGGTCACATTGACCACGAATATGGAGACTAGTGTGGCATCTGGGGGAACAGCATGGACACGGTGCCAGACGGAGGAACCTACAGCGACATGGATGTCAATGCAGGTGGGAAATTTCCATCCGCCAGAGTGTGCGGTTTGGGGAATTGGGGGTGGTTGGCATCTCCCTTTTTAGTTGTCCTTGTTTAGCTATAGGAAGTAGGATTGTAAAATATGAGAAGTTTGCCATTAAATTTTCTCATTTTTCTTATACTTTTGGGGCAGGACACTTTTATCAATACACTTGGATCTGCTTTTTGCCCCCCCCCAACCAACCAACTCCTAAAATAGTTTTTAAAGGTTATGGGCAACCACATGAACTTTGTTAGAGATGCTTTAAGGCATGTACAATGCTATGTGCTTAGGAGAGTGTTTACAAAAATAAACCAGCCTTTTTTTCTCAAGCATTGGTGCTTATTTGTACAAGAAAGGTGCTAGTTAGGCATATGTTTAGTATAATTAAGCACTAGCGCTTACAAAAATCAGGTTATTTTGCTAATCACTTATTTATGCATTTCCCATTGTACGTACCTTAAGAAGCCTATTATGAGCGAGTGAACTAGACGAGGAAGAGTGTTGCATGCGGAATATTTGACTTTGTCAATGTTATTTCTTACGGAACCATTTAATTGTTCGCTTACAGATAATGAAGTGGAAAGTACACCCCTCACAGCTTCCGAGAGAGAGGCAAAGGAAGATGCTAATGAAAAAGTCGCAAAGTTGCATCAAGATTTAGAGTCTCAACAGGCACAACGAGCAAAGGTAAAACATATTCAAGAAGGGGCTAGAAACAAAACAAAAAATCACCTTGTGGCAAATGCAAAATATCGATGGCAATTTTCCACCTCAAACAAGTCGAGGAAACATTTGGCAAGAAAACATTAGAAATTTTATCACAGAATTTTACAAGATGTTGATTGGGGTGCCGGTCCAAAACCACAATAGGTTGAGTCATAGACCATTGATACACCGCAAATTCTCAAGGGGAAAAGGAAGTGTATGATGCAAATGGAAAAAAATTATAGCTCTGAAACTAGATGGGTTTCCTGCAAAGTTTTACCAAACTTTGTTTTGAAATTATTAAGCAAGATCTAATGAATATGTTCCAGAATACCGAGTGAGGGGAATTAGTTCCCTTTTTGCTTAATTATGGCACTATTATCTTGATTTGCAAAAAAGAAAATGCAATTCAAATCCAACAATACAGAACAATATGTCTGTTGAATGTAAGCTCTAATATTTTCACAAACATCGACACTAATATTCTGGAATATAGCGATTACACCAACACAAACTGCTTTCATGCCATGGAGGCATATCCTGGAAGGGGTGTTAAGTCTTCACGAGACGATCCATAAACTTCGTAGGAAGAAAATGGATGTTGTGTTACAAAAAAATAGATTTCGAAAAGGTATATGGTAAGGTCAAGTGGTTATTTTTGCAGCAGGTCATGCGCATGAAGTGTTTTGACCCTAAATGGTGTCAATGGATAGATCATTTTCGTAGTCGGTGGATTCTCGGTATTAAGCTAAATGATAACATAGATCGTACTTCCAAACAAAAAAAATGTTTGACGGAACGTAACCAGCATTACATATGTTTTTTAATCTATTTGCATATATGTTAGCAATTTTTTTGAGGAATAATGTTAGAAATTTTAATTACATGGCTAAAGAGGACTGTCATTGATGGTTTACTATAATATTTAGTTGATGCTGGCATACCTAGCTATCTTGCACTATGCGGACGTAACTATCTTTTATATGGAGCACGATTTAGAAAAAAGACGTTCACTATGCAGACGATACACATGACTCATTTTTTAGTTGAGTTGTCTCAACATTTTTGCTCCTAATTGTACGGTAATGACTTTTGGTGATTGCACGAGTGTGCAAGCTCTGATGGACCACCACCCTAAAGTCTAACCACTTTGGTGATTCTTCTATATTAGCTATTAGCTATGTAGCCCTCCCGTTGTCTATGGTGTCTCCACCCTCGCGATCGTAACCACTACATGGATATCTTCTCCCCCCCCCCCCCCACCCCTTTCATCATCGTCTCTAGTCTAAGGCTTTGTTTGATTAATCCTCTACTCAAGAGAATTTGAGGGGATTGGAGAAAATTTTAACTTAGATAGGATTTAATGCACCTCAATCCACGTCCATCCCATCCAATTCATAGAAACTAAACAACGCCTGAAAATTTCGGCACTAGCTCCACCGCGACTTGAACTAGTCTGTAGAGGCCTCCTCCCTCAGCTCCATGGTTTCCGCTTTGCACTTCCCGTTGAACAAGGTTATGGTCGACCGCGTTAAAAAACAAGCACTAGTCCATATAACAAATGGTCAGATGGAATAATATACCTGATTAATACAGAGTAAAATAAGAGGAAGCCAACCATGGATAACATATAGTATAGTACCATTGAAAATGAAACTTCAACGGCCCCAAGAAAATTTAGAAGAAACTGCTTACACTTCAGCCACAGACAGGTGGGCCACTTGAAGCTTGAACTAAAAGATTCCCCAACGGCCAATAGCACAAGAGGAGACAGTAGCGACGAGCCGACGACTCCGATCCTTTCTAGGCCGCCCTGGACGCCGGCCTATAATCCCACCTGCTCCATCCCAATCATTTCTGCTAATCGATTCATTCATCTAATCTTCTTCGGAGGAGAGACTAATCCATAGCTGTTCTCAACCCTGCAGGTAATCATGTCAATCTATTGCCACGCTCTTGTCTATTTTTGCTCCGCTGAATTCGTCTTGCTATAGTCGGGGAAACTTATTCGTTGTAGTTCGTTTATCATTCGTCGTTGCCATATCTCTCCACAAGATGCGTGTTGGCTAGTTAGGACTTAGGACGGATTGGGCGAAGCGGATTCAGGAGTTTTGTGCTGTTCGTCTGAGAATGCCAGATTCGTGCTGGCCAAACTTGCGATAGGATCGCTTTCCGATTGGGGTTGACTTTCGGGGTTAAAAGGTAAGAGACAGAGTGGTCGCTTCCTGACCAAATTTTGGGTCGTTAATTTGGTCTTCAATCGGCCGCAAGTAGAAGAAAGCATCATGAAACCAATTAGGTTCTGTCTCTGGAACAAGCCACGGATAAACGTATTCCGCATCATTGACAGTCGTTTTAGGTTCTTCCTTTGCTGGCGCAGTTATGTATCAACATCTATGGCTTCTCTCCATCTGTGTCTAGGAAATTTCTCACAAATTGCGTTGGCATAGCATTGAGGATGCGATGAACTGTAGATGCTTATTTATGGAACGGAAGGTGTGGGTAAAGAGAGAAGATTATGAATGAATTCGTTGATATGTCAGAACTTCTGACCGAGTATAAAGAGATTTTATCGTCAGTCACCTGTCACATACGGTACTCCGCATTTTAATGCTCTTGTGTAAATACACATTGTTGTTTCGTTCATCGTGTTCTTCTTTTAAGAACTTCAACTCTCTGTACCTGGAAGTGTTATGCACTTTTGATTGTTGTTTTCATCACTACTTGTTTTGTTTATCCAGATATGGCCAACAAAAGGATTCAGAAGGAGCTCATGGATTTGCAGAAGGATCCACCGACATCCTGCAGCGCTGGGCCTGCAGGAGCGGATCTATTCCACTGGCAGGCCATGATCATGGGCCCTAGTGACAGCCCCTACGCAGGAGGGATTTTCTTTGTCAACATCCATTTTCCTCCGGACTACCCCTTTAAGCCTCCAAAAGTGAATTTTGAAACAAAGGTTAGCTGGTCTTTCTACTTTATAGAGTGTATCATTTCATTATTTGTCGACTAACTACTGATTTTATCACGGTTACTCTCTACTCTCTAGCCTTGGCCTGTTATTAATTTACTAGTGAGTGACTGTACCTTTGAGAAATTCAAGATGAACAGATTCCATTCTTAAATCAAATCTTGTTGTAAAATTAGTTCATTATCAACGAGCAATTTCAGTTAGATTTTCACGCCACATAAGTGTTATATGGCGATGCTATGCAGATAATTAGGCACATGCTGAATGAAACCTGAATCTTACAAAGTTACAGTAATTCAGCTGATGAAGCTACCTCTATCATTGTATTTATCGACATCGCAGGTGTATCACCCAAACATCAACTCCAGCGGCAGCATCTGCCTAGACATCCTCAAGGAGCAGTGGAGCCCTGCGCTAACCATATCGAAGGTCCTGCTCTCTATCAGCTCTCTGCTCACCGACCCCAACCCAGACGACCCTCTCGTCCCGGAGATCGCGCATCTCTACAAGAACCAGAGAACCCGCTACGAGGAGACCGCGAGTGCCTGGACCCAGAAGTATGCCATGGGCTGATCCCTATGTGTTCCTCGCCACCGGAGCCTTCCTGCCATTGCAAAGACCATTATGCAATGTCAGGAACTTGTATGCCGAACTGCTTTCCCGCCTAATGATGATACCCCAGAGACATCATATGGTGTCGATGCTCATCGTGACTCTCTCTGAACATGTGTGTACAGTAATCAAAACCAGTACATCTCTGCATTCTGTGTCCGAACTTGAGGTGTATACCCTGAAAGAGCGTCTGTAGTCGCGACATTTGTGTGTACTCTCTCGCGTTGTCCGGAGACTAGTCATACATGTATGTATCAAGACAGAACATTTCAAGACAAAAAATGTATTTCAAGACAGAACATTTCAAGAATTTCTGGTGTTTTGGTTTATTTGTGGAGTTCTCTTTTCATTTGTTGAAGATGGTGTTTGGAAGGCAATCGATGGGGCTTTGATGCTCAATCATGTGCGATCTAACCCGATCAAGAACTAGCGGCACTTGTTAATTGCGACGGCTGCAGTATATGGCCCCCCTCAGTTCAGTGTTGTTGCTTCAGCCACTGCTTTCCTGTGACACTCTGATCATGACAGGTAAGGAAAGTATGTGACAATCAGCCAACTATGACACTGGCTTGTTGCTGAAAAATGGCCTTGGTCTGTCTGGTTCCTAAAATTAGGCAAACATGCATCTCAGACCTCACAGATAGCTTCAGTCCAAAACTGCTTTGTGGTGCATATGCTTTGTTGGCTTCCTTCTGCAGAAGCACTAGGAAGTCACGGCCTGGACATTCTTTCTTTGGGAGGATAGGAAGACAACAATTTGCCTATTAGGTCACGTCAGTTCTCGTGTGTAGTTTGTCAGTACGAATGGCAGAGACAATATTAGAATGGTAATCAGGTAAGTAATTAACCATATAAGTATTCTAGGTGTAGATCGTTGATGTTAACTTGTAATTGAGCAGTGTGCAGTTCTTTCATAGGTGCAGCTGTAGCGCCAGTGCGCCACCATGTTTGGAAGGAAGCAGAATTTCTGCACTTGCAATGTGGATCAGTGTCTGCACTCCTGCATCATTGTTATGCGTGCGTGCGCGCGCGTGTCTATATTACATCTGGCTAGTTCAGCTACCTACTAAATCCAATTGATAATAACATGTTGATGCAGCCACGAACCCGACACTCTTCTGGCTGGCGGCTATACACCAAAGCTCCGTTTCAATTCCACTCGGTATCAGTATCACTTGTGTACGAGAAAATACAGCCCGTGCATGTTATGGGCTTATGGCCTGGAAACTACTCGGCCTTCCCAAAGGGGGCCTTAGATACTTCTGGAGAATACAGTTGCTCGCAAAATTTGTGGGCTCTTGTACAAAGGTTGGAACTGGTGACGTGTTTTCTGCATACAGCTGGGCATGGGCAGCCCGGCCCGGACGACCCGGTCCGACCCGGCCCGAAAATTCCGGGCCGGGCCGGGTCGGGCTTGCACTTCGGGCCGGGTTCGGGCTTGTATTTTGAGCCCGAACGTCGGGCCGGGCCGGGCTCGGGCTTGCATTTTTTGCACTTTAGGCAGCTTCGGACCGGGCTTTTTGCCTGTTCGGGCCGGGTTTGGGCTTAATCTATAGGCCCAACGGTCGGGCCGGGCCGGGCTCGGGTTTGGCATTTTACGTTCGGGCTTTTTCGGGCTTGGCCCGAAGCCCGGCCCGGCCCGAGAAATTCTGCAGCCTCTCACTCCCACTTGCTCCAGCTAACATGAACTAGCAAACAATCTCTCGGATTTTCTTGAAGGAACTTTGAGGTTGCATTGTCAAGGATGTGTGGTGTTGTATATTGAACTTTGGAAGGGTGCTCCGATCCTCTTGGTATTGGACGCGGCAGATCAGTAGGGTGTGATGTTCCTATGTAGGGCACATATATACCCGGAGACAACACATTTCCTCGTTCATAAACTCCAGAAGTGATTGAATGGTTGGATCCTAACTGGTGGTGGGTAAGATATTATGTTAGCGGTTGGATTTTTTTCTTTTGACAAAGGATGTTTTATTACTTTAAAATTTTAAATATTACAGTCGGATTGTCGCTCAACATTCATTGTAGCAAAACATAAAAATAAAAAGGCGCAGTGCAAGACATTATCTCGAACTGTATAGAGGCCTATGATGATAGAGAACCAATCCTTAGATTGTGTGGCCATTTGTGCTGGATAAAAATCTCACGATGTGTTCACCAACCGAGTAGACACCTCCATAAACAGGTCGAGGTTCTCCACACGCTGTAGAGACGTTCATGAACGAAGAAAAACAGTGCACCGGTAAATAACATGCATGAGAGAATAATTTTATCATCAAAAATGTTTTACATTTCTACGTAGCCAAAGAAATCAAATAATTGGAGGCGCTCCCACAATAATAAGTATTTAAAACCTATGGTCCACCCCATTTAGCCAATTACTGAAGATATTAATAATACTATGTGGCAGGTATAAGGTAGAACCTTTTTGAATGATTAAACATATAGATACAACAAATTTACACTGGAATAACAAGTGTTTTGATAGTTTTTCATGATGACAGAAGACACACTTTTTTTTTACTTCCATGTCAATTACGTTTTGAAGATTATATAAGTGAGCATTAAACCTCCACGAAGATACAACGCAAAAATCTCAGTCTTTAGCTGAAACTTCATTTTCCATATATTTTCTGTTATTATCAAACTGCACGTTAGACTGGATCAAAGCTCCATACATGGAATCCAAATAGATTTGACCACTCTTATGTAGATGCCATCGAAACTCGGCAGTCTCTTGCATCAACTGGACCATAGGCCCATGTAGAAAAGCATTCCAAGGTGCTAGCCTGAGACCTATGAGATCTCTTTTGAACGTCACATTCAGTATGAAGTTTCTAGCACCTTAGCAAATGTATCGCTTTTGTGATGCATAATATTTTATAGCGATGGATATAGTGTAGCATTACCTAGCCACTTATCCTCCCAGAATCTTATCTCGGAGTCATCCTTAATTCAGAATGAACCATATAAGAAGAAGTATTTCTTCGTCGTCATAAGGCCAGCCCAAAATGTGAGTCACCGGGTTTCCAATAAACCCTGAGACAATGCACGTGATCCTACCTACTTTCTTTCTAGAATCGTTTGCCACATCCCATTTTCTGTAAGAAGCCTGAAGAGCCATTTATCTAGGAGGGCTCTGTTTTTTTACCTCAAGGTAATGAATCCCAAGTCCTTCTTGATCTTTAGGGTGGCAAACAACATTCCATTTAATCACTTGATATTTCTTTTTCTCACTATCATTATATTGAATAGCATGTGTGATAATGGATCGCTTTGCCTTACTTTTTTTGTCTGGAAAAAATTGCCAATGTCATCATTGACTTTGATGGATACACTTCAGAAGATACAAATGTACATATATAACTTGTAAGTTGTTGATGGGTAAGTATGATTGTAATGTGGAATATAGTTACTTGTAAAATAGTCGTGGTGTCTTAATTAGGATGCAAATGCATGAGGGTCAATTCCAAAACTAGAATATTTTGAACTCATAATTCATTTTTTGTGTCAGCATAACGGCGTGATCTCTAAAGTTGACTTTGATAAGTCATACAACAAAGTTAAATGGTCTTTTCTTCAGCGGAATATAAGTATTTTTAGAAGTGTGGTGTGCTTGAATCCATAATTATTCACTGAAAGTAGTGTGACCATTAAAGTCAATGATAACATTGTTCATTACTTCCAAAACAAAAATGCTTAAGTCAAAGCAAGCCATTATCACCCATATTATTCAACATAGGGCTTAATATGTCGGTCGTCATGATTGAGCACGAAAGCTGAAATACCAAATTGAGCAGATAGTTCCATATCTAGTGGATGGAGGATCTATCCTTGATCCTTCAGTATGCAGATGACACAATTCTACTTATGACTTTTGGCCTGGAAAAGGCTATGAACAAAAAGTTAATATTGTATATGATCAAGCAGTTGGCGAGTCTTAAGATTAGTTTCCATAAGAGTGGAATGTTTTTTCAAGGAATCCCAAGAAGCCTTCTCTCAATATGCTGAATTATTCGGATGTGAGTAGGGCCACCGCTCAATTGGATATTTGTGTATTTCGGTAAATTATAGAAGGCTAACAAACCTCGATGGAAACACATGAATAAGTGTCTCAAGAAGAGGTTGAGTAATTGCAAAGGAAAGTTGTTATATGTCGGTGGACGATTAGTTCTCATTAATTTAGTACTAAGTGATATGTTACTTTATGTGATATCATTCTTCCACCTTCCAACATAAGTTCTTTGCGGATTGGATTAGTTCTTATTGAGATTCTGATAACAAGGGGACAAGGGGAGACAAATATCAAGTGGCTAGATAGAACTTTATATCGTCCAAAAGATTAGGGTGGTATTGGTATTGGAGACCTACAAGTTAAAACTCAGCTCTCCTTGGTAAATACCTTTTTGAAGTTTCTTACCGAGGATGGTTCTGGCAAACTCTTATCAAAGAAAGTACATAGGCCCGAAGGCACTATATAGATTTAATACTATGCGACTCTCATTGTTGGGATAGTCTATTGGAGATGAAGAAACACTTCTTATTATTGGAGATGAAACTAGTCCTCAAAGAAAATTTCAACCGGTGAAGAGTGCGATACAAAAATTATTTAATAGAGCTTCAAATTGAAGATTTACAATTATTGAAACTCAGAACTAATTGTCAAAATGGAATCGCACCATCGCCGTGAATCTCTTTCATATAGAGCTTATTTGGATCGAAGCATGACTGTTCCACGGAAAACTGACAACCTGGTAGCTTTCAATGAGTTTGGTTGGAGACTGCTTTAATACGCGCGCAGGCCACAACGCAGAACAGTCATCCAACCGGAATAGATTTAACCACATATACAGGCTACCAGTGACGCCTCATATGGCTGTGTCGATGCTCATCGTGGTAGAATCACTAAACGACGTTTATGTGTGTACAGTATATAGTCAAAATTCAGAACATCTTTGTATTCTATGTCCAAACTTGAGGCGTATGCCATGAAGAGCATATGTAGTCTCGCAAAGTTTGTGTGTGCTCCATATCCTTGTCGAAAAACTGGTCACACTTGTACGTGTCAAGACAAAACATTTCAAATATTCCTGGTGTAATTTGGTCGACTGAAGATGGTGTCTGGATCCCAATCGATGGGGCTTGGGTTGGGTCGGTACCGTGTGAGTCTCCCCAGTCAGCTTTGTTCCTTGCAGCCGCATGTGACGCTCTGATGGTGACATATGATGGCACTGGCTTGTTGCTGAAAAATACTCCTGCCCTGTCTACTGGGGTTTCTAAAATTTGGCAAACACACTTCATGATAGCTTCAGTCCAAAACTGCTGCTTTGTGGTGCATATCCTCTGTTGGCTTTCTTCTGCAGAAGCACCATAAAGCCACGGCCTGTACATTCTTTGATTGGGAGGATAGGAAGAGTTTGCATGTGAGGTCATGTCAGTTCTCGTGTGTGGATCGCATGCATGCCTTGCCAGATGACAAGATTATGATGGTGATCAGATGTTAAGCTTTTTATTAGAAAAAAAGGAAATATGCCCACATCGCAAAGATGTATGCAGCCTTTTTTTAATGAAGTGTCCCTGAGTCACCTTATTATAATCTTATTATAACTCACGTATCACTTAAAATCAATACATCAATCAACCATCTAAAAAGCGAAAGACTAAATAATCGCCGCCCCCAACCCTAACCTCTCCCGCACCCCACCCTCCGCCGCCGCCGCCGCCGTCACCGGTAGCGTCGCCGGGGCAAAGTCCCTCGGGGCGTGGCGGCGGCGGGGGCCCTTCCTCGTCGCTGCGTGGAGAACGGCGGCCGGATCCCACCTCCTCGATGCATGGCGGAGCAGACGCGCGTGGGATGGGCGACGGCGGCGGCGGCCTGTAATATCCCAGGTATTGGGGTTATAAAAATAGAGGAAACAGATGTGTGCATTGCATTCATGCATAGAAAATCTGGGGAATTTTCGCGCTTAAAAGTAAAACAGTCACATTAACTGAAGTTTCACTTGACCTTGGTGGAACTGAAGTAGCTCATCCTATAAACCTCAATGTGACATTTGTTAAAACCTTGTTTTGGGTAGAGATGATTTGATCTAAGGGGTTAGATCAAAGGAGATTAAAATAAACACAACAACACCTTAATCAATGATCAATTACTTGATCTTATAACGAGATCATAACATGGTATTCCTTGTCATAACATATGAATATCTATTCAATTGGATGTCAAGTAATAATAAAGTGGAGAAACCATTCTTGACTTATCTTTTCCATGTCTTTAACAAATAAAGATTCCTACCATGAACCTCATGGTATTTCTTGAACTAAACTTTTGAAGCAAACACCAACACAAGCTTATCATTAAACCCTAGAGATGGGAGAAGCCTATAACCATCAAATAGATAATAATTAAACTCTAAGTTATTAACACTTAAAAGTTATGAAACTACACTTGGGGTATAATTGAATTCACTTTAAAACTAATTACCAAATATGGTAAAACACAAGGACCTAAGTGCATAAAAGTCACCCATTCTTATTTTAATCATAACTTATTAAATAAGTGGAATATCACAAAACTAAATTTGTTTACATTACGAATTATAGTTCAAACAATTTGAATAAAATAAAATATGAGTACTTTGAAACTCATATGATCATGCCTTGGTGAAATCAACAATCACCATTCAAAATTGGGGTATAATCTTTGTCTTTGACATTTTTATCCCAATCACAATATAATGCTACCACACATGATATTGTGACTCATCCACAAATATAAAATATCATTCACAAGATATTTAGTAACAAAAGCCACTTGGCTATCTAAAAATAAATCACATGGGAGGATAATACCAATGCCACAAAGGATGAAAATATCTACATAACTTGCATCCTAAGCTATGCCACCTCATGCTTAAAGGATTGCTATGGATGAGAGCATGACAACCAAGCACCTTACTCATCAAATCAAAACAAGAGTCACCCATCTATGTGTCATGTTATTAGAGCATGCCCAAGCCTATAAAAGGAACCCTCTACCTCATCCATTTCATCATCTTGCACCATGATGCAAGAAGACCAACACATTGAGCCATTCCATAAAATAGTTAGGATCAAGATGAAGCAGCTAGGAGGTGGAGGCATGCCACAAGATGCAGGATTATCAGAATTCCTGAAGAACAAGCTACAGAAGATAACAAGGTAGAATTCTTAGGAAAACCACATATTTAGATAATCACATCATCATTCCTATAGTAGAACCCTAGATTATAATCCAAGTCCTTGTAGAGTGAGAGGGGTAATTGGTATAACCATATCTAAATACTGTTAGTGATACTTAAGGAAGCCCATACCATGCATGATCATCACCATTGGGTAATGATCATATACTCTAAGAATTGGGAGTACAAGCCATTGAGAACAAATTTGCTCATGATAGTGCCATGACCATACTTTGGAGAAATAGAAGAATAAGCCATAAGTTAAACCCTAATAGGATAAGTAGATATCATTCACCACATGAAATCATAGGGAGGTAATTAGTAAGGAAACCTAAGCTTATATCCCAACCTTAACTTGTGAACCACTTGGTGATCATAAGTAGAACCCTATCACATCTACATTCCATTTATTCCTCAATTAAAGGACCTAAGGAAACCTTAGAGTAAAACTCCATACTTTATATGGTGAGAAACCATTCATCATTATAACCAAAGTTAACTATAAAAAGTAATATAGCTACTTTAATTACTTTAATGATAAATTAAGGATAATAACGAAATCTATTGGTAGGAGATCAAACCAATTCTAAATACCTTAGTAACTAAAGGAGAACAATAACAATTAAGATAGTAACCATTTTTATTAGGGGAGATTAGAACCCTAGCAGATACAAGATGGTGTCATCTAATCTCTACAACCTAAGAATATATCTCAACACTAATTTGAGTATCACTATGGTGATTACAATATAACCCTAGACCATAATTGAGAATCAAATCAATTACCATTAGGTAAATATCATTAGAACCCTAGTATGGCATATTAATAAAATCTTATGCTTTATTTATTACACCTGAGAAAAACCCTAATAAAATGTTGCTCACATAAAATAACATGCAAGTGAAACAAACTCTCAAATAAGAAACCAAGACCTCATAATAATCTTTAAAATGCTTTGGGAAGCAATTATCCACTTTAAATAATTCAAAAGAGAGTTGTATTGCAAGGAGGAAAAGGAATTCCAAAGAACACATAAATTCATGGCTAAATTGAAATTTAAATAGAACTCACAAGGATACAAATAAAATCATGCATTGCACATTCATATTGGACAATGGAATAATGCAATGATCATTATTGTTAAGTCCTAATTAAAAATAAGCAGAAACATCTGAAAGCATAATTGAATTCAAATATGAATTCAAAACATAATTCAAAACAGGAAATACAAAACAGAAAATGAATAAAAGAAAGGAAGAGAAAATGGGCTCACCTGACTTACCAAGTCGGCCACCGAGCCCAGCAGTAGCCCACGAGGCAACCCAGCACCACGACCCAGGCCAGCCCGTGTACCGCTTCGTGCGGATAAGAGAGAGGAGGGCGCCGTCTTCGTCTTCGCCACCCGACGCACAGGAGAACGCCACGGCGACGACGAACTCCACGTCCCGGCCGCCATTGTGGACCGCGCGTCCTTCGACGTCTGCCCTCAACCCTATAAATACCTGGCCGAAGCCTCCCTGGATCGTGTTCTTCTTTTTCCCCTAATTTCTCAAACCCTAGCTCGCCGGCCGATTTCTCTCGCCGCCGTTTGGGGTCACCGCAAGCATCGCCGTGAAGCCCTAGGGCTTCGCCTCGCCTCCAGCTATCTCCTCGTTGATGCGCGCTTGCCGGGAAGCACTGATCCCGACGAATCGAGTCATCATCTCCCCGCCGGCCACCACCAGTCAATCGACGTTCGCCGTCGATTGGGACCATCTCCGACCACGCCGTCAAGCGCTACGTGGAGTACTTGGTTCGCTTGATCATGCTCCATAGCGACGCCGCGTCGATCACCTGCAAGCGTCACCGCTGTTTGTGCTCGCCGGAGTTACTCCGGTGACCATCTGGAGGGGGCGCCGCCACCTTTATGTCCAGTACCACACCGCGCATCCCCTCAGCCTATCCACCAAGACGCGGGAGCCCTGGATCTTCGCCGTCGATCACCACTGGCCGCCGGCCATGCGCTTCTCTTGCCACGTCAGCTATTTTGACTCAGTCTAAGCTGCGTGGCAGCTGACATGGACACTGGCCCACTGGTCAGTGTCAGGTGGGTAGAATAGCCGGGTACACTTAGTTATTTTTCTTGTTTTAATTCAAATTCATCAATTGCTGCAACTTCAATTAATTATAGAAAATACAATTCAACTCAGAAAAATGAAAATAATATATCAAAATTCTCAGAAAGGAAAAATCTATCCAACAAAAATATAATATGAAATTTTTATTTGTAATAAAAATTTAAGTAATCAATACTTGTTATTTAAGCATTTTTCTTTAATTCGAAATGCAAATCAAATTCAATAATTAGGAAAATTTCCCAAATTAAATAAAACCAGGAAATAAATAAAGAAAACAATAAAGCTAATTTTCCTTATTTGTTATTTTGTTAAATCATTATTAGGGAGATTTAAACCCTGAATAATAATTACCCTAATTATTAATTGTTTAAAAATAATAAAATGCTAAATGCAATATTATTTTTATTCTTAAGTTATTAATAGCTTCAACTTTATAATAAAGTTAGTAACCAAGAACTAAGTAGTAATTATGAAAACCCTATTTCCATTATAAATAAAGTGATAACCTCATCATTTTATGTGTAATCCCAAAACCCTAATTCAATTAGGAACCCTAGCTCCATTAACCAATATGAAACTTAATTTGTTTCTAACCTAAACCTATATTAGAACATGTGATCATGATACTTTCTTTTCAATCATAGATCCATAGTAACAATTAGATGCTTGTCATGTCCACATAAAATGGAGAAACCCTATCAATACTAATTAAGCATTCCATGTATGCAACCCTATTAGACCTAGATGATGAAATAGAGTCAACCAAGTGTAAATCCTAGTTACTATCCTCTAAGACATCAACATTAGTTATCCATACTAAGCATCACACTATTGTGATGAACCTCAGGAGCAACTATGCCAAATCTTGAGCATTACCTAACCATACTCCACTAAACCCTACTAGTGTTGGATACTTATCAACCCTCCTATTTAGGAGCCAATTATTCCTTACTTAATAGAACCAACAATAAAACCTAGACCACCTCAACCCTAATTGATATACTTCTTAAGTACTTAAGAAGTATGTTCTTCAAAAGTTATTCTTTTGAAGTAAATAAGGAGTAGCCATCAAACCTGCTTCATAGGATCTATAAACCGTAGCCAGCTATCACCAATAAGATATACCACCTTGATAGAAACTATTGGTAATTAAGAAGTTTAGGCTTAATTCAACCATACAAGCCCTAGTAGCTGATGAATCCAACATTGTTGGGATCCATGTCATTCTTACTCCAAAAACTAGTTTAGGATCATCTTAAACCATAGAACTACACAACCATAATTATCATACTTGTTCTTTATTAAAGAACATGTTCTTCAAAAGTTATTCTTTTGAAGATTATAAGAAGCAATCATTAACAATGCCATATAGTACCAAAACTCGACAACTCGTTCTTTACATATTAACATTATACCAATTATCATTCCTTGTGTGCTTACTTAATTACTATGCATTTTACCACTTGCTTATGATTCTCAAACAACACAACCCTGAATAAGAACCTTGTTTGTGAATTACTCTAAAAGTGCAACACACCCTGAACTAATCATTACCACTCACTAATCATAAATCATCGGGGTTAGGTCACGCTTAGAGCGACTGCATCTCATACTTATGCATTATTGCATCCTTGCCAATCTTTTAAACATCGTCCTTACCGGACGATGATGCTTTTTCAGAATTTGGAGTTATTGCGTATCGAAGACCTTGCCTGCATAATCTTGCAGTCAAGAAAGGCAAGTTCATCACTTTCTCATGTCATTTGAGTATTTTTATCAAATTACTTGCAAAGTACTATGTTTATCACTATTGCATAAAAAGGCAAAACCACTATTTTCATAACTATGAATATGACTAAGTGGTGGGCAATGGAACCATGGATTGTGTTGATATGGTGGTGGTTCCATTGCAGGGGTTGATATCCATCTAGGATTAAACAACAAATGTCGTCAAGTGATTCTTGTGCCGTAATAACCGTGTTAACCATAAGATTTGGAGTGGGATGGAATAGTCAATCGTATTTCCACCTCTTGTACATCAACGGATGCGCTTTACCGTAGTACACTTGTCATCTGTCGGGGGCAAGCGGTAGGCTGGGGAAGCCTAAAGTTCCCCACGGCTTTGTCCATAGTACACTTGTCGCCCGAAGAGCAAGCGGTAGGCTGGGGAAGCCTAAAGTTCCCCACGGTATTGCGTTCTATGATGGGTTGCAGCTACCGGCGAAGGAGTTTATGGTATGAGCCCAGAACTGTTGTCGTGGTCGGGGTCCACCCTAATATGGGAATAATGGGACCGGCGAGGACCCAGGGTCGGGGTATGCAACAAAGGGTGGGTGTGCGAGGTAGCGGAGGAATATGATTGGCTATGACCTTATACCGGGCCTCACACCAAAGGAAGTGTGGACGGGAAGATCACCCGGTTGGCACCAAGGTTAAGATCTCTTATGGGTAAAGCAACACACCTCTGCAGAGTGTAATGAATCGTGACTCGTCACTCCCTGTTCCGGGATATGGAACTCGCGAACGCTGCCGGAAAGGAACTCCATGAAGTTCTAATAAACCGGTGAAGGCTGACGGACATAGTTCTTCTGAATAAAAGCAACCTTTTGAAGAAATGGTTATGAAAACCTGCATGGGTATTGGACTTTCTGGTCTAATGTCGTAGCTAGTGCATTAAACACCTCTTTCCTATAATGAACTTGTTGAGTACGCTCGTACTCATACCACTCTTAAATCCCCTGCTTAGATATGGAGGCATCGAAGGAGGATCTACAGTGCAACTCGAAGGCCGAGGAGTCAATAACTACTTCAAGGGACAGGACCCTGCCCGAGGAGTCAGATACCACATCCAACAAGGAGAAAACCTAGATTAGCAATAGAAGGGAACTAGTTTCCTAAACCTAGCTCCTATTTAGCTAGAATCTATTCATAGCCCCTATAGCTAGTCAAATACTCTACAAATAGAGTACTTGATAAGATTAGACTACGAGTCGTTCTTCTGGAGTTTATTTGCAGATTTACCTCATTGTAAAGTAGGAGGCTGTGTTGATCTTATGTAACAGAGTATGTATGTAATTCTATAGACATGCCTTGGACCCGCATATGTTTCTGTTGTACCACTCTGAGCGATATAATACTAGTGGAACGGTGTTTCATTGGTGTTATATCAGACTTGCATACTACACCATGCAGTGGTATGCCGGGTCACCACAGTTGGTATCAGAGCAAATGCTTTGAGCCTAGGATTAAAAACCTTTAAAGGAGACCTATAGGTTTGATAGTGTCTATAGGAAGTTGTCTTAGCTAAACAAATTCTTGTTATGACTTGAAATGGATATTCACTTGAGAATAATCCTGACACACTTGAGTCAACATTTCTTACATATCCTTCCAAAGTTAGTTAGTTAATCCCAAATATGTAGCATACCATTAAGTCCTTAAAACAATAGATGAGTAGATCACAGTTGATATACAATACATGGTAGTCCAAAGAAAGGATACAACCATAAGGAAGATATCCTATTGGAAGATGTGTACCAACATATGTTATGATTAAGTAAGAGTTATCTAGACATGTAATAGAAGTAATATTAAGGGACAAAGATAAGCAAGATATCCTATTAGAAGGAGTAAACCAATACAAGTAATGGGTAAGTAAATTTTATCCAAACTTATGAAACATTTGATAGTAAGTAATAAAATATGAGTCATATAGGGTAGTATAGACCATGATGAGTCAATCATGGGAGGGAAGGAAGAGTGATTGGAAGAAAACATGTCTACTTACAGAGCAGAGGTAGTAATCATATATGATTCATCTAAGGATCATTATGTGATGAACATCTAAAGTATTTAGGAGAAGTACAATAAGAAGCCAATTGCTAAACAATAGTGCAAGAATTGTGTTCCAAAACCATGGGAAGTGTGCCAAGCACATCACGACCATAGTCTTATGATAGAAACACTTGGAAGTATAGGATATATATCCTAATAAATAGGTATTCAGAGTAGACATGTAAGAATTAATGGTATCATAGAAAGTAGTCCTCAATAGCACGTATATATGGCATACTATTTTGTTAGTATTACCCAAGGAAATTAGGTTAACTTTAACTATCCTAGACCACTTTGTTTCAAGTTTATCTCATTGCAAATGTGCAATTACGGTAAATGTTGAGATAAATAGTAGTAATCCACATATTCGTGCTAAGTATCACGATACAAACCTATCGTATGTGGTGTTATATACTACACATCAAAGCCTGATGTTTAGAGATGTCTTACTCAACTATTTTATTCAGGCTTATGATAATGTGTATTATAAACACAAAGCTGAATCTTCTTGGATTTTATTGGATTTTCATTGTTTGACTAGATCCATACATGAAGTTTGACTTTGATATGCAAATGCATGTTGCAATATCAAGTTTTTACTTGGTGTTAAAGAGCTAGAGGGTAATGGTATTCGTGTGAGGAAGCGACGAATTCTCAAGATTCTGAAGACAAGATGAAGGTTCATCAGAAGAGAGGAGTAAAGTTGTGGGAAGCAACCACAAAACTTTGAAGGAAGTATCAACCAAAACTCATGCTTAGCCTCAACAGAGGAGTACTTTAGTACATAAGAGGCGTGAAGGTGAGAAATATGATGGTTATGGTGAAGTAGAAGTAGAACCATAATCATTATAGAAGAGGGAATGCATGGGAAATCACTTAGGATACTATATTCATAGTGTCAGCTAGTGGTTTTCTTGCAACAATGAACCCTCGAAGAAAGGAAGATGACCTATGAAACCATAGAAGATATAAGAAGACCACAGTTGGTAACAAAAGACCACAATTGGTATAGGATCAATACTGCGAGATAAAATATAGGATGTCTCGTCCAGTTGATCAAAAACCTATAATAGAATCTATTTTTAGATAACAAATAGCCACAATTGGTATCAAGTATTCCACTATTGGATTATTTGTACCAAGAAGTTGTGAACAAAGAAAATTTTGTTAACCAAATGACAATGACCTATAAACATTCAGTCGAAGGATTCCCATTGGAAGTCCACAACTGAGTGGATAAACCACAAAGATTCTTCGTGAGACTTTTAGAAAAGTACAACCCATAAGCTAGACCTAGACCAATATTCGAACCATAAGTCTAATGGTTGGAAGAAAAGGAGTGGAAGGACTTAAGTAAACTCTAAGGGGTAGAGTAAAGATTGAGTTGGATGTACAATGACTCAATACTTTAAGCTGGATAGAAGCAGAAGGTCTGAACTGAGAGGAAGTTCGATCTTATTTTCATAAGATTGTTGAACACTACTTTCAGAAGGATGTCAGACCAGAAGCCGAGGTTCATACCTCAAGGAAATAAGAATTGGACTATAACTTGAGAAAGTGAGTAATATTTACTCAGAAGTACGATAGCTCAAGTAAGCCAAGTATAATGAAGTTGGACGAAGAAAATATCGTAGGCCAATAAAACTCAAGAAGGCCAAAGACCGAAGAAGATTGAACATACCAAAACAAAATATTAATAGAATGATTCCTTTCATGGAACCTAAAGAACCAAAAATAGTTATAGGTATCAACTATAAACCATGATTGGATGGACTAAATGAGTCTAATCCATTCTTAGTGAAATAAACCATTAAGACCATTC
This sequence comes from Lolium rigidum, assembly GCF_022539505.1. NCBI lineage: Eukaryota > Viridiplantae > Streptophyta > Magnoliopsida > Poales > Poaceae > Lolium > Lolium rigidum. Next base: position 163,599,600 of record NC_061512.1, read on the forward strand.
CATGTTAAGTACCTTACCAAGTACCATTATTGTAGTTTTGGTAGTAAGGGAAAACAAAGACCTATTTACCAATTGAGAGTAGGTTATCAAATTAGTCTTCGGTAAGACTAGCAACAACAGAAGAAGTCCCAATCCTTGAATCTTCAATGAGAAAGGAAACAAGCTTATAGAGTTGGAAGAAATCAATGAATCAAAGTAAGAACCATGGTTCAGAGACAAACCCTAATGGATTCCAGGAAGAATCTAGACAAGAGATATATTCAATGATATCCAGTAAGATCAATACAGAGTTCGAGAAAAGTCGTAGTCTGCACAAGTCAGATCCACACTTCGGAAACGTGAGAGAGATCAAACTTCGAGGACGAAGTTTAGTTTAAGGGGTAGAGACTGTAATATCCCAGGTATTGGGGTTACAAAAATAGAGGAAACGGATGTGTGCATTGCATTCATGCATAGAAAATGCTGGGAATTTTCGCGCTTAAAAGTAAAACGATCACGATGAATCGAAGTTTCACTTGACCTTGGTGGAACTGAAGTAGCTCATCCTATAAACCTCAATGTGACCTTTGTTAAAACCTTGTTTTGGGTAGAGATGATTTGATCTAAGGGGTTAGATCAAAGGAGATTAAAATAAACACAACAACACCTTAATCAATGATCAATTACTTGATCTTATAACAGATCATAACATGGTATTCCTTGTCATAACATATGAATATCTATTCAATTGGATGTCAAGTAATAATAAAGTGGAGAAACCATTCTTGACTTATCTTTTCCATGTCTTTAACAAATAAAGATTCCTACCATGAACCTCATGGTATTTCTTGAACTAAAACTTTTGAAGCAAACACCAACACAAGCTTATCATTAAACCCTAGAGATGGGAGAAGCCTATAACCATCAAATAGATAATAATTAAACTCTAAGTTATTAACACTTAAAAGTTATGAAACTACACTTGGGGTAATTGAATTCACTTTAAAACTAATTACCAAATATGGTAAAACACAAGGACCTAAGTGCATAAAAGTCACCCATTCTTATTTTAATCATAACTTATTAAATAAGTGGAATATCACAAAACTAAATTTGTTTACATTACGAATTATAGTTCAAACAATTTGAATAAACTAAAATATGAGTACTTTGAAACTCATATGATCATGCCTTGGTGAAATCAACAATCACCATTCAAAATTGGGGTATAATCTTTGTCTTTGACATTTTTATCCCAATCACAATATAATGCTAGCACACATGATATTGTGACTCATCCACAAACATAAAATATCATTCACAAGATATTTAGTAACAAAAGCCACTTGGCTATCTAAAAATAAATCACATGAGAGGATAATACTAATGCCACATAGGATGAAAATATCTACATAACTTGCATCCTAAGCTATGCCACCTCATGCTTAAAGGATTGCTATGGATGAGAGCGTGACAACCAAGCACCTTACTCATCAAATCAAAACAAGAGTCACCCATCTATGTGTCATGATATTAGAGCATGCCCAAGCCTATAAAAGGAACCCTCTACCTCATCCATTTCATCATCTTGCACCATGATGCAAGAAGACCAACACAATGAGCCATTCCATAAAATTGTTAGGATCAAGATGAAGCAGCTAGGAGGTGGAGGCATGCCACAAGATGCAGGATTATCAGAGGATTATCAGAATTCCTGAAGAACAAGCTACAGAAGATAACAAGGTAGAATTCTTAGGAAGACCACATATTTAGATAATCACATCATCATTCCTATAGTAGAACCCTAGATTATAATCCAAGTCCTTGTAGAGTGAGAGGGGTAATTGGTATAACCATATCTAAATACTTTTAATGATACTTAAGGAAGCCCATACCATGCATGATCATCACCATTGGGTAATGATCATATACTCTAAGAATTGGGAGTACAAGCCATTGAGAACAAATTTGCTCATGATAGTGCCATGACCATACTTTGGAGAAATAGAATAATAAGCCATAAGTTAAACCCTAATAGGATAAGTAGATATCATTCACCACATGAAATCATAGGGAGGTAATTAGTAAGCAAACCTAAGCTTATATCCCAACCTTAACTTGTGAACCACTTGGTGATCATAAGTAGAACCCTATCACATCTACATTCCATTTATTCCTCAATTAAAGGACCTAAGGAAACCTTAGAGTAAAACTCCATACTTTATATGGTGAGAAACCATTCATCATTATAACCAAAGTTAACTATAAAAAGTAATATAGCTACTTTAATTACTTTAATGATAAATTAAGGATAATAACAGAAATCTATTGGTAGGAGATCAAACCAATTCTAAATACCTTAGTAACTAAAGGAGAACAATAACAATTAAGATAGTAACCATTTTTGTTAGGGGAGATTAGAACCCTAGCAGATACAAGATGGTGTCATCTAATCTCTACAACCTAAGAATATATCTCAACACTAATTTGAGTATCACTATGGTGATTACAATATAACCCTAGACCATAATTGAGAATCAAATCAATTACCATTAGGTAAATATCATTAGAACCCTAGTATGGCATATTAATAAAATCTTATGCTTTATTTATTACACCTGAGAAAAACCCTAATAAAATGTTGCTAACATAAAATAACATGCAAGTGAAACAAACTCTCAAATAAGAAACCAAGACCTCATAATAATCTTTAAAATCCTTTGGGAAGCAATTATCCACTTTAAATAGTTCAAAAGAGAGTCGTATTGCAAGGAGGAAAAGGAATTCCAAAGAACACATCAATTCATGGCTAAATTGAAATTTAAATAGAACTCACAAGGATACAAATAAAATCATGCATTGCACATTCATATTGGACAATGGAATAATGCAATGATCATTATTGTTAAGTCCTAATTAAAAATAAGAAGAAACATCTGAAAGCATAATTGAATTCAAAACATAATTCAAAACAGGAAATACAAAACAGAAAATGAATAAAAGAAAGGAAGAGAAAATGGGCTCACCTGACTTACCAAGTCGGCCACCGAGCCCAGTAGTAGCCCACGAGGCAACCCAGCACCACGACCCAGGCCAGCCCGTGTACCGCTTCGTGCGGATAAGAGAGAGGAGGGCGCCGTCTTCGTCTTCGCCACCGGACGCATAGGAGAACGCCACGACGACGACGAACTCCACGTCCCGGCCGCCATTGTGGACTGCGCGTCCTTCGACGTCTGCCCTCAACCCTATAAATACCTGGCCGAAGCCTCCCTGGATCGCGTTCTTCTTTTTCCCCTAATTTCTCAAACCCTAGCTCGCCGGCCGATTTCTCTCGCCGCCGTTTGGGGTCACCGCAAGCATCGCCGTGAAGCCCTAGGGCTTCGCCTCGCCTCCAGCTATCTCCTCGTTGACGCGCGCTTGCCGGGAAGCACTGATCCCGACGAATCGAGTCATCATCTCCCCGCCGGCCACCACCAGTCAATCGACGTTCGCCGTCGATTGGGACCATCTCCGACCACGCCGTCAAGCGCTACGTGTTCCTGGTGAGCTACTGAACCTCGTGGAGTACTTGGTTCGCTCGATCATGCTCCACAGCGATGCCGCGTCGATCACCTGCAAGCGCCGCCGCTGTTTGTGCTCGCCGGAGTTACTCCGGTGACCATCTGGAGGGGGCGCCGCCACCTTTATGTCCAGTACCACACCGCGCATCCCCTCAGCCTATCCACCAAGACGCGGGAGCCCTGGATCCTCGCCGTCGATCACCACTGGCCGCCGGCCATGCGCTTCTCTTGCCACATCAGCTATTTTGACTCAGGCAAAGCTGCGTGGCAGCTGACATGGACACTGGCCCACTGGTCAGTGTCAGGTGGGTAGAATAGCCGGGTACACTTAGTTATTTTTCTTGTTTTAATTCAAATTCATCAATTGCTGCAACTTCAAATAATTATAGAAAATTCAATTCAACTCAGAAAAATGAAAATAATATATATAAATTCTCAGAAAGGAAAAATCTATCCAATAAAAATATAATATGAAATTTTTATTTGTAATAAAAATTTAAGTATTTAATACTTGTTATTTAAGCATTTTTCTTTAATTCGAAATGCAAATCAAATTCAATAATTAGGAAAATTTCCCAAATTAAATAAAACCAGGAAATAAATAAAGAAAACAATAAAGCTAATTTTCCTTATTTGTTATTTTGTTAAATCATTATTAGGGAGATTTAAACCCTGAATAATAATTACCCTAATTATTAATTGTTTAAAAATAATAAAATGCTAAATGCAATATTATTTTTATTCTTAAGTTATTAATAGCTTCAACTTTATAATAAAGTTAGTAACCAAGAACTAAGTAGTAATTATGAAAACCCTAGTTACATTATAAATAAAGTGATAACCTCATCATTTTATGTGTAATCCCAAAACCCTAATTCAATTAGGAACCCTAGCTCCATTAACCAATATGAAACTTAATTTGATTCTAACCTAAACCTATATTAGAACATGTGATCATGATACTTTCTTTTCAATCATAGATCCATAGTAACAATTAAATGCTTGTCATGTCCACATAAAATGGAGAAACCCTATCAATACTAATTAAGCATTCCATGTATGCAACCCTATTAGACCTAGATGATGAAATAGAGTCAACCAAGTGTAAACCCTAGTTACTATCCTCTAAGACATCAACATTAGTTATCCATACTAAGCATCACACTATTGTGATGAACCTTAGGAGCAACTATGCCAAATCTTGAGCATTACCTAACCATACTCCACTAAACCCTACTAGTGTTGGATACTTATCAACCCTCCTATTTAGGAGCCAATTATTCCTTACTTAATAGAACCAACAATAAAACCTAGACCACCTCAACCATAATTGATATACTTCTTATTAGTTAAGAAGTATGTTCTTCAAAAGTTATTCTTTTGAAGTAAATAAGGAGTAGCCATCAAACCTGCTTCATAGGATCTATAAACCCTAGCCAGCTATCACCAATAAGATATACCACCTTGATAGCAACTATTGGTAATTAAGATGTTTAGGCTTAATTCTACCATACAAGCCCTAGTAGCTGATGAATCCAACATTGTTGGGATCCATGTCATTCTTACTCCAGAAACTAGTTTAGGATCATCTTAAACCATAGAACTACACAACCATAATTATCATACTTGTTCTTTATTAAAGAACATGTTCTTCAAAAGTTATTCTTTTGAAGATTATAACAAGCAATCATTAACAATGCCATATAGTACCAAAACTGACAACTGTTCTTTACATATTAACATTATACCAATTATCATTCCTTGTGTGCTTACTTAATTACTATGCATTTTACCACTTGCTTATGATTCTCAAACAACACAACCCTGAATAAGAACCTTGTTTGTGAATTACTCTAAAAGTGCAACACACCCTGAACTAATCATTACCACTCACTAATCATAAATCATCGGGGTTAGGTCACGCTTAGAGCGATCGCATCTCATACTTATGCATTATTGCATCCTTGCCAATCTTTTAAACATCGTCCTTACCGGACGATGATGTTATTTCAAAATTTGGAGTTATTGCGTATCGAAGACCTTGCCTGCATAATCTTGCAGTCAAGAAAGGCAAGTTCATCACTTGCTCATGTCATTTGAGTATTTTTATCAAATTACTTGCAAAGTACTATGTTTATCACTATTGCATAAAAAGGCAAAACCACTATTTTCATAACTATGAATATGACTAAGTGGTGGGCAATGGAACCATGGATTGTGTTGATATGGTGGAGGTTCCATTGCAAGGGTTGATATCCATCTAGGATTAAACAACAAATGTCGTCCAGTGATTCTTGTGCCGTAATAACCGTGTTAATCATAAGATCTGGAGTGGGACGGAATAGTCAATCGTATTTCCACCTCTTGTACATCAACGGATGCGCTTTACCGTAGTACACTTGTCATCTGTCGGGGGCAAGCGGTAGGTCGGGGAAGCCTAAAGTTCCCCACGGCTTTGTCCGTAGTACACTTGTCGCCCGAAGAGCAAGCGGTAGGCTGGGGAAGCCTAAAGTTCCCCACGGTATTGCGGTCTATGATGGGTTGCAGCTACCGGCGAAGGAGTTTATGGTATGAGCCCAGAACTGTTGTCGTGGTCGGGTCCACCCTAATATGGGAATAATGGGACCGGCGAGGACCCAGGGTCGGGGTATGCAACAAAGGGTGGTTGTGCGAGGTAGCGGAGGAATATGATTGGGTAAGACCTTATACTGGGCCTCACACCAATGGAAGTGTGGACGAGAATGATCACTCGGTTGGCACCAAGGTTAAGATCTCTTATGGGTAAAGCAACACACCTCTACAGAGTGTAATGAATCGTGACCTGTCACTCCCCGTTCCGGGATATGGAACTGCGAACGCTGCCGGAAAGGAACTCCATGAAGTTCTAGTAAACCGGTGAAGGCTGACGGACATAGTTCTTCTGAATAAAAGCAACCTTTTGAAGAAATGGTTATGAAAACCTGCATGGGTATTGGACTTTCTGGTCTAATGCCGTAGCTAGTGCATTAAACACCTCTTTCCTATAATGAACTTGTTGAGTACGCTCGTACTCATACCACTCTTAAATCCCCTGCTTAGATATGGAGGCATCGAAGGAGGATCTACGGTGGCAACTCGAAGGCCGAGGAGTCAATAACTACTTCAAGGGACAGGACCCTGCCCGAGGAGTCAGATGCCACATCCAACAAGGAGAAAACCTAGATTAGCAATAGAAGGGAACTAGTTTCCTAAACCTAGCTCCTATTTAGCTAGAATCTATTCATAGCCCCTATAGCTAGTCAAATACTCTACAAATAGTGTACGTGATAAGATTAGACTACGAGTCGTTCTTCTGGAGTTTATTTACAGATTTACCTCATTGTAAAGTAGGAGGCTGTGTTGACCTTATGTAACAGAGTCTGTATGTAATTCTATAGACATGCCTTGGACCCGCATATGTTTCTGTTGTACCACTCTGAGCGATATAATACTAGTGGAACGGTGTTTCATTGGTGTTATATTAGACTTGCATACTACACCATGCAGTGGTATGCCGGGTCACCACACGGCCCTCCTCCCGTCGGTTGTCCCCTGGTGGACCGGCTGGCGCGGTTGGGATGGGTGGCGCTGCGGTCTCCCTCCTCTCGTCGGCTTCCCACAGCACTCCGGCAGGGCTGGTGGTGGGCGGCGGCCAGGCCCTCGGTCTGCGCCATGCCATCCACCCCCGCCTCTCGTCGGTGCGTGGAGGCGATCTCGGGCATCTTCCGCGACACGAGGGCGCCCGGGGCAGCAGCCCTGGGTTCGACGGAGCAGGTGGCCTCTTCTTCGCCGGAGAGGGTCGGCCTGCGGTTGGTGGTGGTGGATTTTTGATCTATGGAGGTGCATGGAAGCCGGCGATGGTGTCGCCGGTGGAGGGTTGGGTTGGCCAGCCCGGGATGGTCGCCGACGTGGGGGTCCGACTTGAATAAAGGAGGCGGTCCTAGGGCCTCTCTTGCGTGAAGAGGAGGACCTACCGGAGGCCTGGACTCGTGATCTGGCCGGAGGGTTGAGTTCCAGAAGGCTCCGCCGGCGAATGTAACAGCCTGGAGTTTGCTGGATCGGAGATATTCGGTCGTGCGCACCCATGCGTTTATTCCAACCGTTTGGTTCCGGAGGGAGCGGCGCGAAGCTCTTTTTCCGTGTTGACATCAAGTGACTATGGATCCATGATGAAAGTCGGAAGAAGAGAATTTCATGAAGGCCGGAGGGAGGACTAGCTAAGGGAGGTTCAAGTCTCCGCGCCGTTGAGGGGCTTGCTTGGTGTCCGGGCTTCACGGCGGCGGTATGAAAGTGGGGGCGACAACACATGTGAAGCGCGAGTCCTACCTTTCGGGGTGAAAACCCAAGGTCCGGTCTTAGCTCGGTTGTGCCTGGCAGTGACCTTCATGGAGGCATTGTTTTGAGAGTGGGGACTATCTTCAGGGTGAAAACCTAAGATCTTTGATCGGGCGACGACGGTGTTTGAGCACTGTTCCCTTCTTGGAGGCGTCGTTTTTTGGAGAGCCTGTAATTCAGGTGTTGTCATGGCGGTGGATGTATTGCTATTGTTAGGCCCAAGATACTGTAGCGGGACTTTTGTTTCTTAGTTTTCTTTTCCTTTTTTTGGTTGTGTGCATCCGTAGTGCTATTAGGGTGATACATTGTTGCAGAGGCTGGGTGTAATTGGTATCTCTTGATATTAATATATTCCCTTTATCGAAAAATAATCGCCAATGGATCAACATGTTAGCATGCGATCAAGCTGTCAGTCGCATCGGCTAAATAAATCATGAGCGACTGTCTCCGAGCGGTTACACCCAGAATCCATATCCTGATGTTGCTCCTCCGTCTGGAGGCATAACCACGTACAGGTCCAATAAATAGCAAAAGAAATAAGCCGGCAAAACTAAGCATGATTTGATTTATTAAAAAGTAAACACATTATGGACATGCCATATTGCACATAAAAGAGCACAAACGTCAACTCTAATTTGACTTTTAACTCTCTTTTGAATTCCATTTAATAGTTTCGAATAGGTTAGTAATATTTTTGGATGACGATATTCTGAATGACATATAAACAATCTGCCAGATGACCTTTACAAGCAGCCATTCAATAAACAAATGATGAATTGTTTTAGATGTTAAGATGTTAAGTTAGTAATAACCACATAAGGAGCCAAGGTTTAGATTGTGCTTCATTTCTGTGTGCTTGTAATAATTAAGCAAGGTGCAGTTGTTTTTCTGTACTCCAGCTGTAGCCACCATGTTTGGACAAAGCCTTCTGCACGAGTGTGTAACTGTGTATATACTCCTGTAAGATCATCGTGCCAGCTGGCTGTAGTTGTGTAGACATCATGGTTTCGGGTGGCAAATATTTCAGAGCACAGGAACGTGGCAAATCTTCCGTGCACGGAGGTCCCGTGCAGTTCCGTCCCTCGGATTCACTCAGTCATGCTTTTTGATTCGTGCTGCAAAGTTCTATTTAGTTCCGTCGTATTGACATGCAGCAAAACTAAGTGATTACGTGCATAGGAGACTTTTTTTTTGCGAAACATAGTACACCGTGCATGAAAGAAAATGAAAGTTATTTCTCAAAGAAGAGTCGCTCATGGCACCAGCGAGCAGAACTCGTTCTTGGAACATGGGGCATGTTTGGATACTCGCATTAAATTTTTCCTATTTCTGCTTTTGTCCCGATAGATGTTACCTGGGAAAAAACCCCAACCTAGGCCTGTTTTTGTACTACGGTGTAAATCCTACCACCGTAAGTTAAGCATCATGTGAGGGGTTAGTATATATCTCCTCACAAAATATACACGCCTTGGCAAATGTTTTCATCAAATCCTAACTACTTCAAAATATACAAACATCATCATGCATGCATGCATCACCACCACCCCATCAAGCAACGGAGCACTACACATACTAGTGCATGGAAAGGAAGATCCTCAGCCAGAGTGCCTTGTGGTCTTTTGCCATCTAGATAAAGCCGTTGTATTGAGCCCTCTTGTCGAAGAGGTGGCTCAAAGCCATCATGAGAGCCTCTTGGTTGAACCCACGAACATCCATGGTATTAGAGTAGAGGGTAGGGTGCATAACTAGAGGTGAAGGGAGCAGTATTAGAACTTGTAGCAGTACCACCACAACCATGAGCAGCAACAGGACCATACCTGAGAAAACGGAGGCCCTGTGCGAAGCAAAAAACCAGACCCTCATAGTAGCACTTGGCAAGTACGAAAACATGGTTTTATATTCTATTTATTATTAGGTTTTCAAAAGAAAAGTTTGATTCATTTGCTGAAAACTTATAAAGGGTTCCCCTTTAAGATTGGGTGAGTTCTGTAGTCCTTAGTTTTCTCTGACGTTATTCATATTCTGAAAAGAAAACATCAAAAAAATAGATAGTGTAATAGAGCACGCAGAACCTTGTAGCTATTCATTGCATCAATGGAGTATTCGGCGAAATCAGGATGAAATTAAATTCGCGACGAAGCTGTGATTGGAAGAACTTCTCGTGCTTGAGAGGGCCTTGGCCCTTGGTGATTGATAAGAAATAGTTAAAGAGAAAAAAAGGAGAAAGGGAAGAGCGAGAAAGAGGACCGTGCGTGAGTCGGGGCCTCGGGGGCTGTGGTGTTCTGTAGCCAGATTCCCAAGCGGCATAGTGGGTCAATGCATTTACTAGGCCCAACTAATTCTGTCATTAGTAACACTAAGTAATACAAAAATTGGAGGCCCTCCTTTTTTTGAGGCCCTGTGCGGTCGCACATGGTGCACCTGCGCCCGATACGGGCCTGAGCAGCAATAGTACCAATGCCTGGAGAAGAAGTTTGTTGATAGTGTGTCAAAGTACTTAGGGCAAGGTGCACTCAGAGGCTCATTGGAGCCCATGGCGTACTTGCCGGTAGCAAGGCCATATGAGAAGATTTGTTGCATCTGGGTGTAATTGATAATTGGCTTGTTTAGGGGCTCGGCATCCTTTGGGTGAGCATAAGATAGGGGATATATGAAGACATTATGTTACTTGTGACAAGTTATGAGAGAAGGTAAGTGTCACAGGTTTTGATCCAGATCCGAGTAGTACCGAGACATGGCATATGTAGTGCTCTTCCTTCAGGAGAATGGTGTGAGTGTCATCATCCTAGCCGGCACCGCTAAGGTCTCTCGGCTTCGATATCTTAATCCACTTTCCTCTCCGCTTACGCAGGTGGTTCTACACCCACTGACCATCTTGGCAACATTGATCAAGTGCACCTCCTTAAAACCATTTTCTGTCCCGATACTACTCTTGATGAGTTCACACATCTTGTTCAGGACGAAGGTGGACAAAAATGGAGGCCATTTCATAGTGGGTTTCACCCCCTTCAACCCACCACTGATGTGGCCTTTACTTTCCTTGATCTCCCTCTTCCTAGCAACAACATGGATGCATCAAGCTTGTCATTCTAGTCCATAACAAGCTTGTCATCAAACATGGATGCATCGTGCGGCGATAGGATGTCAACTTGTTGCGGGTATGTGAGCAGCTTTACTACGTTTTCCAAGGTCTCAAGTACAAAGGATGGTATCTCATGTGTATCACTGAGGGTCTATTCAAACTCCTCAGAGGTATACGCCTACATAGAGGTCAGTTAGAACTAAAAAAGTGTAATGCACGAGACCTAAAACAAGTTTAACCAACCATAGTACACATGCCCTAAATGATTAAGTTCAGATGTACAATATCGACGTCGATAGCCTAGATTGAGCAAGATTTGAGCTAGATTTGGTCAATATTGAGCAAGGTTGAGCTATATTGAGCAACTATGCACAAAATACGAATAACATTTCGGTGTATAGGGTACATCATGCACGCCAATCACTAGCAGCAAGTAACATACGTGCATAATTCTACCAATTTCGCTACTCCGATCTAGAATATGCTCAAAGATCTTAGCTAGTTGGGTTTGAAGAACTCACCACCATCGGAGAAAAAGCTATCGATGAGCTTGGAGAAGATGAAGACACGGCTTGCCGCTGCCGTCCAGGAGCTACCAAGGTAGATTCCGCCGCTTACGTGCTCGTTGGTGAAGCTCCTCGTCGAGATAGAGAGCTCAAATGGGGGGAAACGGTGCTGCGGGATTCCGGCAATGTGTGGGGTGGTGATATAAAGGCTTAGAAGCTGGGAGGTGACGAATTTCTCCCGCCGACCTTTTGAGGATGCGGCAAGCTCGTGCCATCTATGAGCTTACACGGGCGGGACATTGCTTTTCCCCTCTTCGCGAGCTTAGAGCTTGACTCGACGGAACCGAGCATGCATCCGCATGTAGGCAAAAGGGTGCTTTAAAAATTATATGGATCGAGATTTAGAAACGGAACGAGCAACCAAATACACGAAATTTGGTCCAATGAAGCGAGAAACAGGAACACCCCCATGGTGACTCCAACGTGTAGTGACATTGCCAATCTTGAAACTTGACGACAGTGTTCACTCTAAATATGTGTAGTACACGTGTGTGTCTATAACAAAGAAATGTAGTGTCCAGGTCCACAACCTGATTGATTTCTTAGCTTGACGTTCCAGGACGCCTAGCTCACGCGACCAAAAAAGTGGTACCACTGCTCAGCAGGAACGGGTCCATAATCTACAACAGGAAAGGCGCGACACGTGTGCACCGTGCCACGTGTGGATGAACTCACGCACGCATGCGTCCTGATTATCCACCTGGCCGGTTAGTTAGTTCAGCCACCTACCAAATCCCTCTGGAAATATTACGCTGATGCTGGCACGAAAACGATACTGGCTGCCTGCCTTGCTTGCTCATCTGGCCTGTCTTAGAATATAATTCCTTTCGTCTCCATAAAGTTGCATGATTACTGCCTTTAGAAACAAAATGGCGACAGAAAAGATTAAGCGAAATTCGACATGCCATGCCCTACTTGACAATTCTGTAAGACCAATTTGGTCCTGATCTCCGCCTAAGTAAGAGCCAGTAAGCAACCTACGCGTTCAAAGTCCAAAAGTGTGTGCTAAATTGAACAGAAACGCAACCACTTTTGACAACAGAAAAGTGAACAGACTTGGCCGAAAAGAGAGTCCTCAGGTATCAATGTACACACATCACACATCCTTTTTGACACAACAGACATGCATCCTTTCATGACTTCAACAGGTATATCACTCAGTCAGGTCTTTGAAACTAGAGAAAAATATTCGTAGAGGTCCACTATGCAAAAGTATATGAAGTTTCCATGAAGAATATCAACTGCCAGACTCAAAAGAACAGATGAAGATAATAAAACCATACTGAGTAGGAAATGCAGTCTTATAAAATTTAGAATGTGATTCATGCCTTATCATCTCCTGCTCCTCAGTTTGTCCACAACTACCTGCTGGAAAAGCAGCCTACCATGCCCGCTAGATCCATTTCAGACCCTGTCAGCAGAGAGAAGAATACCCCAGGGAATTTAGTACCAGAGTTGCAGAACTGAAGAACTCCTTTTCTGTTGCTCAGCCTTGTCACCAGCAGCAATCATTCAGCATGCAGACAAATAAAAAATCTTCCAAGTACCAGAATATGGTTTATGTACTGCTACTGTCCACATAATCTATGGGCTGGATTTTTCAACACCTAAGCCGGCATGCAGAGATTGGTTACACCTTTGCTTTGTCAAAGACAGACAGCAATGCTGGTCAGCTACATAGCCGAAATGAGAAAATGACTTGCCATTTTGCCAAAGACTACAGATCTTCTGGAGCTCTCTTTTTGTTCGCTATTGTCTGCAAAGTGCCAATCAAAAGCTGATAAGGTCAATTCTTCCAAATAATGGTTTGTGTACGAAAAAGTACTAGACATGCAGCTGAGAAAAGCCTAGGCTGTAGTGCAATCTAAACAAGGTGGATGCCGAAATACAAGCAATACGATTGAAAAGGTAACAAACAGATCTCTACAGCTAAAGAGAACATTTCTTGATTTGTTGTTGCAAGTAAGAACTAACATCATCCCTCCTCATACTTTTGACTGCTATGTACAAAAACTAGAACCAAAATTACAACTTCTCCCAACTGAATTGGAGGACACTACCTTTCCTAAGCTAAAATGATTGAGCTATTTCGCCATCGTTCTATCCTTCCAGCGAATGAAGAACTGCAAAAATCAGAGAACATCACGATGATTTCTCTGCTGCCTCATCTATGGTCGACGAATTGATCGAGAGTCCGTCGAGGATGTCGCTGTCAGAGTCAAGCTGTAGCTCCTTGAACATAGCCATGACCTGAATCATGGTCGGTCTTCGGATCGGCCGATCATCCAAGCACTCAGAAGCAATCTTCAGATACTGATACAGCTCAGCTTCCCCGGACTTTGTGTCTGTCAGCGTAGGATCAAAAACCTCACTGCTTCTGTTCTCCTTGACCATCTGCTTCACCCAACCGACAAGGTTGTTGTCTCCAAACTCAGTCGGATCGATCGGCTTCTTCCCTGAGAGGAGCTCCAAGAGCACAACGCCGTAGCTGTAGACATCGCCTTTGGTCGTGCATCTGAAGCTCTGATAGTACTCCGGTGGCACATACCCAGGTGTGCCTGCAAGTGTGCTCACACTCAGATGTGTGTCAAGCGCGTTCATCAGCCTTGCCATCCCGAAGTCCGACACACGGGCATCAAGGTTGTTGTCAAGAAGCACATTGCTTGACTTCATGTCCCGGTGTATGATGTGAGGGATGCAGCTATGGTGGAGGAAAGCAAGGCCCCTCGCTGAACCAATTGCAATCTTCTTCCTTGCTGCCCAGTCAAGCTTCACAATAGCCTTGTCATTGTCATGGAGCACAACATCCAGGCTGCCATGCTTCATGTACTCATACACAAGCAGCCTCTCATCACCAATCTTGCAATATCCAAGCAGTGGGACAAGGTTGCGGTGCTTGATCTTGCCAATAGTCTCCATCTCTGCTGTGAATTCCCTGTCACCCTGACCTGTATAATGGATGAGCTTCTTGATGGCCACAACAGTACCATCCTTGAGCTTGGCCTTGTACACCTCTCCAAATCCTCCCGAGCCTACGAGGGTCTCAGTACTGAAGCCGTTGGTGGCCTCGAGGAGGTGCGCAAAGGTGAGCTTCCGGAGCGGCTTCTCGAATGTTGCCACATTGATGCTTAGTGGCTCCTGCACCCCTGACAGCTTCCAACTGGTTTGACCAGATGTTGGAAGGCTCTCAATAAAACCGGTTCTGATCTCTTCGGTCTTCTGGTTCCTCCTTAGCTTGCACAGTGTGACTAGCAGCAGGAGAAGTATAAGAACAGAAAGTGCCACTCCGACAAGAATGCTTGCCTCAATGACCTTGCTGTTTCCGTCAGGTGAACCTCGTCCCCCATCTTCCCTGCCAGGGTTGTGGCCACAAGGCGGCAAAGGAATACCACAGAGAGCAGAGTTGTTGTCATACCGGGATGCTGGGAATGTGGTGAGCTGACCAGATGTAGGAATTGGACCAGACAGGTTGTTGTTGGAGACATCAAAGTCGGCAAGCGAATACAGATTACCAAGACCTGAGGGTATGCCGCCACTGAGCTGATTGTTTGAGAGGTCAAGTGCGCCGATCGATTTCATCCCTGAGAATGCTTCTGGTATTGTACCGCTGAGCTCATTATGCCCCAAGTTAAGGACTTGGAGATACATCATGTTCCCGAGGCTGCCCGGTATTGCACCGTTGAGACCATTGTATGAGAGGTCGAGGAAGATCATGCTGCCATTCATTTTGAATGTGTACACCGTTGTGCCCGTGTAAATCCTCGTGGACGGGCAAAGGTGCACCGCGGGGAACTCAGCCAAGCGCTCTGGCCGGATGCCAAAGAACTCGAAGAGCACACCGGCACCAGGACAGATGTTGCCTGCCTCATTCCGAAGAAATGCAAACTGCTTCCCTGACACCATACCCCCTGGAACAAGCCCTGCCTGGCCCGTTAGATCTGATGGTATCGTGCCAGTCAAGCTGTTGCTGTTGAGGTCAAGCCATATGAGGTTGTTGCAGCTACCAAGCTCGGCTGGCACACTTCCAGAGAGCAGATTCCTGTTGAGCTGCAGAATGGCGAGCTTCTGAAGCTTGGCAAAGCCTGGGGGCACACTCCCAGTAAGACGGTTGCCGGAGAGCGACACCCATATCAGATTCACACACCTTGTAATGGAAGGTGGAATGCCTCCGGTGAAGTTATTGTAGCTCATCACCAATGTCTCCAGTGTAGTGCCGTTGGAGCAGAGGATGTCCGGTATCACGCCGGATAGGCCATTCGCCCACACGACCAGATCAATGAGCTTCGGCAGAGTGATTATTTCTGGTGGGATCTGGCCAACCAGATAGTTGAAGCTGAGATCAATGGACTCCAGATTAGCACAGTTGCCAAGCGATGCCGGCACCGTGCCATTGAGGTAGTTGTTTGGGAGGAACAGCTTCCGCAGAGAAGGCAGTGATGAGCACAGGTCCAGCATTATTTCTCCATCGAACTCATTAGACCCAAGGTCGATCACCTCAAGCAATGGGCACCCCGCGGCGAGCACCGGCAGCGGGTTTGCGCCCGTGATGTTGTTGAATGAAAGCCGCAGCATCCTCAGTGAGGAGATGGTACTGATGACACTGGTCACAAAGTCCCCGGATAGCTGGTTCCCACCTAGATCAAGCACCTGAAGGGAGTTGCACTTTGCAAAGCTTGCCGGCAAGGCACCAACAAGCTTGTTGTTCGACAGGTCCAGATCAACAATTCTGCCACACAGCTGGCTCAGCTCCTCCGGTATCGGTCCGGCAAACTCGTTGCCGGCCAATGCCAGCCGCCACAGAGAAGAGAAGCCGGTGAAGAACGTCGGTATTGAGCCGGAGAGGAGCCTGTTCCCGGACATGTCGAGCGCCTGAAGGCGGCTGCAATTGGCGAGGCCCGGCGGAAACCTGGTGCTGCTCAGGCCATTGTAGGACCAATCGAGCACCGTGAGGTTGCCGCACCTGCCGAAGTCGTACCCAGAGACATCACCGGTGAAGTTGTTCCCGGCGATGCTGAGGTACGTGAGGTTGGCCGGCGCGGTGGCCACGAGCCCGGCGGGGAGCGCGCCGGACATGAGGTTCCACGACACGTCGAGCGTGGTGACCTGGCTGCAGGGCGCCAGCTCCGGCAGGCGGCCGGTGAAGAGGTTGGCGGAGAGGTTGACGTAGCGCAGACCGTGGCAGCCGGCGAAGGAGTAGTTGAGCAGGCCGGCGTCGGCGAGGCTGTTGCGCGACAGGTCGAGCGCCCGCAGCGACGGCGCGAAGGGGAACCCGCCGCCGGTGAGGGCGTTCCTGGACAGGTTCAGGGACTGCAGCGCGCCGCAGGAGGCCAGGAACGCCGCGGGCAGCGTCGCGTTGAAGGCGTTCGACGAAATGTCCACCTCCACGAGCGCGCACGGCGTCGACGGCGCGTGCGAGAGGTTGCCGTAGAAGGCATTGCCGCGCAGGTCGAGGCCCTGCAGCGCCGGGAGCGCGAGGAGGGCGTCGAGCCGGAGCTCGCCCGCGAGGCCCATGCCGCTGAGGTTGACGGCGACGACGCGGCCGTCGGTCGGCGGCGAGCACGAGACGCCGGCCCACGTGCAGGGCGCGGTAGAGTTCGCGCCGGCGCCGGACGCCCAGGTCGTGAGGGCGCCGCGCGGGTCGGCCTCCACGGACGCGCGCCTGAAGGCGAGCAGCGCCGCCGCCTCGCCGGCGTCTGCAATGGCCGGCGCCAGCAGTTGGAGCAGCACGAGCAAGAAGAAGGCGGCCGCCGTTGTGGGCGAGGAGGCGGCCATGATTTCGCGTTGTACGGTTCAATTCTTGCAAGGAGGGGGAAAAAACGGAGATGCCGGCGGCGCCGGTTGTGGCCGCTTAGGTTCTTGCTTGCGTGCTGCCGAGCTTCTTTAGGTGGCTTCACATGTCGACGGAGAAGATTTGGGCTGCAACTTCCCTGCAAATTTGTGGAAATTTCCTCTCATCATTTATGGACTAGAAATTCGACGAAATTGGCAGCACGAATTGCTTAAGAAAACGAAGAAAGAAAACGCAAGGAATCTTCGCAAGGGAAAGCACCCAAGAACAACCGAATAAAACGCAAAATTCCTTGTCCAAATTCCTCACACTAAACCCCCTACGAATAAACCGCCCCAGAATCGAATGAACCCGTGAAGAACCCAAGCAAGAAACGAACTCAAATTCGGGGGAGCACAAAGCACAAACATGCCCCACGATAACCAACCAAAAGGCCAAGAAACCATGTCCAAACATTCGCGGTTGCGAAACCATTTTAGAAGCAGAGAGAAATAAGCACCCACCTTGGCGAGGAGGAGAAGAACCGCGGAAGAACCCGAGACCCCATCAAGAAACGGAGAGACAAACTCTGCAGATTCAGAGAGGAAGTTCCACAAGCAGAATCTATCTATCCACCTGCCTGCTGCAAGAATCCCAGTCGAGGACGAGGAAGAAGGGAAGAGAGAGAATTAGAGGAAGCAGGGGCAGGCCTACACCCAACTATTTATTAAGTAGACGAGGGAGGGGCGCTAGCCTGGGGGAGAGACGGCCGAGCTCTCTCGGCGGTGCTAGCCTGCTACTGAACCGCCGCCATTAGTTTAGGCTCCACGGGGCTTGTTTGCTTGCGACGGCAATGAGGCCCGAAAATGAGGGGGATTTGTTTATTCGCGGGAGAGTTTCGAAGGATGGTAATTACGGGGCTCCCGCGAGGGGCTGGATGCAAAATGGTTCGGGGTGCTCGGAATGCTCGCTTTATTTTTGCTTCTTTTGCCTGAGCATCCGGTCAAACTTGGGATTTGATTCCCGGCTTTTCGGCATCATCTCCTCCCTCTCCCATATCTATCTGCTCCCACAACCCCATGCACCTACGGCACGTTTGGGCGCCGAGATCCGGCACCACCTTCGTTCATATCTCAGGTCAGAGGATTTTTTTTGGTTTTTAATTTTTTTACTACATGCATGCTTCAGCATCATATCATCGAGCTTTATAAATGGCGATGATTTTACGTCAGAAGATAGTCTCAAGAGATTTTTTCTTTCTGTGAAAAAATATTTTTGGTAGTAGACAAGTGGAAACGAGTAAGATTTTAGAAAACATAAAATTATAGATTTACCCCTATAAAAATATTTCTATCACATAGGGAGCAAGCTGCAAAAAAGATATATTTACAAAGATACGCAATTAAAATTATAGTGAATTGCAAAAGATATGCTACATTTGTGGCTTTTTTTTGCAAAAGATATGATATTTGTCGCTTTTGTTTTGCAGAAGATATGCTATATTTGTTGCTTTGTGACGGCGTCTATACTATTTTATTTTGTGGGCCACTTTTATCCTGGACTTCTGAAGTTTTACCATGTTTACACGTTTGTTGATGGTCTGATAACATGGACCCACGACACAAGAGAAAGTTTTGGCTTCAAGGCAAGCATGACTATAGTAATGATGAGCAAGGCAAACGGATCATTATGCTAAGTTTTCTTGGTTTATCTATCTCATTAACATGATTGGTCGATGACAATATTATAGGTTTATGGTTGTACTATAAAGAGGGTGACGAGATTATCACATATTTAGTACAATGCTCAAACCATGGCATCTGTTGCATCCTCCTTCTTTTTTTTTATCTTGTGTGTTTCTATGTGTGGGGACCTAGAGATTGTAGTTAGCTTTGAAATGTTCCCAAAATTATCAGACACCGAATTTGTATGAGAAAGTTAAGTCATTTTAGTATTGGTTGTGTTGGCTGCTATGGTGAACCAGAACAACCTAAAAACATCCGGAAGTAGGCATCCAGAGTCTCCCAGCCTTCGTACGGGTCGTGTAACCACCTTAACGACAGAAATTTGGAGAAGCGTCGTTGATTGGATATGAGATTCTCCCAGCCTCTAAGTTCCTCACCCAGAAACATAATCCCCCATCCAATCAATGGAAGGGACACATGGATTTGGAAGTCATTTGTTCACATTATACATTGTTTTCATCTCCAAATGATCTATTGCATGAGTTGCATACTGTAAGATTTGAGGGAGGGTTCTAAGCATTAATTAGTTGTTTTATGTTTGCATTGATTGGATTGTTTTGAGCTGGTATGGGACCTTTTTTTACCATTGGAAGCAAAAGTCTCAAAGATGGTTTGTCCATGTTGGTTGAGTGATCTCTTCAATAAGATTGCAAAGAGGCTCGGATGGTTCGTTAAGTTTGTTGTGGAGCTTATCATCTTTAGAGTACTGGAGGAAGAGGGCAATGACTCAACAGAAGTCCGTTTTTGAGAGGTATTAGAATACCAAAGAATATTTAAACACAAAAAAATGTTTTTCTCGTGTGTCGTTTACACTTGAGTGCAGAGTTAAATTGCGCTTTTGTTTATGTTATTTGGCACTAGTTTTCGGTGCACTTATTGAGTGTGGAGTGTTTAGATATTTTGGTACAAGATAATTTTAATACTTTAGTGATGTACTAGTATTTACCGAAAAATGTAACGTGTATGTATTTTTACTTTGTTTTGATCTGGTAGACAATATGTGTGGAGATAAATACATTTTGCATCATACATGAATAAACATTTTTTTACTAGGAGTGTGCAATATTACATGTAGTACACCTGCCCATACATATGGAATTAAATACTCACCTCAATATTATTGTTGACTAAGTAACCTTCAATAGCAACATAACGTTTTCTGTTTTTAATTTTTTTTCTCTTACCATTTGCATAAAACTCTATGAATATCTTGTATGTATTATATAAAGCTTTTTTGCGAGTAATATAAAACATTACGCAAGTAGATTTTCACGGTGTTCCGTCAATGTTTATCAGTGGCGGATCTACGAACTTGAGTTAGAGAAACGTAATGAATCAAATTATGCATAAGAGGCACCAATGTATGAAGTACCAGAAAACTTTCCTTGGAATTTAAGAAATATATGGGCATGTACAATGGCATAGAAGGCACCTCTTGTCTTAGCACTCCATGTTATCTATATAAGTGGTATAATGCAGAGTGTGGCGTTTTAGAAGCTGAACTACATGTAGCTCTTTATTTTCAAACTCTTGGAACTCGTATTCAAAGTGTCAAAAAAAAACTGAAACAAAATTCTAGAGGTAGCCAATGGTGTATTGTACAATGCTGTAAAATCTCAATGCAAACTGATTTATATACTAGGCTACACGAAATTAACAAAATCTGACAAGTTTTATAGTCTTGAAATATGCACTGTTCACTATAAAAAATTGTCAGAATTTGTTATTTTTGTGTAGCCCAGAATATGAAGTAGTTTGTATTGAGATTTGACACCATTGTAGTATACATCATTGGCTATCTACAGAATTTTATTTCGGATTTTTTGAAACTTTGAAATATGAAGTCTGAGTGTTGGCAAATAAAGAGCTACGTGTAGATCGGTCTCCATTTTAAGTTTTCCGTATAATGCATCATCTCTTCTTAACTTATCTAGTAATTAATGAGAATTTATTCAATTTTGTATAAAATTGTGTTGACAGGGGATCATCCATTAGTTAAGTGTCTCTTTATTCATTTTCTCTCCTCGGATTAAGTGAAAATCCGATGTGACAACTTCAAAGGAATGCTGATGACACCCTTCAGTGTACATGTCCTAACAACCTAAGTCATTTCACGTTATTAACTAAGAAACAAATTAATCACAAATTGTTGAAGTCTAGAACCACTTTCTTGGACATAACAACAAAGATGTTGCTTTTTCATATTATTCTAAATTGTAAATATGTCAAGAATTTTCCTGTTTCCCTTTCAGAAGTTTCTGGAACAAATGAAAATTCGCAATAGCTCGTTAGAGTCTTCTTGTGTTCTAAGTCATGGTATTCTTGCCCTCTGTGTCTTACTGTCTTATACTCCATATATACCCCTATAAGAGTAAGGTTAATATAACAACAAAATTTGGGTTCACTATTTTTTTCACAATTTGATCTACCACGTCCAACGGTGGGGAATTGGCACATATGACTGTCACTATCAATTTAACCATTGTGGTAGTACACCTGTACTCTGTCACTACGTTGCGGTTCTAGACCATTCCTCTCCACGTTTAGAGAAGTCAGTAAAGAGAGTAAGATATATCTATATTAGTTTGTATAACTTGGAGATGCACCAGAAGTGCAATGTTGAGTAACAAGACCCATATATATGAATGTGATTTACTAAATGTTCATTTGAATTATTTAGTTTGAATACAAGTGACTATTGAAAGTTAAGGATATTTAATCAAATGATTTGAACCATCATATTAACATAATAAGATTGATAAGATATGTTTATGCTACACCAGTTTAAGAATTTTGGGATTTCATGAATAATAGTCTTTGAGAGATATGGATATATCATTTATGTCAAGATCAAATAAATAATTATAGTCATGTGTAAATCTAAAATGTTTAATTGTCTTTTTTTTTGTTTTGAAATAATTATCTTAGAGCGTGACCGGTTGCTAGCATCAATGTGTTGCATCATAGAAATTTTGCATTAGTGCAGACTAGATGAAGTGGCCAACTAATATGGCTAGCTAAGTAATCTTTAATATAAAACTAATGTTTTCTGTTTTATTAATTTTTTATTTCCAATTGCACAAAGGTCTATTATTAACGTGTATGTATTATATAAAGTAGTTTAATGTGGTTAATATAAGATATTGGATAGGGACATTTTCATCGTGCTCTTTCGGTATACAACGATTGTACTGGATTAGGAGCTAGAGTTAAAGGAAGCTAATGAATCAAACTATGCATAAGAGATGCCAAAGTATGTGATACTAGAAAACTTCCATTGGAATTTAAGAAATGTAAGCTCGTGAGTCCTTTCGTTTTGTTAACAAAGAAATGAATTACTCTCAGATTTTGAAGTCCAAAACCAATTTCTTGGACATAAAAACAAAGGTTTTTTAAGGAAAATAGATGTTGTTGCTATCTTTTACTAATTAATTAATAAAAAATTACATCATCAATTAACACAAGAATAATAAT
Organism: Lolium rigidum; assembly: GCF_022539505.1. Taxonomy (NCBI): domain Eukaryota; kingdom Viridiplantae; phylum Streptophyta; class Magnoliopsida; order Poales; family Poaceae; genus Lolium; species Lolium rigidum. Next base: position 163,622,126 of record NC_061512.1, read on the forward strand.
AAAAATGGTGGATCCTCAATCCAAACATTAGATTGTTGACCACACTCTTCAGCCAGCAGTAATAGTCAGGAAATTTTCCCTTTGCCCTTTAGAAGTTTTGAGAACAAATAAAAATGCGCATTGTCTCAGTTAGATAGTTCTGGGATGTGTCAAACCAAAAAGGAACCTTCTAATTAATTGTCAATGTAGCTCTTAGTTTTATGTCACGGCAAATGAAAGTACTCCGTAATTGTGGCAGGCTATGGAACTTAGCTAGGAGGCTAAATTAAACTAGTACTAGCTCATGTAAAAAGTTACCATTGAGCCACCAAAGGCGCTTGGACGCTTCCTCCAAGTTACAGCTTAAACTATTCGAAAATCAAAAGTTCCATCCTATAGTATAAAGAGCTAATTACACCTATAGTCCTACAACTTGTACATCATGTGAAGGTTTAGTCCTACTACTTGCAGAACGTGAAAATGCAGTCCTACAACTTGTCTACGATGTGAAGATTTGGTCCTCAGTTAATCAAAAGATGACATGTGGCGTTATAGATTTTGCAAAAAGATCCTTGATATTTTTAATTTGCGCAAGTGAGCTCTGTGACAATCTTAATGCGGGCCCCACCTGTCAGTTCCGCTAAAATAATAAAAGATACAGCGCGCGGCTGGGCTGGGATTCGATCCCGTGACCTGCTGCTACACCGAAATGGTGTTTGCCGCTAGACCAAGCATCATATGTGGTCTATGTTCTAAAATGTTTAATTGTCAGGTGTAAATCTAAAATGTTTAATTGTCTTTTTTTTTGTTTTGAAATAATTATCTTAGAGCGTGACCGGTTGCTAGCATCAATGTGTTGCATCATAGAAATTTTGCATTAGTGCAGACTAGATGAAGTGGCCAACTAATATGGCTAGCTAAGTAATCTTTAATATAAAACTAATGTTTTCTGTTTTATTAATTTTTTATTTCCAATTGCACAAAGGTCTATTATTAACGTGTATGTATTATATAAAGTAGTTTAATGTGGTTAATATAAGATATTGGATAGGGACATTTTCATCGTGCTCTTTCAGTATACAACAGTGTCTGGATTAGGAGCTAGAGTTAAAGGAAGCTAATGAATCAAACTATGCATAAGAGATGCCAAAGTATGTGATACTAGAAAACTTCCATTGGAATTTAAGAAATGTAAGCTCGTGAGTCCTTTCGTTTTGTTAACAAAGAAATGAATTACTCTCAGATTTTGAAGTCCAAAACCAATTTCTTGGACATAAAAACAAAGGTTTTTTTAAGGAAAATAGATGTTGTTGCTATCTTTTACTAATTAATTAATAAAAAATTACATCATCAATTAACACAAGAATAATAATAAAAATGGTGGATCCTCAATCCAAACATTAGATTGTTGACCACACTCTTCAGCCAGCAGTAATAGTCAGGAAATTTTCCCTTTGCCCTTTAGAAGTTTTGAGAACAAATAAAAATGCGCATTGTCTCAGTTAGATAGTTCTGGGATGTGTCAAACCAAAAAGGAACCTTCTAATTAATTGTCAATGTAGCTCTTAGTTTTATGTCACGGCAAATGAAAGTACTCCGTAATTGTGGCAGGCTATGGAACTTAGCTAGGAGGCTAAATTAAACTAGTACTAGCTCATGTAAAAAGTTACCATTGAGCCACCAAAGGCGCTTGGACGCTTCCTCCAAGTTACAGCTTAAACTATTCGAAAATCAAAAGTTCCATCCTATAGTATAAAGAGCTAATTACACCTATAGTCCTACAACTTGTACATCATGTGAAGGTTTAGTCCTACTACTTGCAGAACGTGAAAATGCAGTCCTACAACTTGTCTACGATGTGAAGATTTGGTCCTCAGTTAATCAAAAGATGACATGTGGCGTTATAGATTTTGCAAAAAGATCCTTGATATTTTTAATTTGCGCAAGTGAGCTCTGTGACAATCTTAATGCGGGCCCCACCTGTCAGTTCCGCTAAAATAATAAAAGATACAGCGCGCGGCTGGGCTGGGATTCGATCCCGTGACCTGCTGCTACACCGAAATGGTGTTTGCCGCTAGACCAAGCATCATATGTGGTCTATGTTCTGCACGTACTATTGTTATCAATAATTAAGATGATTTTTTCACCACCCTTCAAGACATGAAGCTAACCCAATTTTAGCAGCACACACATTTTTTTGGGAAAATTGTATAGCATGTAATTTAAGAAGAGTTATGGATGAATGTTGTCGTTTATCTTTGATTGTATATATATAAGATGGATGCATGTTTTCATTATTCTTGAGAGCTTTTAACCATCTATGCTAGCCAATTTAAGAATATAAAAAATAAACTATTCCGTTAAATGATTCTTTGGTCGACTGTGAAATACAAATGCATGGCCCTTTGTTCTAAACTAGTTTAGTGTATACAATTTTCGCAACTAAGCATTTGTTTTTAGAAACTTCATAGTACCGATTTGTTATTGCAAACACCATAAATAGATGGATTTTCCCCTAGCTTCGGAGGTGTCCATGAGGAATTAAGTAATGTACACCCCCATTTAGCTAGATCTAGGACATGTTTGTAAAACTTTATAGTGCACGATTCGTTATTGCAAGCCTAGATTTCATGAATAGATATATTTTCTCTGGCCTCAGAGTATTTTTTTATAAGTTCCCTTATTATTGGGATGATGGAGAAATAACTATTTTTTAAGTCGACGCTAAGGACAGTTTTTTTGGAAAAGAATTATATTTGTCCGTAAAATACATGAGAATGTGTCACTTGTGAACTTTACTAGACACATTGATAACTAACTGGTATAAATTATTTTTAAATCAACCGAGAAATCATCACCGTCTTTGATATATTGTCTAAATGTATTCTAGGTGTTTATAGTTGTGTATTCTGTTTTTGCTATAACTCGTGAAGTAAGTAAAATATAGGAGAAACATGGACATGTAAAATTTGTGAAAATATTAGTATTATATTTCATTTGATAAATATACATTAGATTACAAATACAATTCAACATATATACTATGTTATATGATAGAGTGTTTTGTCTTTAAATATTAATACAGAGTAAATTGAGTTTTAATATACATGTGGTAAATAATAGTTTTCTAAAGGTTGTATTTTTCTACTGTTTTATACTACTTACTAGTTTGTATAAAAACATGTCTTCTCCATTCAAGCGGCTTGTATTTTTTGTGTAGAAATTAGACCACCTGTTATATGCGAAAATTTATCTTGTGAAAAGTATTATTTCTAACACTGAATTTTATCTTTTTTACAAAAGTCATTTTTTTATGAAATAACTTTGTGAACGCATAGCACCCGAAGATGTACGTGCAATTTTTTTATTTCAATTTTTTTGAAATTCAAAATATGTGTAAATGTCATCCTGGCGAGAAATAGCAAAAAAACACTAAACAAATGTATAAAGCTATAACGTCCTTAAGTAGAACATCAAGAAATGTATGGTTAGGAGGCAGTTCGTTTGTATCTTGCGAGTACGAAACCTCGTCCCAGCAAATAAAATTTTATTTACCCTCTTACTTTTCTATCTAGCTATCTTAGATGAAATAAGTTAACGTCCTCACGTACATCAAAACGTGCTCCATGATCTAGTGGCTACTGTCGTCTGTGTGTCACTGGAAACAGCAGAACGTGAGTTCGAACCTCCGTAGGCGCGTATTAGATTTTGTTTTTTTTACGCATTGACAGGTGGGACCCACATGTAAGAAGACATCAAGGGTCCATTGTGCCAGGTAAAAATATTAGGGGTGCTTCTGCAAAAACTGCTATGCCACATGTCAGATTTTGATTGATTGAGGACCAAATCTTCACATGATTTTCAAGTTGTAGGACCATGACTTCACACTTTACAAGTAGTAGGACTAAACCTTCACATGATGGACAAATTGTAGGACTATAGGTGTAATTAGCTCTAGTATAAAAGAATCCAAAGCATCTAACCTGATGGTCACATGTTCATGTTAGTAGTGGAGTATAAAGATAAGAGACGGAAATTCAATTCGGCTCATGGGTGCATATGCTCCCTCCATCCAAAAACATATTTTTAATTATTAAAAAAAAATAGCAAAAAAAATCGCATGTACATCTCGATAATCTATATGCGTTTGTGTAGTTTCGCGAGAAACCGATATATTTTGTGGTCGATGTAAAAAAGACAAAACAAGTCTCACAAAAAAGCCTTATTTTTAGTACTAAATTTTGTCTTTTTTACACAGCTTAAACTACAAGTTGACTTTTCATGGAAAGACTTTCTGTGTACGTAGCATGTTAAGATGTATATGTGAATTTTTTGTTTTGAATTTTTTAACATTTCAAAATGTATTAAAGTTGTAGTTTAAACTAAAGGGAGCATATGCACCCAGGAGCCAAAACATCACTCCCGATAAGAGATAAACTACTTAGGACTCCAGAGTGTAGGGAACTTTCTAAGTCAAGAGTAGAGTTTTTTTTTTCCTTTTGAACAACAGGTGAAACTAGCATTAACTCATTAGATAGATTATTTTCGGTTTTTCCTCATCAATCACCATCTCCTTATTACCTTATAAGTAATGATATACATTTCCTCGCTTAAAACATAAGCGATAAGGTATCACTAGTAGGAAAAGCCTTATAGGTGAGATCTTAGTTTTATGGCGCACTAGTCAATTATGCGCCATAGAAACTTTTTTTGTGGCGCACCAGACATGGTGCGCCACAAAAATAGCTTATTTTTGTGGCGCACTGCTAGACCGTGCGCCACAGAAATAAGGTGGGGCCCACATCCTGCCACCAACAATAATTGGTGTCGTTATTTCTGTGGCGCATAGGACTGTGTGCGCCACAGAAATAAGTGTTTCTGTGGCGCACTGGTTCTGGTGCGCCACAGAAATAATTGATTCTGTGGCGCACTTGTGCTGGTGCGCCACAGAAATAGCGTCTTTTATATCATATCGTACCCCCTCCCCCGCCTGTACGCCTTCTTCCTCCTCCACCCCTCTTCCTCTCCCTACCGCCGCCGCCTTCCATGGTGAGCATCGCCGCCGCCGCCGCCTTCCTCCGCGAGGGCTGCATGCCGCCACGCTCCACCCATCCCCGCCACCAGCAGCACAAGCCGCTGCGGCGTGGAGGAGGAGGGGCCGCCGCATCAAGGAGGAGGGGCCGGCTCCGCGTCAAGGAGGAGGAGCCGCCGCGTCTTCCTCCTCCTCTACCCATGCCGTCGTCGTCAACCTCCTCCTCCACCCCTATCGTCGGTGAGCTTTCCCCTCCCCTCCCTCTTTCTCTACCCCTGCTCTGGATGTGTTGTTGTTGTGCTCTGGATGTTGTTGTGCTCGATCTGGATGCTGTTGTGCTGTTGTTGTGCTCTGGATGTTGATGCTGCTCTGGACAAAATTACAGAGAGGATGATGTTGTGCTCGATCTGGATGTTGTTGTGCTACTGTTGTGTTCATCATGAATAAAAATAGTCCAACATTCTCTGTTGTTTTACTCTGCTGTTAGCTATATATTATTTCCATTCTCTGCATGTGATGATGAATCATGTGGATGATGAGCCTCTGATACGTCTCCGACGTATCGATAATTTCTTATGTTCTATGCCATATTATTGATGATACCTACATGTTTTATGCACACTTTATGTCATATTCGTGCATTTTCTGGAACTAACCTATTAACAAGATGCCGAAGTGCCGGTTCTGTTTTCTCGCTGTTTTTGGTTTCAGAAATCCTAGTGACGAAATATTCTCGGAATTGGACGAAACGAAGACCCAGGGGCCTATTTTTCCACGGAGCTTCCAGAAGACCGAAGAACACACGAAGTGGGGCCACGAGGTGGCGACACCACAAGGCGGCGCAGCCCAGGGGGGGCCCGCGCCGCCCTATGGTGTGGCCCCCTCGTCTGGCCCCCGACTCTGCCCTTCCGCCTACTTAAAGCCTCCGTCGCGAAACCCCTGAGGCGAAAAACCACGATACGGAAAACCTTACAGAGACGCCGCCGCCGCCGATCCCATCTCGGGGGATTACGGAGATCTCCTCCGGCACCTGCCGGAGAGGGGATTCATCTCCCGAAGGACTCTACACCGCCATGGTCGCCTCCGGAGTGATGAGTGAGTAATTCACCCCTGGACTATGGGTCCATAGCGGTAGCTAGATGGTTGTCTTCTCCTCATTGTGCTTCATTGTTGGATCTTGTGAGCTGCCTAACATGATCAAGATCATCTATCACGTAATACTCTATGTTGTGTTTGTCGGGATCCGATGGATAGAGAATACCATGTCATGTTAATTATCAAGTTATTATACATGTGTTGTTTATGATCTTGCATGCTCTCCGTTTCTAGTAGAGGCTCTGGCCAAGTTTTTTACTTTTAACTCCAAGAGGGAGTATTTATGCTCGATAGTGGGTTCATGCCTGCATTGACACCTGGGACGATGACGAGAAAGTTCTAAGGTTGTGTTGTGCTTGTTGCCACTAGGGATAAAACATTGGCGCTATGTCCGAGGATGTAGTTGTTGATTACATTACGCACCATACTTAATGCAATTGTCTGTTGTTTAGCAACTTAATGCTTGGAGGGGTTCGGATGATAACTCTGAAGGTGGACTTTTTAGGCATAGATGCGGTTGGATGGCGGTCTATGTACTTTGTCGTAATGCCCAATTAAATCTCACTATACTTATCATGTCATGTATGTGCATTGTTATGCCCTCTCTATTTGTCAATTGCCCGACTGTAATTTGTTCACCCAACATGCTTTTATCTTATGGGAGAGACACCTCTAGTGAACTGTGGACCCCGGTCCATTCTTTTAATACTTGAAATACAAATCTGCTTGCAATACTTGTTTTACTATTTTCTCTGCAAACAATCATCTTCCACACAATACGGTTAATCCTTTGTTACGAGCAAGCCGGTGAGATTGACAACCTCACTTTGTTTCGTTGGGGCAAAGTACTTTGGTTGTGTTGTGCGGGTTCCACGTCGGCGCCGGAATCTCCGGTGTTGCGCCGCACTACATCCCGCCGCCATCAACCTTCAACGTGCTTCTTGGCTCCTCCTGGTTCGATAAACCTTGGTTTCTTTCCGAGGGAAAACTTGCTGCTGTGCGCATCATACCTTCCTCTTGGGGTTGCCCAACGAACGTGTGAAATACACGCCATCAAGCTCTTTTACGGCGCCGTTGCCGGGGAGATCAAGACACGCTGCAGGGGAGTCTCCACTTCTCAATCTCTTTACTTTGTTTTTGTCTTGCTTTATTTTATTTACTACTTAGTTTGCTGCATTATATCAAAACACAAAAAAATTAGTTGCTAGCTTTACTTTATTTACTTTCTTGTTTGCTATATCAAAAACACAAAAAAATTAGTATACTTGCATTTACTTTATCTAGTTTGTCTTATTTACTACCGCTAAAATGAGTAATTCCGAAGTTGAAGTTCGTTCATTTAAGCAACAAGGGGGAGAATGTTTAAAAGATGCTTGGTATAGAATTAGTGATGCCCATAATAGGTGTACTAAGAAACACTCCACTACTATCCTACTCGGGAATTTTTATGTTGGTATCTCTAGTCTGGAATAGATATGTTCTTGATTGTCTCGCGGGAGGTAACTTCCTAGGTGCTCCCGCTTTAGAAGCTAGCTGCATTATTGAGAGTTTATTTGGAACACCACCTGTTAATGAAACTAAAATTGAAACCTCCCTTGAGGATGTTATGAAAAAATTGGAAACCATAGAGAAAAATTTTCCGAGTGTTGAAACTAAGTTGGAGATATTACTTGATAAAGCTGATGAACTTGACAAATCCTTAGGAGGAATTGATGAAAGAATTAGTGTCCTAGGAACTTGTGTTGACCATGATAATCAAATTAATAGGATTGGCGAACTTGAAAAAGCTATGGGAACTTTGTGTTCAACCTTTTAATCTTTACAGTTTAGAGAGAAAGCTTATGTGGGGAAGGAGCAAAAGTTTATGTATGCCTCTAAAGTGCCTAAACCAAAGAAATATTATTATAGGCCTAAAATTGACAAAGCCCCTAGTACCACTACAAATGTGGGAGCTTATGATGTTGATGCTTCATCTCTCGATGTTACTTGAGAAACACTTTCTGCGCCTAGCTGAAAGGCGTTAAAGAAAAGCGCTTATGGGAGACAACCCATGTTTTTACTCCAGTATTTTTGTTTTATATTTGTGTCTTGGAAGTTGTTTACTACTGTAGCAACCTCTCCTTATCTTAGTTTTGAGTTTTGTTGTGCCAAGTAAAGTCTTTGATAGAAAAGTAAGTACTAGATTTGGATTACTGCGCAGTTCCAGATTTCTTTGCTGTCACGAATCTGGGTCTATCTCCCTGTAGGTAGCTCAGAAAATTACGCCAATTTACGAGCATGATCCTCAGATATGTACGCAACTTTCATTCAATTTGAGCATTTTCGTTTGAGCAAGTCTGGTGGCCTAATAAAATCCATCTTTACGGACTGTTCTGTTTTGACAGATTCTGTCTTTTATTTCGCATTGCCTCTTTTGCTATGTTGGATGAATTTCTTTGATCCATTAATGTCCAGTAGCTTTATGCAATGTCCAGAAGTGTTAAGAATGATTGTGTCACCTCTGAATATGTGAATTTTTATTATGCACTAACCCTCTAATGAGTTGTTTCGAGTTTGGTGTGGAGGAAGTTTTCAAGGATCAAGAGAGGAGTATGATGCAATATGATCAAGGAGAGTGAAAGCTCTAAGCTTGGGGATGCCCCGGTGGTTCACCCCTGCATATATTAAGAAGACTCAAGCGTCTAAGCTTGGGGATGCCCAAGGCATCCCCTTCTTCATCGACAACATTATCGGGTTCCTCCCACGAAACTATATTTTTATTCCGTCACATCTTATGCACTTTGCTTGGAGCGTCGGTTTGTTTTTGTTTTTGTTTTTGTTTTGTGTGAATAAAATGGATCCTAGCATTCACTTTATGGGAGAGAGACACGCTCCGCTGTAGCATATGGACAAATATGTCCTTAGGCTCTACTCATAGTATTCATGGTGAAGTTTCATCTTCGTTAAATTGTTATATGGTTGGAATTGGAAAATGATACATGTAGTAACTCTAAAATGTCTTGGATAATTTGATACTTGGCAATTGTTGTGCTCATGTTTAAGCTCTTGCATCATATACTTTGCACCCATTAATGAAGAAATACTTAGAGCTTGCTAATTTGGTTTGCATATTTGGTTTCTCTAGAGTCTAGATAACATCTAGTATTGAGTTTTGAACAACAAGGAAGATGGTATGGAGTCCTATAATGTTTACCATATGTCTTTTATGTGAGTTTTGTTGTACCGTTCATCCTTGTGTTTGTTTCAAATAGCCTTGCTAGCCTAAACCTTGTATCGAGAGGGAATACTTCTCATGCATCCAAAATCCTTGAGCCAACCACTATGCCATTTGTGTCCACCATACCTACCTACTACATGGTATTTATCCGCCATTCCAAAGTAAATTGCTTGAGTGCTACCTTTAAAACTCCATCATTCACCTTTGCAATATATAGCTCATGGGACAAATAGCTTAAAAACTATTGTGGTATTGAATATGTACTTATGCACTTTATCTCTTATTAAGTTGCTTGTTGAGCGATAACCATGTTTACGGGGACGCCATCAACTATTCTTTGTTGGATATCATGTGTGTTGCTATGCATGTCCGTCTTGTCTGAAGTAAGAGAGATCTACCACCTTCATGGTTGGAGCATGCATATTGTTAGAGAAGAACTTTGGGCCGCTAACTAAAGCCATGATTCATGGTGGAAGTTTCAGTTTGGACATATATCCTCAATCTCATATGAGAATAATAATTGTTGCCACATGCTTATGCATTAAAGAGGAGTCCATTATCTCGTTGTCCATGTTGTCCCGGTATGGATGTCTAAGTTGAGAATAATCAAAAGCGAGAAATCCAAAATACGAGCTTTCTCCTTAGACCTTTGTACTGGCGGCATGGAGGTACCCCATTGTGACACTTGGTCAAAACATGTGCATTGCAAAGATCCAGTAGTCCAAGTTAATTAGGACAAGGTGCGGGCACTATTAGTATACTATGCATGAGACTTGCAACTTGTAAGATATAACTTTCATAACTCATATGCTTTATGGAATGAAGCCTGGTGAACATGGGGGTACGTGATCACCCCCTGAACGCCCGACACGTGGCAGTGTCAGATCCACATGGTTATCCCCTTACCCACTTATCCATGCACATTAGCCTTTAACCCATCTCCCAAATCATGCCGGCCCCACATTTTGAATTCAAATATCTTACTCACATTGGTACTATTCATGCAGGCCCTACATTTGAATTCAAATAGTGGGACCCACATCAGTGGACCCAATAGTTTGAATTTAAAATATCGGGCCCACGACCACATTCTGCCCTTCCATCCTTCTAGTTCGACGTATTCAAAAACCAACCATTATTAACGTTTTTCTAAGTTGTTGATATACGTTATTTTTTCACATCGGCAGGTACTTCTTGTATGTGTGCAGGTCGGCTAACATGTTTCGCAGTGTTAGCAACCGGCTATTACAGCCAGCGGCGCATGAACAGCTGAGTATCCATGATTCGCCACCCAGTTGACCGTTCTATCCGTTGTGTATACCGTGCTGTATTTCGTTCCGCGGGCAAGATGAAGGAGTAACATGCCGCGCTCTAATTCGTTCCGTCCGGAAGGTGGAATAGAACCACAACGAGCTTAATTGACCTGCCATTTTAGTAATCCTTGCAAAATAGCAAGATCTCCGATGCTCACTATCATCATCACGTTCGAATGGGGTTACGGGTGCAACAGCACATGCAGTTGTTCTCAGAGGTCGGAGGTAGGAGACGATGAACAGTGCCTCCTTAGCTGGTATTATTTTTTTATCAGCCACCAGACAGGTCAAAGTATCTCTAGCATATGATTAAACAATCCAAAACAATCACTGTTCAAGATTCTTCACGCACAGACCACACAGTATGCTTACATCACATATTCCTTCTTATCACCAAGTCCTGAAGCCTTACACAATATTTTAGTACCGGCCCATTCACACCAGGCTACATGTCTTGCACTACTATTTTTTAATCTCCTCACATAGCTTTATATAGTCCCCATACCTTGAACAAGCATTCACCGATCTACAATGTCTTCACATCCTGAGCTCCTCAACCACAGCACCCAAACTCCTTGCTATCCACTAATCATATGCCCAGAATGCCGTCGTGTAAAGGTGCACACATTCATCTCGCAAGCCCCGGAGGCTCCTCGACAACGGTTCTACAAGTGCCCCTTCACAACCGTAATTACTCTAAAATGACAGTCTATTTTCTTTTTCTGTATTGCACACGCTTAGAATCCAATATATACCATAGTTAACAACAATGGCAGATTCAAGTTTATCTTTTATCTCCACGCAGGTCCAGACACCGACAGGCCGTGCATGCAGCTTCATCAAGAGCGAGGCTGAATACGGGGTCTACATGTGGCATTTCGTAGCTTTACCCGCGATCTACTCTGCATCTAGCTTGCAGCTCGAACTTGGAGGAAGCACAATGTACATTAGGCGAGCCATACGGGAAACTGAAGTCATTGTCGGCAGACTTACAATGTTGGCAGCATTATTTATGATTATTGTGATTTATCTAACCGGCTAGAAGTTATAGGCATAGTGCACCGTTTTTTGTTTTTGGATCTCGCGCTGTGTTTATTTAGCCAGACCAATGTAAACTCAGGAAAAATGTGTCGGTCATCGAATAATCTTCCTCGTTTTTTTATCTTGTTAGTTGGTTAGAATGGAAGTTTTAACTACGTTTCCCATTTACGCAACCTATGGAAACAATCCAGATTGCTCAATAACTTTTTCCAGTAATAATATTATTTATGTCGTCATCGGCACAGTTTTTGCTGAATGTACAACTGATAGACGAAACATCAACTTTCTTGATACTTTTAATATCATTGTTAAATGTATTTCCTTTATTCACAAATCTTACCAGGAGAACATCCTTCCTGTCAACGTTTCATACAAGTTTCTTTTTTAAGAGAACGTTTCATACAAGGTTGTTCCTTTACATTTCTATAAGTCTCTACCTGTATCGATATACACGAGAATAATAAACAACACGAGCGAACAAACAGTGTAATAATTGTTTTAACTTCTCAAACGTATCATCCACCACCCCATCAGTTCATACAGAATCACACATGTACTCAACCCACACCCATAGGCAGATGCAAGCTGTCTCCTGATCAGAAAGTGCAACATCGTCCACCGAGTCGATGAGTGCCTGACCGGCGAACAGCGGTGCGACGGATACTGGATCACGGGCGTGCTCCGGCACTCCTTCGATGCAGACCCTAGCCTTGTACGACAGCATCGCGGGCATTGCCCTACGAAGGCGATCCCACGGCGTCAACAAGAAGGATGCACCACCAAGAACTACAGGACCCTGAATACGGAGAGCAGCTCGCCTAGTAGCGGGATCTGCAAAATACAGTAGAAACTCGCCTGGGGCGTGCACTGTGGCGTGAACGCACGAGACACTAGCTCCGAACTTATCGGCAAAAAGTTGACCTACTTGAGCAGTAGTGATCGTCGTCTGCTGACCTCCGACGACGGCCACTACGCCATGCAAGGTGAGACGACGGTCGGCCGATGCGACCGCAGCAGTCCTCGCAGCTATAGCCGCCACTTCACCCCGTCTTCCGCTTCCTGGAGCTCCTGCCGCGATCGATGCCATGTCTTCTTCCCTCTATTTGTGTCTATTCAGTAGCCTCTTGTTTGACAGCAGCGAATCGAGCACGGTCTCTTTATAAAGTATAGACATGCAGGGCGCGCCACGGGCGTGAAAATTTTGGCAGGCACATCCGTCCAACAATGTTCGCGCCAACTCTAGTTTCACCAGATAGTTTGGCGCCCTTTCTTTTCTCTATGGCGCCAAAGCCACGGCGGGAATCAGCTGGCGCGCATGTGACGCTAATTTCTCCCGCACTTTTTTATGCCACGCTGGCACGCGGGCGTTGCGTCACGGTCGTCATTAGCGCACATGACAACACGACCGGTCAACAGAGGAATTGCCAACAACCGAATCTCAACGCGATATGGACGGTAGGCAGGGGGTGATCACGTACCCCCATGTTCACCGAATCCACTCTCTATGCTTTATTACTACCGTTGACAAAATTGTTTCATGTTTTCAAAATAAAAGCTCTAGCACAAATATAGCAATCGATGCTTTCCTCTTTGAAGGACCATTCTCTTTACTTTTATGTTGAGTCAGTTCACCTATTTCTCTCCACCTCAAGAAGCAAACACTTGTGATGAACTGTGCATTGATTCCTACATACTTGCATATTGTACTTGTTATATTACTCTATGTTGACAATTATCCATGAGATATACATGTTACAAGTTGAAAGCAACCGCTGAAACTTAATCTTCCTTTGTGTTGCTTCAATACCTTTACTTTGATTTATTGCTTTATGAGTTAACTCTTATGCAAGACTTATTAATACTTGTCTTGAAGTACTATTCATGAAAAGTCTTTGCTTTATGATTCACTTGTTTACTCATGTCATTACCATTGTTTTGATCGCTGCATCCACTACATATGTTTACAAATAGTATGATCAAGGTTATGATGGCATATCACTTCAGAAATTATCTTTGTTATCGTTTTACCTCGCTCGGGACGAGCAGAACTAAGCTTGGGGATGCTGATACGTCTCCGACGTATCGATAATTTCTTATGTTCTATGCCATATTATTGATGATACCTACATGTTTTATGCACACTTTATGTCATATTCGTGCATTTTCTCGGAACTAACCTATTAACAAGATGCCGAAGTGCCGGTTCTCGTTTTCTCGCTGTTTTTGGTTTCAGAAATCCTAGTAACGAAATATTCTCGGAATTGGACGAAACGAAGACCCAGGGGCCTATTTTTCCACGGAGCTTCCAGAAGACCGAAGAACACACGAAGTGGGGCCACGAGGTGGCGACACCACAAGGCGGCGCGGCCCGGGGGGGCCCGCGCCGCCCTATGGTGTGGCCCCCTCGTCAGGCCCCCGACTCCGCCCTTCCGCCTACTTAAAGCCTCCGTCGCGAAACCCCTGATGCGAAAAACCATGATACGGAAAACCTTACTGAGACGCCGCCGCCGCCGATCCCATCTCGGGGGATTCTGGAGATCTCCTCCGGCACCCTGCCGGAGAGGGGATTCATCTCCCGGAGGACTCTACACCGCCATGGTCGCCTCCGGAGTGATGAGTGAGTAATTCACCCCTGGACTATGGGTCCATAGCAGTAGCTAGATGGTTGTCTTCTCCTCATTGTGCTTCATTGTTGGATCTTGTGAGCTGCCTAACATGATCAAGATCATCTATCCGTAATACTCTATGTTGTGTTTGTCGGGATCCGATGGATAGAGAATACCATGTCATGTTAATTATCAAGTTATTATACATGTGTTGTTTATGATCTTGCATGCTCTCCGTTTCTAGTAGAGGCTCTGGCCAAGTTTTTACTTTTAACTCCAAGAGGGAGTATTTATGCTCGATAGTGGGTTCATGCCCGCATTGACACCCGGGACGGTGAAAGAAAGTTCTAAGGTTGTGTTGTGCTTGTTGCCACTAGGGATAAAACATTGGCGCTATGTCCGAGGATGTAGTTGTTGATTACATTACGCACCATACTTAATGCAATTGTCCGTTGTTTAGCAACTTAATACTGGAGGGGTTCGGATGATAACCTGAAGGTGGACTTTTTAGGCATAGATGCGGTTGGATGGCGGTCTATGTACTTTGTCGTAATGCCCAATTAAATCTCACTATACTTATCATGTCATGTATGTGCATTGTTATGCCCTCTCTATTTGTCAATTGCCCGACTGTAATTTGTTCACCCAACATGCTTTTATCTTATGGGAGAGACACCTCTAGTGAATTGTGGACCCCGGTCCATTCTTTTAATACTGAAATACAAATCTGCTGCAATACTTGTTTTACTATTTTCTCTGCAAACAATCATCTTCCACACAATACGGTTAATCCTTTGTTACAGCAAGCCGGTGAGATTGACAACCTCACCTGTTTCGTTGGGGCAAAGTACTTTGGTTGTGTTGTGCAGGTTCCACGTTGGCGCCGGAATCTCCGGTGTTGCGCCGCACTACATCCCGCCGCCATCAACCTTCAACGTGCTTCTTGGCTCCTCCTGGTTCGATAAACCTTGGTTTCTTTCCGAGGGAAAACTTGCTGCTGTGCGCATCATACCTTCCTCTTGGGGTTGCCCAACGAACGTGTGAAATACACGCCATCAGCCTCTTATATTATTTCCATTCTCTACTGCTAGCTTATTTAGTTCTTGGGGGTAGATATGATGGCAACATCAGCACTGGTCCTGCACTGGTCCTGCTTTGAATTAGTAAGATCAAGTAGTGGCTTGAGTTCCTGTTGGTAATCAATACCAACAGAGAGCTACTTGATTTTAAGTAGAATTTCTTTTAAGGACTCTAGCTAGATTAGAGGGGGAAAAGATTGCTGCTTTGTTACCTATAATAATGGATCATCAAATGTTTCCCTTTGTTTCCCTTTGTCCCTGGTTGCCTCCTTAATTGATGCCTTATGATCCAAATGATCCAAGTCCCTTGCATGATCCCATTTGTCCCTAATGTTGCTTAAGATGAATAAATTCCCTCTAATCACCATTTGGAGATCAAGACTAGTTCTTGATTTCCATTAGCTAGACTCCAATACTAAAAATGTCTCTCAAATATAGAGACAAACATTTTAACATTACCCCAATGTTATTTCTCTCAAATGGATAGTTTCTGATGGTACTCCTCACTGCTTTATCAATTCCCTACTGATCCTAAGTACCCATGAATATCTGGTGACTGTTCAAGTTTCAATGTTGGCCTTTATTCTTGGTAGCTCAAAGTGTCATGCACATGTGGCTTTACCTTATGGGTGTACTATTATTCCGGACCTCTCCTATTTAACTATATGATTAAATTATCTGTTTGTCTTTTGTTAATCTCTCAGTGGATGACACTAACTAAATAAGCTTATGCTTAATTAGTCAGATGTTGAATTAGTAAGATCAAGTAGTGGCTTGAGTTCCTGTTGGTAATCAATACCAACAGAGAGCTACTTTATTTTAAGTAGAATTTCTTTTAAGGACTCTAGCTAGATTAGAGGGGAAAAAGATTGATGATTTGTTGCCTATGATAATGGATCATCAAATGTTTCCCTTTGTCCCTGGTTGCCTCCTTAATTGATGCCTTATGATCTAAATGACCCAAGTCCCTTGCATGATCCCATTTGTCCCTAATGTTGCTTAAGATGAATAAATTCCCTCTAATCACCATTTGGAGATCAAGACTAGTTCTCGATTTCCATTAGCTAGACTCCAATATTAAAACTATCTCCCAAATATGGAGACAAACATTTTAACATTACCCAAATGTCACCATGGTTGCTAGATTGGTTGTGTTTTTGTACTTGCCGATGATTAGAATGTTTGGTCGATCACTACTCTCTGGGGTGGCGTGAGTGAACCTGGTGTGATGGCGCAAATATCAATTTGTTGTGCATCCTACTCGGCTTCACTTACGCCATCCCTGAATGCTAATATTTGTTTCGACCAACAAAGTATGAGGCATATGCTATCTAGTTGATACCACTTGGATCTTTCTTCCATTTTTGTGTCGATGATTAGAATGTTTGGTCACCTAAACACTCCGGGGCGGCGCAAGCGAGCCTGGTGTGATGGCACACATATCAATTTGTTGTGCATACTAACGGCCTCGCTTACTCCGTCCCGGAATGTGAATATTTGTTTCGACCAACAAAATATGAGGCATATGATATCTAATTGAGATACCACTTGGCCCTTTTTTCCATTTTATATGCCGATGATTAGAATGTTTGGTCACTCGTACACTCGGGGGTGGCGCCAGCGAGCCTGGTGTGATGGCACAAATATCAATCTCTTGTGCATCCTACCTGGCCTCGCTGACGCCATCCCTGAATGTTAATATTTGTTTCGACCAACAAAGTATGAGGCATATGCTATCTAGTTGATACCACTTAGCTCTTTCTTCCATTTTAGTGCCGATGATTAGAATGTTCGGTCAACTGTACACTCCGGGGTGACGCTAGTGAGCCTGGTGTGATGTCGCAAATATCAATCTCTTGTGCATCCTACCTGGCCTCACTAACGCCAACCCGGAATGTTAATATTTGTTTCAACCAATAATGTATGAGGCATTTCATTTAGTTCATACTAGCTACTTGTTTATTATTTGAGTTGGCACTTCTTAATTGCATTGGCCGATGATTAGAATGTTTGGTCACTTGTACACTCGGGGGTGGAGCAAGCGAACCTGGTGTGATGGCACAAATATCAATCTCTTGTGCATCCTACCTGGTCTCGCTTACTCCATCCCTGAATGTTAATATTTGTTTGACCGACAAAGTATGAGGCATTTCATTTAGTCCATACTAGCTACTTATTTCTTATTTGAGTTGGCACTTCTTAATTGCATTGGCCTTTCTTTCATTTTAGTGCCGATGATTAAATTTTGTGGTCACTACACACTTGGGGGAGGCGCCAGTGAGCCTGGTGCGATGACACAAATATCAATCTCTTGTGCATCCTACCTGGCCTCACTGACTCCTTCCCTAAATGTTAATATTTGTTTCGACCAACAATGTATGAGGTCCTTGTCATTCCATTTGCTTTGGTATTTTCAAAATGCCGATGATTAAAATGCTTGGTCACCGTACACTCGGGGGTGGCGTAAGTGAGCCTGGTAAGATAGCACAAATATCAATCTCTTGTGCATCGGACTTGGTTTCACTTACGCCATCCCTAAATGTTAATATTTGTGTTGACCAACAATGTATGAGGCATTTATTTCATTTCTCTTGTGCATCGGACTTGTTGGTCTTACTTGGTCTCACTTTCTTCCATTTTAATCATACTAGGAACCGGATAAAGACCCCGATACAAGCGAGCCTGGTGGGTAGAGAGGAGGGAGCAAAGGAGGAACCGGATGAAGACCACTTTGTATCTCGAAATTGTGAAATTTGTATGAATTAAGAGTTGTATGTAAAACATTTGACACTTGCCACTATATATGTATCTCGATCGGGCTCTAAGTAATGTGATGATGATGTCTATATTATATCTGTGCAATGTACATGCTATTTATATTATATCTGCATATTATTGTATGTTGCTGTATATAACATGTATATTGTTGTATATAACCTGTATGTGTATAGCAGGCAGTACAAAATCGAGTATAATACGAGCAAATTATGTGGCGCACTGGAAATCAATTCTGTGGCGCACCATTTTCTGTGGCGCATCTAAGCCATCGTGCGCCACAGAAACCTTAATTTTGTGGCGCATGGTCAGGTCCATGCGCCACAGAAACCTTATTTTTGTGGCGAATTTTCTGTGGCGCACCGTCCATGCGCCACAGAATAGGTATTTTGGTGCGCCACTGATGAGGCTTTCCCTACTAGTGTATGTTCTAAAATAATTGATGTTTTACTCTTTTTTTAAGTCAAACCTCCATCCCTATGAATGATTAAAATTTTACTTGGCTTGACTTTTCAGAAAAAAAATATAAACCTTATTTATTGGAACAAAGCGAGTAATCCGTACTTCAGGTATCGCACTAGTTAGATACTTGGTTGAACTTGAATGCATCAAACATTGATAATGCGCTCTCCTAGATTCCAAATAATGTTAAGCATTTGTAAATATACATAGTACATTGTAAAATAAAGTGTACACAAGCAGATGCTCAGCACAAACGTATGTGATTAAAGCAGAACTTTGTGCAATCAAACTCGTTGTCTGCGTGTCCCATCCGCCACAAACAATACAAATAGACGCATATTAATTCATCTATACCAATATTACTACCTTACTTGAACAGGATCTGTTTTATATAGGATCGTGCCGCTGAATTCATAGACTAATATTTTGCAGGTTTGCACTTACCTGCAAAGTAGCAAAATCTGGCTTAAACGCCTTGCTAATATAAAATTCCTACTTAAAATCTGTCATAAATCGCACCTATATTTGATCTGTTTCGTATGTCCGCAAAACCTTGGAGTGGTAGATCTACCAGAATGCCCGAGCTCCTCTATGGACCTGCAGTTTCCTTGTCGAACCTTGTCCTCTATACCAGAATAGTCGAGTAATTAAGGCGGCAGGAGTTCTGTGGAAAATAAATATGCACACGCCTACTGTACTACGGACTCTCTGCCATTTATTCATTCCCCTTGCTCGGTCTGCGTCCGCATTGTGGTTGCTCTTCAATGCATCATGGGACTCCTGTAGCTGCCTAGCTCCGCTCTGATACTATCCTGGGCGACGTACCAGTGACAACGGTAGCACGCCTACATGTGATACTATTTCTTTAGCTGTTTTGACCGTGGCAATCATATAAGCCTTGCTAATTGACTTGTCCATGTTCTAGTGAAGGTAGGTTGATGCAATAACATGACAGCTACGTCCACAAAGACGTGTCAAATAAAAAGAGAAAGAGAGAAAATACCGCTATAAGGAGGAAGAACAAATGAATAACTAGATGTATAGAAACAGAACATTGTCATTTACGAAACCAATGCCGGGTCAAGAGCCAATAAGATAGAGCTCAAAGGAAATGAAGAACGGCACAATGCAATGGCAAGGTCCAATGAAGCTGGGCTCAAGCAACAAGTAGAGCTCAAGAAAATCTCCGAGGAGAACCTGATCATGTCGGCCAACTTCACCGACATACCCCCAGGCAGAAGGCCTTGGTTCAAGAAGAAGCAAAAGATGATCCAAAATCAATCATGATCACTACAAACATACCATGCGGGATCTGGTTGTTTTAAATGCTGAGGCACACGCCTAATCTCAGTGCTCGCGCTGAGGTGGCTCTTAATAATAACTGAGTCGGGATAGTGCAGCCGACTTGGAAGCGGGTTTTTCACCCCCTCCGGTGGCGGCCTCCGATGCTCGCTCGTCTTCTTCCCAGACTCCGGCGGCCTGGTAACGGTCTCAGAGCGTTATTCCGCCGACAAGAGCGCCCAATTTTTCCGCAGTAAGTCCATATTCTCCTAGATTTCGGTAGGTTTGGTACAGGCGAAAACCACCATTGATCTAGCTTTCTCTAGCGAGTGGCCGAAGGTCGTCAGGGATGAAATGTGGACTGTAGGTTAGATTCTTACGTTCTAGATTAGATTCTCGAGCGAGTACATGTGGTGAAGATTTCCCAATTCGGGAAGTGCAAATGTCGGTCTGTCAAATGAGTGCACTCCACAAATTGAGAAATTGGGAAATCATTGCAGTTTCTTTATCATGTTAGTGTCTTGCACTCGCCAAATGATTTGCAAATGTAGGCATGGCAATGGCTTGATCTTGTCAGTGTCCTGCCAATTGGATATGCCATCATCATCGCTCTAACACCCATTTGCTTTCCGATTTGGTGGTAAAGTTGGAGTGCGATAGGGTGGGCAAGGCGGTCTTCCCTCCACTCGGCTACCAGGACCACATCGCCCTGAACCGCTGGACGAAGGAGCTGAAGCCGGAGGTGCATGGCAGGGTGGAGTCTGTGCTGATGCCACCTCCCACCTTGGACCGGTAGCCTAAGTTGGGGCACATCGCCTGGGCGATGATGCCGTCAAGATTCTACGTGCAACTAAGCACGAACGACCTCCACATGCTCGTTGTGTCGCCATGGTTCTAGCGCGCGCTGCAGGAGTGGATCAAGATCCCACTGCCACACAGTGTGTCCTTGTCTACTTGCCACTTATGCGACGAGTGGGTGCAGGTATCTTACTTTGGTGGTCAGGTGGTCTTCGGCAGGAACTGGAAGGAGACGGTGTACACGTATGATTTGCATCATGGCTACGTTGTGGAGTTCAAGATCTATATCAAGATGATCATCTTCAGGGCCGACTACTCCACCGCCATGCTCTACACTTTCCCCGATCACGGCTAGGCGGCGGCCCTCATTTATTTCCATGCATGTTAATGATGTCCATAGTTAGTTTTAGTGGTACTTTCTGGTAGTGAATTAGTGATGTTAAGACAATAACGGTGGCTTTTGATCAAGGAGTTCAATGGGCTTCTACGCCGCTCAAACGTCCTTGCTTTTGATCAGGGCGTTATATGTTTGCCCTGACAATGCTTAGACGCGATTAGCACTTCCTTGCTTTTTATCATGTGTGGTTACTCTGCTATGTTATGGATCATAACAGCTAGTTAGCGGCGAGAGCACCATTTGAAGAGGGAGGTAACGGCATCGCTGGTTAGCACAAAACCAAACAGCTGGTTCTTCCTTCGTGAGCCAACATATCGACGATTGTTGCCTACCAATCATCGGGCTAAGATTGCACCATGAAACTTTGTTGGGATCCAAACCGTTGTGCATGAACAGGCTCAAGCTTCGTTTCACCTCATACAGCATCCGGCGGGCTAAAACCGGAAACGAAAATTTTTCGCTGCGAGCAACCTATCAGGCCCTAGATGAGAGGATTTTGAGAAAATAACCTTTTTTGGCGAAGAAAAGCACGGAATGATAGCGGATCGTTCGTCATCTCCGAGACAACGTCCTACAAGTAAGCCCAAGTGGGCTCCCGAAGAACGTTCTTGGACTCAACCCATGGCCTCTTATTGTAAACCCTGGGCCTTCCAACTGGTAGGCGTCCCAGCTCCATACGGAAAGTAGGAGCATGCATCCACCAATACCCATAATACCAGTTCCACGGCAAGCATCGTCCAACTGCGCACATACGATATTTGGTTAGTACTTTGTCTAGCATACTACTATACAAGAGCAGTAAAGATAGCAAATCATTACCTGACGGTAGGTAGGCAAGTGCCGCTATTGCCCAACTCCACTTGTGCTCCAAGACTGTCAGTGCCTTGAGCCAACACCACTGTGCCAACTTCCCAGCACTGTCAGCAAAGAGAATCCTGGAAATGACATACCACAAATACACTCGGGCGTATGTCCTGACAGTGTCCCGGTCAGACCCAGCGGGGCATTCAGCAAAGTGATCCTTGATCCACTTGTAATTTGCGCCCGCGGGAGCTCTATCGGACTTCTTTGGTGACTCCGGAGGATCCATGCCAATAAGCACCTCCATCTGCTCGCGCCACCCATCGGAAGCTATGTTCATACATAGTGGCTCGCCTTGAATAGGAAGACCAAAGATCATGAAAAAATCCTGAAGAGTAGGGGTCATCTTGCCGGTCTTCATGTGGAAGGTGTGCGTCTCGGGCCTCCACCGGCCGACAAGCGCGGAGATTGCCGCGCCGTTCATGTTCGGTGCCCCCGGCTTACAAGCGAGTTGAACGGGAGAAGACTGGTAGGCTCGATGTGCTCCGTGTACCGCTCGTCATACGACATGTCACACATTGCATCGTGGTAACGAAGCTTCAAGGATGGAAGAACCTACAAGCACATACAGACACATAATATTATGGCATGTCCAAGGGAATAAAACAAGTGGTGCTAACAAATAAAAATTTAGTACCTGTCCTAGATCCGCCTGATAATAGGCCCGGTGTTCCCTGTCAAAGTAACCATCGAGGAGCCACACCCTCCTACATTTTTTTTCAGAAACACACACAATAAAAACTACCATATTATCACCATACATGTTCTAAATTTTGGTTTTCCTAACAAATATGAGGCATTTCTAAGCACATACTAGGCATAACTAGGACAATAGAATGCATTTCTAAGCAAATATTAGATTTCTAACACCATACATGAGAACAAGAGTTGGAACAAATAAACCATCACTTGTAATCTAAAATTTCATATCTAGGGTTCCAACAAATCTATGGTTCCAACACATGCATACATGAGAATATGGATTTCAACCCATACACTAGAATATATATTTCAACATCTAAAATTTCACATCTAGGGTTCCATGTCTAAATTGAATTAAATCCGAGCAAGTCTTGGATGAATCAAAGGGGAATACCTTGAGGAATGGATGGGGATCGAAATGAAATGGCTGGCCAGATCTATCGATTCCATGGCCGGCAGTGACAAGGTATTAACTTGTCAATGCCTACAAGTTGTAGACTTGGGTTTCACGGAAGTAGAGGGCAAGTAGATCTCGAAGGTTTCAGCCGAAAAGGTGCTCGACTACTAAAAACTAGGGTTGAGTTGACAATGAGATTGATCCTTTCTTTCTCCCTCGACTCCCCCTTATATAGGAGGCGGAGCCGAGAGTTTCGTAATGTACAAGTTACAAATAGCGGGAGACTCTTTGAGTTCGTCCCGTACAATTACAAGTCTATTCCTAATACTAACTTCCATAGTCGATGCTTTATTGGGCTTCCGGGCTTCGTAATCTTCGGATCATGGGCCTTCAGTAAACCCCGGGTACCTTCTTCGATGGGCCCATTGGGGATGCCTATGTCAGTAGCCCCCGAGATTTTGCTTGAATCATAGAATCAAGTAAAATCTCCATCATTATAACTAACACTCCATTTCTTCGTGTTCGCTAAACAATTCTCATAAATAGTTATATATTGCGCAGGGATAATAGTAAATGGGGTTGGTTCATCTGACGGATCAGATACCAGTTAACTGCTCTCGTGGCAATCCCGCAAGAACCTACTTCAAGGTCAAGTCCCTGGACTCGACCCTGGTATACTGGCGTAATTCGATATGTGCCGCTTAAGGTCTTTACCATGATCCGAATTTCAGTCATATTTTATCGGGTACCTAACGCATCCGTTAGGATTTTTCTTCGCATCTGTTGATACGGAAAAAAGTAGCAGAGCGCATTCAGGTGCGATACCACGCCACACAGGACGGATCCTGGAGACTTACCTTCGTAAAATATTAGGACATTCAGAGATATTTTCGCGGCAGACACGCTCTGAGAATATATTGTCGAGTGCCTTTTCCGGCTACTGGAATGGCATATTTACTCGAGTTATATATTGACTTATTATCTTGACCTCCTGATGGGAGTACATGAGGAGTTATGTTTTAACTCCAAAATGTACAAAGTTACTCCTCATATTTCATCGGGTGCGCGACCAACGCTCCCGATGGGAGTAGCCCCCGAGGCTACAGCCAAGTGTTTGTACTTGGTTGTAGGCTCACCTTTTTGTTGTCTTGTCATTATATTGTCTGCGTTCCATATTTTTTTCATTTCTATCGGGTGCGCGAACAGCGCTCCCGATGGGAGTAGCCCCCGAGGCTACAGTCGAGTATTTATACTTGGTTGTAGGCTCAATTTTTGTCTTCTTCGAACAACCCTTTATATCTGTTCTTCACATTATCCTCTTATCAAAAGTAAAAAATAAAACTTTTGATAAGAGTATCCCCCGAGCATTTGGACAAATACTTGTATTTGGTAAAAGGCTCCCGAAGTTATTTTATTTGGATCATCGACATTTTCCCTGTCGCTATTTTGAAAGAAAACCATTCGCAATTTTCCTATGGCGACGTCAATGCTGACGATGGCCACGACCTTCGCATTGGAAAGGCGTGAATCCTCTCACTTCTCTGATCTGTGGGTCCAAAATCCTGTGCCGTTGACACGTCGCGCAAGTGGGGGACACACGTCCTCCGTAATTTCCGGCACGCGCGCTGTAACGCCTGTCCATTAACTTCGCAGTGAAAAGAAGATTATACCCTTGTTGATACGTGTAAGGCGCGAGATCCATTTCCTTTTCATCCAACGGCGCAACAGATTGGTGGCTTGCTATAAATCTTCTCCTTCGTCCTCATTCTTCCCCTTCGTTGGGCCGGTCACCTTTTTCTTCTCTCTCCCAAATCGTCATTGCCGTCCCCAAGCTCCTCACGCTTCCGCTCATCTCCATTCTCTCCCAACGCTCGCCTTGATGCCACCGCGCACAAAGCTCACCAAGCACATCTCTCCAGGAACCAATCCGCCGATGGAGAAGGTGGAGATCTCTGGATGGGAGAGATCCAAAATGTCCAACCAAGATCAAAAGACCCTCAAGAAGATGGGGCTGATGAAGAAGGAGGACGCACTGATCTTTCCCGGCGACGAAAGTTTCCCCATGCCTCGGATTGGATATCGGGTAACTTTCATCGACCACCTCATTCGCGGCGTCTCCACCCCCATCCACGAGTTCCTTCGTGGACTTCTTTATGTTTATGTGATTCAGCTACATCAGCTGAGCCCTAACTCCATCCTCCACATCATGATTTTTATCACCTTGTGCGAGTGCTTCCTCGGGACCCTGATGCGTGCAGTTAACACACGTCCGTTGGGAACCCCAAGAGGAAGGTGTGATGCGTACAGTAGCAAGTTTTCCCTCAGAAAGAAACCAAGGTTTATCGAACCAGTAGGAGCCAAGAAGCACGTTGAAGGTTCATGGCGGCGGAGTGTAGTGTGGCGCAACACCAGGGATTCTGGCGCAAACGTGGAACCTGCACAACACAATCAAAGTACTTTGCCCCAACGTAACAGTGAGGTTGTCAATCTCACCGGCTTTTTTTTTTTGAGAAACACAGTACAAACGCAGACGCTCACATACACGCGCATACACTCACCCCTATGAACGCACACACGCACACCCTACCCCTATGAGCATCTTCGGAATACTGAGCCGGCGGATTGGATCTTGAAATTGACGAAGTCACCACGAGCGCCTCGCTGTCGACGGGAACGTCGCCTCCCACTGAATGAATATTCCGCCTTTATGAGACACACAGATGTCAAATCGGGGATTTGAACTCTGGTGGGCTGGGGGTACAACCACCCTCCTAACCACCCAACCTCAGGTTGGTTCTCCACCGGCTTGCTGTAAACAAAGGATTAACCGTATAGTGTGGAAGATGATGATTGTTTGCGAAGAACAGTAAAGAACAATTGCAGTAGATTGTATTTCAGATGTAAAGAATAGGACCGGGGTCCACAGTTCACTAGTGGTGTCTCTCCCATAAGATAAACAGATGTTGGGTGAACAAATTACAGTTGGGCAATTGACAAATAAAGAAGGCATAACAATGCACATACATATATCATGATGAGTACTATGAGATTTAATTAGGGCATTACGACAAAGTACATAGACCGCTATCCAACGATGCATCTATGCCTAAAAAGTCCACTTTCGGGTTATCATCCGAACCCCTTCCGGTATTAAGTTGCAAGCAACATGACAATTGCATTAAGTATGGTGCGTAATGTAATCAACACAAATATCCTTAGACAAAGCATCGATGTTTTATCCCTAGTGGCAACAACACATCCACAACCTTAGAACTTTCCGTCACCGTCCCGCATTTAATGGAGGCATGAACCCACTATCGAGCATAAATACTCCCTCTTGGAGTCACAAGTATCAACTTGGCCAGAGCCTCTACTAGCAACGGAGAGCATGCAAGAACATAAATAACATATATGATAGATTGATAATCAACTTGACATAGTATTCAATATTCATCGGATCCCAACAAACACAACATGTAGCATTACAAATAGATGATCTTGATCATGATAGGCAGCTCACAAGATCTAACATGATAGCACAATGAGGAGAAGACAACCATCTAGCTACTTCTATGGACCCATAGTCCAGGGGTGGACTACTCACACATCGATCCGGAGGCGATCATGGCGACGAAGAGACCTCCGGGAGATGATTCCCCTCTCCGGCAGGGTGCCGGAGGCGATCTCCTGAATCCCCCGAGATGGGATTGGCGGCGGCGGCGTCTCTGGAAGGTTTTCCGTATCGTGGCTCTCGGTACAGAGGGTTTCGCGACGAAGGCTTTGAGTAGGAGGAAGGGCGGAGTCGGAGGAGTCACGGGGGACCCACACGCTAGGGCCGCGCGGCCAGGGCCTGGGCCGCGCCGCCCTAGTGTGGCATCGCCTCGTGGCCCCACTTCGTTTCCTCTTCGGACTTCTGGAAGCTTCGTGGAAAAATAGGACCCTGGGCGTTGATTTCGTCCAATTCCGAGAATATTTCCTTTGTAAGATTTCTGAAACCAAAAACAGCAGAAAACACCAACTGGCTCTTCGGCATCTCGTCA
This sequence comes from Lolium rigidum, assembly GCF_022539505.1. Lineage (NCBI taxonomy): Eukaryota > Viridiplantae > Streptophyta > Magnoliopsida > Poales > Poaceae > Lolium > Lolium rigidum. Next base: position 163,649,201 of record NC_061512.1, read on the forward strand.
ATAGGTTAGTGCCGGAAAATGCATAATAATGACATATAATGTGAATAAAACATGTGAGTATCATCATAAAAGTAGCATGGAACATAAGAAATTATAGATACGTTTGGGACGTATCAAGCATCCCCAAGCTTAGTTCCTACTCGCCCTCGAGTAGGTAAACGATAACAAGGATAATTTCTGAAGTGACATGCTATCATAATCTTGATCATACTATTGTAATCATATGAGATGAATGCAGCGATTCGAAGCAATGATGAAGATAATGAGTAAACAAATGAATCATATAGCAAAGACTTTTCATGAATAATACTTTCAAGACAAGCATCAATAAGACTTGCATAAGAGTTACTCGTAAAGCAATAAATTCTTAGTAAAGGCATTGAAGCAACAAAAAGGAAGATATAAGTTTCAGTGGTTGCTTTCAACTTCAACATGTATATCTCATGGATAATTGTCAACACAAAGTAATATAACAAGTGCAATAGGTAAACATGTAAGAATCAATGCACACAGTTTACACAAGTGTTTGCTTCGGGATAGAAAGAATAGGTAAACCGACTCAACAATAAAGTAGAAGAATGGCCCTTCGCAGAGGGAAGCATGGATTACTATATTTGTGCTAGAGCTTTTCATTTTGAAAACAAGAAACAATTTTGTCAACGGTAGTAATAAATCATATGTGTTATGTATAAGATATCCTATAAGTTGCAAGTCTCATGCATAGTATACCAATAGTGCTCGCACCTTGTCCTAATTAGCTTGGATTAACACGGATTATCATTGCATAGCATATGTTTCAACCAAGTGTCACAAAGGGGTACCTCTATGATGCCTGTACAAGGGTCTAAGGAGAAGGTTCGCATTGGATTTCTCGCTTTTGATCATTCTCAACTTAGACACCCATACCGGGACAACATAGACAACAGATAATGCACTCCTCTTTTAATGCTTAAGCATTCAACAACAGATGATATTCTCATAAGAGATTGAGGTTTTGTGTCCAAACTGAAACTTCCACCATGATTTATGGCTTTAGTTAGCGGCCCAATGTTCTTCTCTAACAATATGCATACTCAAACCATTTGATCATGAAAATCACCCTTACTTCAGACAAGACGAACATGCATAGCAACTCACATGATATTCAACAAAGGTAAAAGTTGATGGCGTCCCAAGAAACATGGTTACCTCTCAACAAGCAACTTATTAAGAAATAAGACACATAAGTACATATTCTTCACCACAATAGTTTTTAAGGCTATTTTCCCATGAGCTATGCATTGTAAAGGCAAAGAATAGAAGTTTAAAGGTAGCACTCAAGTAATGTACTTTGGAATGGCAGAGAAATACCATGTGGTAGGTAGGTATGGTGGACACAAATGGCATAGTATTTGGCTCAAGGATTTGGATGCACGAGAAGAATTCCTCTCAATACAAGGCTAGGCTAGCAAGGTTGTTTGAAGCAAACTCAAGTATAAAAGGTGCAGCAAAGCTCACATATGAACATATTGTAGGTATTATAAGACTTTACATTGTCTCCTTGTTGTTCAAACACCTTAACCAGAAAATATCTAGACTCTAGAGAAGCTAATCATGCAAACCAAATTTTAACAAGCTCTATGTAATTCTTCAATAATGGGTACAAGGTACATGATGAAAGAGCTTAAACATGATCTATATGAGCACAAAAATTGCCAAGTATCACATTATTCAAGACATTATACCATTTACCACATGCGGCATTTTCCGTTTCCAACCATATAGCAATGAATGAAATAGTCCAACTTTCGCAATGAACATTAAAGATAAAGCTAAGAACACATGTGTTCATACGAAACAACGGAGCGTGTCTCTCTCCCAAACAAAGAATGCTAGGATCCGATTTTATTCAAACAAAAACAAAAACAAAAACAAACAGACGCTCCAAGTAAAGCACATAAGATGTGACGGAATAAAAATATAGTTTCACTAGAGGTGACCTGATAAGTTGTCGATGAAGAAGGGATGCCTTGGGCATCCCCAAGCTTAGACGCTTGAGTCTTCTTAAAATATGCAGGGATGAACCACGGGGGCATCCCCAAACTTTGACTTTTCACTCTTCTTAATCATATTGTATCATCCTCCTCTCTTGACCTTTGAAAACTTCCTCCACACCAAACTCAAAACAAACTCATTAGAGGGTCAGTGCATAATTCATATATTCAGAGGTGACATAATCATTCTTAACACTTCTGGACATTGCACAAAGCTACTGAAAGTTAATGGAACAAAGAAATCCATCACACATAGCAAAACAGGCAATGCAAAATAAAAGGCAGAATCTGTCAAAACAGAACAGTCCGTAAAGACGAATTTTTTAGAGGCACCAGACTTGCTCAGATGAAAATACCCAAATTGAATGAAAGTTGCGTACATATCTGAGGATCACGCACGTAAATTGGCAGATTTTTCTGAGTTACCTACAGAGAACCATACCCAAATTCGTGACAGCAAGAAATCTGTTTCTGCGCAGTAATCCAAATCTAGTATTGACTTTACTATCAAGACTTTACTTGGCACAACAATGCAATAAAATAAAGATAAGGAGAGGTTGCTGCAGTAATAACAACTTCCAAGACTCAAATATAAAACAAAGTGCAGAAGTAAAATAATGGGTTGTCTCCTATAAGCGCTTTTCTTTAACGCCTTTCAGCTAGGCGCAGAAAGTGTGAATCAAGTATTATCAAGAGATGAAGCATCGACATCAAAAAAATTCTCACAAACAAAACTTGTTGCAGAGGGTACCTTAGATGCATACATGAATTTTTGCTCCTTTCCCACATAAGCTTTCTCCTTAAATTTAAGAGAAGAAAAAGTTGATCCCAATGTTCCCATAGCTTCTTCAAGTTTACCAATTCTATGGGTTTGATTATCATGGATAGCACAAGTTTCTAAAGTAGCAATTCTTTCATTAATTCCTCCTAGGGATTTATCAAGTTTATCAGTATTATCAAGTAATACCCCCAATTTAGTCTCAACACTTGGAAGATTTTTCTCTATGGCTTTCAAATTTTTCATGACATCCTCAAGAGAGATTTCAGTTTTAGTTTCATTAATATGTGGTATTCCAACTAGGCTCTCAATGATGCAACTAGCTTCTAAAGCAGGAGTACATAGGAAATTACCCCCCGAAAGAGTATCAAGAACATACATATTCCATCTAGATATACCAACATAAAAGTTCCTAAGTAGGACAATAGTGGAGTGTTTCTTAGTGCACCTATGATGAGCATCACTAATTCTATACCAAGCATCTTTAAAACTTTCTCCACCTTGTTGCTTAAAAGAACGAACTTCAACTTCAGGATTACTCATTTTTAGCAGTAGTAAATAAAGCAAACTAAATAAAGTAAATGCAAGTAACTAATTTTTTGTGTTTTTGATATGGAGAACAAGACAGTAAATAAAGTAAAACTAGCAACTAATTTTTTTGTGTTTTGTTTTAGTGCAGCAAACAAAGTAGTAAATAAAATAAAGCAAGACAAAAACAAAGTAAAGAGATTGGATGTGGAAGACTCCCCTTGCAGCGTGTCTTGATCTCCCCGGCAACGGCGCCAGAAAATATGCTTGATGCGTGTAGTTAACACACGTCCGTTGGGAACCCCAAGAGGAAGGTGTGATGCGTACAGTAGTAAGTTTTCCCTCAGAAAGAAACCAAGGTTTATCGAACCAGTAGGAGCCAAGAAGCACGTTGAAGGTTGATGGCGGCGGAGTGTAGTGCGGCGCAACACCAGGGATT